>NW_019211458.1:36150669-36295063 GCF_002443255.2 Varroa destructor | reverse complement strand
TATTGAATAAATATAATACTCACACGGTGGATGAGGCGAGACAATCTGGTTCAGGACCTGAACGACTTTGCACAAAAACGCCGTACTTATGTTTATTGTCCCCAAGCTTTGGAACAAGGACAACTTCCTGCTCGATCGAATTGCCCGAATTAATAGGACAGTCATTTCTTTTCAATGACAAAAACATGAAAACATATGCATTATTAAGAAAGAATACAAGTCATAATATCAACCTCAGTCGAGTAAGTAATAAATAGTGACAGAAGCTGTATAGAGAGCTAGTCGAAATGTTTATAAAATTAAAAAAAAAAACGTTGTTGTACTTAGTTGTTGAATTGTAAAGGAGCGTACTATTCAGAATTTACCTTCGCTATAGTAACGATTTGAAATTGTATACGAGAATAGTTCTTCTAAAGCTGGCACCAGCTTTAGTCCTATAACAGCATATATCTTTCTCTGCTGTTTATTCCGTACACGAAATGAAAACTACACCACCGACGACGCTGCTAACCCAGTTTCTCTCTGTAGAACTTGCAAAGCATAGCGTTTATAAATAGATGTATTCCTTTTTTTACATTTAACATTAACACCTGCTATGTAATATGTCATCTAGAAATACATATATTTGCTAAATGAACTTGTGTTTATTCCAGTTAAGACATAACCCGACCTCTTTTTCTGTCTAATCGAGATTGCTTATTAACAAGGGAAGATGTTGGCGTTGTTTTTTTTTCGTTTCTGTTCTCTCGGTTTGTTTTCCTGTTACGCGCTTTTACTATTTCGAACGAGCAACAGTCAACTTGGCCCCAGGCCTTTTTCAGGGCTACCTCGCTTTTTTGCAGTCTGTCCTGGCACACACATACGTGCAACAGGACGCCAAACGCTATAAAGGACTGGCCACAGCAAAGGATTATGCTAATGATGAACAGCGTCATAATCTTTAGGGGACGCTGGCAAAAACCAGTTCATGTCATGCCACTCAGCCACTAAAAGGACGCTCAGCAACAAGAAGTACCACTTCTATGCCAGGCCATTCAGTTTCCTCATGGCCTGACTAGCTTTTCTCGCATAGCACTTTTATGATGTCCAAGCCATTAAGAGAAGGAAATTGTTATCGAGGAAGTCTTATGCAGATACTAGCCAGAATTATACTGCTCCGACAAAAACAGCCGTTTGTTTAGCAGAGTGGCATCTAACACGATCGTAATAATGAAATCGGATGGAAACAGTAGGCAATATCTTGCGGTTATTGAGAATCACAGAAATAAGCTGTCATAATGAAGATAACGTATTATTACATATATAGTAATGTGTCCAATGGGCGAACGTGAACGTTCTCGTTGAATGAGAAAGTCTTTTTTGCCCGTTAAGGCACAACTAGGCGCATTCGAACCATTATGTTGACAAAATGATTGATTACTACAGATAAAGATCGGTCTTAACACAGCGAAACTATATAATGAAGTGTAACGTAAACTCGTCCCGTGTCGTCAAATAGATGCGCTTTGGTTTGCCAAATTCAAGACACGCTTTACCTGCCTTATGAACAAAGTATATCGATTGGTAACGAGTTACGTAAAGCAAACGTAATTTAAAGTATAAGCACAGCGGCTTCTTCACACATCAGAATTGCATTCATAGGTTTTTAATAATATTCCATAGTGAATATATGCCAAGAAAAACGGAATCAACCGGATCTTGGTAAAACGACTTATAGACTAGTTAGAAAATGTAACGATAACGTAAATAAGCTGCAGACGAAATATAGGCAATGCTAGTCGCTATAGATTCCATTACGAGAGAAGGGCAATCGGTTAATCAGGTAGATCTATGAAATATAGCGGTGAAGTTATTTACAGTTAGAACCGAGACAGATTACCTATTGTTTGTCGTAGCCACGCACACCTTCCATTTACCAGTGGAGAACAGACAGATATCAGCCACCTGCAGCACCGAGACCTTAACATGCTTGATCGTTTTATGCGATGAGTTCGACAGATGAATCTTCACACGAATCTCTTCGCCATGCAGGTACAACTAAAAAATGTGGGATTTGATTATAATAACATGGCATCTGACTAGCAAGATAAGTTTTCAATATTCGTTTTGAGAGTCGAGCAGGTAAATCTTGCTTCTATTCTCGTTACTGGCGTAGCTGATGTGCGGGTGGTATTAATACGTCAATCGCTGACACGTACCGCTTTATTGAGAGTTGCTTCAAGCGACAGGCTGCCACCATTAAGTGGAAACTCTTTAAAAATCGTCCCTTTTGGATACACGGGGCTGTCATTGTTGTCGAGAAGATTTCGCGCCAGCGATACATACTGCACCTGTTTGTATGATGGCCGATAAGAGAAAGCAGAATTAAAGTAACTGTAGTCTTCATCGTCGCGGCATTCTACTTTGTCTCAGATACTGTACACGATTTCTAGAACACGAAATGCATGTGGCCACTGCAAATGAGGGAAACGATATTCGTGAACGACAAACATAGATCTATCACTTTCATTCATTGTTGCTAGAAAAAAACATGCATAGCGCTAATAGTTGGTCAAAGGTTTTTTTCTGTAGAAGTACGTGACGTATAGGAATGGACACGCATATTAGAAGCAACTATATCGAAGAGCAACACCATTAACAATGTAGATATGGTATTAAACCCACGCTTCTACCTGTATGTGGAAGGTTCGAAAAAAACAGATTATCTATTACCTGATTAATGCGCCCCAAAAAACAGTTAAACGCTAATACAATGTATTCAAGGTTTCCTACATCGTATGTAATCCTAGACGATGATTCTTATAGCATATTTACTAACGCGTGACATGAAGAGTTGCGCGGGAAGATTTGAATTGAAACACTGCTATGGATAATTTCATATCCATTCGGAATACACTAAAGGAAATGTGACGATAAACTAAGCTATTCACTGTAATTTTTCATTTTATAGTTAGGACTTCAATGAGTGAAATCTCACACCTGACTTTTCGATCGGCGGTATTTTTATCTACTTCTACTGCAGCGCTCCCTGAGCTGGTTAAAAAGTTACCCCTCGAAGAACAAATTTAAAAAAACGTTCTACAATTGCTACCTTTCACCAGCTTTTAACAACAATGGATGGAGAGTAACCTTTTCTTATACAGGCGATTCTCACGCTGGGAGTTTAGTTTATACCGCTTATAGATATGAATGGCTTGAGCACGCGAAAGCCAGTTGGAACTGAGGTAAATTGGGAAATTACCTTTTTGATGGGAAAGTTAAGCAAACTGATCGTAGTCTGTTGTTCGTCGATGTCCAAACAGGAGTAACAGCGAATGTAGTAGCGAACCCCGCAAGTGTCGCCGGAGTCAGGGGTGGTCCGCTGCATAACCATTGAGACAGGCGCGTCCCCAGGAAACTCAAAGCGAAAAGGAATTGAATCGGCTGTTAAGCAAAGCAACGTCGACTGGTGAAATGAAGATAGTGGGATTGCGTACCGTGACAAAATGCGGCGTTCAGTCGAAGCTTTTTGCAGCTCGACCTGAGGAGTGATACCTGTCGAAAGTGTATCATTTAATATTATCTCTGCAGTGTTACGCTGAAAATCATTTGTAAATTCGTTCTGAAATGCAGACATTTTTTGTTTGATGCCCAGTTTGCAGTGTGAACGGAGACACAGTACTGTCTCCGGTTGGGCAGAATTGGTCCAAAAAATGTTATATAAGAAGTAAATGTAGAACGAGCTGAAACTTTGCAAAGTCGAACCGATCGAAACGTCTTCAATAGCCTTCGTGCCAATACAGAGATTGCAGACGAATCGATTAAATTCTAAACATTCTTCTAAAATTTCACAGCTCGAGTATATATTACTTTGACAATTCATAGAATTAAGACACAAAGACACTACTCGACGATACTTTCTAAGCTCGCAGGGATTTTTTGCAAAAATCGTATTTTAGAAGAAGTTCTTAAGTTAGGTCGCCAATGTGTTGACCTACGCTACTCGCCGAGAATCGTTAAAGTGCGCGTACTGAAGGAACATATGTACCTGAATAGGAAAATGAGCAGGAGTTCTACGGATATATTAGCAATGCAACAGGCATGTGAAGGAAAGTTGCGGACTTTAACTTCGCAGCGCATCAATTCGAATAGTAACTTCGAAATAGTAACCTGTCTGCTTATTACGCTTACTGTGAGCGAAGTATGGATACAGACACGTCTGTCTCGTGCTAAGGGTCAACCATCTCAGGCAGTATTGACTCAGTTCTAAACATAAAATCGAAACACCTAGCTTTCACCAATTTTATGCGAAGACCCTGTTTTTATAAAGCCAGTCTTGCAGGACCGTCAAAGAAGTCGAGCGATGAATCGAGCGGCCTTGTTTACGGCCTTATCAAATCGGAAAGGGCTCCCCGCGAATTAGACTGTTCTAGGCTTACGAACGGCGTAATTGGGCAACCAGGGCGGCAAACTCAGAGCCAATGAAATGGCAGAGTCTACAGACACCGGCCTGTTTTGGCACCGCTTAATGGCCAAAAAAAACGTTAGAAATGCGAATTTCGTCTGCTGTGGTACGCTGCTCTCAAACCTGCTCACACGATAGCTAATGCTTTGTGTATATTGACACAAACGCTTACCGGTCGTGGTACTAATTAGAATACCGAAAAACTTCGGTAATAACAAATGTTCTAACGATCAGCCGTAGATCCAGCAATTCCACCGTTATATAAAGCTGAGAGAATTAATTCCACTAGAAGTCCATACTCACTATGAACTTTGATCCAGTTTACCTAGTCTTATGAAAACCGATATCGCTGTAGCAATAGCCGAATATTATTATATTTATACTGAAAACATACAAAAGTTATTATACACGTTGGAGGATACTATTATTTATAAAAAAAAAAAAAAAAAAATTTAGATATTAATGTTCGATGTATTTTTTGGATATTGCCCATAGCACAGCAGATGTGAAAAATGCTTGGAAATGTTCTTTGCTAATCATTAGGAACAACTCTCAAATTCAATCAAATCATGAAAATGAAATTCAGTATGTGAACTTGTGACCTTATGGGATACTATTGTCCTTTCGAGATGATATAGCAGAGCGAAAGGGCTAGCGGGAAATCATGTTGCTTTTCTGTTAGCATGCCTGCTATTTTTTTGTGGCACGATCAGTCGGTCTGATCTACACAATTTGGCCCCAAGAAGTGGTCCTTCGTGAAGAGTGTGCATTATATCCGCACTTTTAATAATCGCCAATATATCTTTTTAGATTCAACTGAATTTTTGTATCTCGCGGAAGGGCATCGATGGAATATCTAATAGTCTGACCTAGAACGCCATTTTCCAAATGGTCAACGGTCATGTTTCTAGAGAATAACTTTCTGAATAGGAAAGCCGAGGCCTTGAAGGTTTTTCTTGAAGCAAGAAATAAGTGCCTTATTTAGAATTGATACTATTCATAGAAGCAGAGGCATTATTTTGGATCAATATACATATTGTCCGCAACATTGTTTTCCCTAGATGATATAAACTGCAAGTAAAATTCCGTCACAATTAGTTTATCTGAATTGCTATTTGAAGGTACAGACCTTGTTTTGGACACAATATCTCGGCTCTGTAATGGATTCGACTTTCACACATTATCTTGTTTTAAGTGGGAATCAACGGTTTCCATCTTTAACAAAGCTATTTAAGGATAGTAGTTGTACGGCTGTTACTGCGCAGCAACTAACGCATCAGTTAGGTACAAAAAGGTGTATTAAAGAAGAGGCAATAAAGAATAGCCGAGGCCGTTCTTGCGAAAGACCTGCTGCTTTCAGTAAATCAATTGACTCATTAGGGAAACTTCGACATTAGATGTAGATTTCTATATGGCTGCCGATGGCCCCCTCCCGAAGTTACGGTAAAATGACAGAATGTACATATACTTTATCAGAACAGCTATTTAGAACCGTCTATAAAGCGGATCGTTTAATAAGAAGACTGCTCATATAATTTTGCATGTGGCTGCCTGTGTCTGCGTTCGTGTAGAGTGATATATTGCCAAGAAATAAATTTGTTGCTATAGATGTGATTGTTCTGTTTGAGATGCCTAAGCATCAAATGCATCTTTCTAATACGTAAAAAGCCCGTCGTATAAGACATACGCCGGGGGTAATTTTGGATCTTCGGTTAAAAGCGTTAGTGCGTACTTTTTGGCAATATCTCTTCAGGGACCTCTCCTTTTCACACTGCGTCCCTGGCGTCATCTGACAACAGGGTGCTCTAAAGTGGTCGTCCTTGTAGTATAGAGCCACGTTAAACATAAAACAATAATAAATTCAGACTATTTACAACATCGGAGATGTGGCATTTTTGTTTGTGTAAAACAGCCTTGTGCCTCAGCCGTTCGTGTATCATTTTCAGTAAATAATCACGGTAATTGCAATAAGCTAAAAAGACACTTTTTTTTTCGGTCAGACTAAAAGTACAGAAGCCGTTCAATGCAGCACCAATAGAGAGGTTAGCATGCAACCTAATAAGACCTTGTAGTAGACTCTTACTTGATGCGCGATTCAGAAAATGGACTCTAACGGGCGGTAGTATAGGTACACAATGTTTTCAGTACTCGCATGTATAGTAGAACGCGCACAGGTAGACATTTGATAGCATAACTGTTGTAGTTTATATCAATTGTTTCTTATAGATCTAAGGGCGAATACCTCAGGTGCCTAGGTGACGACTAATTCCCATTGGATTTAGTCATCGTGCTATTCAGAGCTGTCCTTGAGCTTATCATGATCACACAAGCCATCCGCTGAATATAAATGCCATTTTTTCCCGACCCAATATCACCGGTTTATGAATGCGTTCTAACCTGCTGTGAGTGAGTACAGCCATAGTCATGTATAAATAAATGCATGTATACAATACGGTACTTGAAGCTACCTGAGGCCGTCTTATATATACTTGCGAACCGCAAAAGCAATCCTTGCACTTTTTTTAATGAGATATCGTAATTTAGCATGGGACTCACTGCTTCTAGCGCCAAATCAAAAACTTCTAACCAGGACGAATCTCCACATTTAGCCAGTGGCGTAAGGTCGGCTCTATAGGGCAAGAGGAAGACAAGATCTCTAGTAACGGGTGCTAAGGACGGTGTTGAGCAAGGGACACGGACGTACGTGTTGAGGCTCAGGGTTCGACTGTGCTAATGGCGCCACCTAGCGCATCTAAAAAAATTAAACGGCGTCTATGATGAAATTGCGTTTTTTATACTGTTTTTTTTGCTATTCTCATTATTCACATAATAGTATATTGTGTCTAACGCTACTGACTCCTAATTGTAGCAACGGATAGAGCACGTACCTGATGAAGGTCCAGCAACAGGTTCTTTATTCCTGTACTGAGGACTCCTAGGATAACTTCCACTTAATCCCTCTGGGCTAAGCCTTCTCCTCGCCGAGCAGACCGGAGCGTAACCCATGTAGATTTCTCGACATAAAGACATTCCCAAAATTTCATCTTCTTCGCGTCCATAACGAAACCGGCCCACTAAAGCAATATACACCTTTTCGCCCAGTTCCAGTTTGCTGGGGTCAAATGACACAATGCCCTCTGTATAGATAAATTGAATCGCAAACAAAAACATATGACACGTGTGAAAATGCTCATTTCTACTGTAACTTCACAATGCAAAATAAGTCCTAAAAAGGCCTAACCTATTTACTGAAGCTAAATGAAGGCGTTGCAATGACATCGAACACAAATTACCATTTTAAACATATATTGTTATTTGCTTTTGATAATTCCGAAATTTTATCGCAGATGTTGCGCGAACCATAGTATCGCCTAGTACAGAATAAATACCCTCGGTTAACATGTAAATGTCAAGTTTCAGCGGAGTAAAGGTGATCTCGTTTAAGTGTTGGCTCCTTGCGATTGACAGTAGCGCATCTGCTTTTTCTATTACACATTTATTCACGATATAACCAAAACATCGGTTAGTTCGACATTGTTTCAACATGAGCTTCTGTCAGTAGACCGGTGTTAACAAAAGCATTATTTTTGTTCTCGATATGCGCGAGCCCGGCAAGCTTCGTATAGCTCTTGGTTAAAATATGTTCAGCTGCAGTTCAACGATATCCGATCCGCGTCGTCGGCGCTATCTCGTCAATTCAGGAAACATCTGAAGAACCGACTAAGAAAATGAACGTTCCACCTATTGCGCTCTGCATGAAACAGTCTTCTAAAAGCTAGCTGAAGTAGGAACGAGACAGGTTTTTTTCCTACTAATTCGCAAAATGATGATAAATCATTCCTGATCGATCCGACGGTGCGAACAGGGAATTATCTACACGAGACGTGAACAAGAAAGCTCAAGTAGTTTGTCAGACGCTTTGCCGCTTGTTCCGATCTGTCACGACGAATCTACTCAGATCATATATAACTTCATATCAAAACCATAAACATTTAATAATATCAACGATACTAAATGTGCTAATATTTACACAGTAACCAGTTTACTTACTAGCTAATGGATGCTTACCGACAGGTTCGGTGACACAGCCGAGATCTTCGAATTCAATCTTTGGCATATAGACAGTCACCTATAATCGATTTCAAAAGCAAACAAGGATTGATAGATCAGGTCGAAAAAGAGTAAATTTTTAGAATATTCAAGTGTGACAAATATCCGAAAATGACTAATAAACGCTAAATGAGTTAACTTTAATAGACGAAGGTCCAACTCAGAAGATCGCACTATGATTAATGGCTAGTCATCATACAGGATAGGAATCAGCATGCTACATTCAATATTGTCTATTGGCACAGTTTCCGCTGTCGTTAAAATGTAGCACCTCACTGAAGATTAACCTAACCATACTTAAGGAGTTCACAAAGAACAATAAACATTTCACGCGAGTCATACCGCCATGTCACTTGGAAAAAATCATTTACAGGTGAGAGAATCAAGTACTGTGCTGGAAGGCCTGTACTTCGAAAAAAATAAGGATCCTTCAATAACAGTCCCAAGAGAACATTGACGCCTTTCAAGGGAAACCGCGTTGGTACAATTGATGAGATGCGGGTACACGATGCGACGCGGAGATAAAATGCAACCATCTGAGTATCGTGTACAAAGTGACTTCAAACCGAATCAAGCTTGGTTTCGTTAATTTTCGATTACCCGAATCCTGCGCATTACGAAGGCACAGCACGTATCCGTCGTGCCATTGGAGTACGATCGAAAGAACTTGTAAACATATTACGTAATACCATTTGCCAGAATTCTCCGAAAACAAGTCATGAAATCATGATGAGGCACACTTCTGCAGAAAAATTTCATGGCTGGGTTGCCTTAACCCCATATTCAGCACTTATAGCCCGTGAATTGGTGTTACTGCAGACGCTCAACAAACACCAGAAAAGAAAAAGCTTTGATACAATCGAAAACAGTTTGGAGAATACGAGGTCTTTTTCTGTGATTGAGTTTAAAAACTCCTCTAGTGATTAAAGAAAAACGGCTACATACGTACACTGAATTCCGTGACGAGTAGACCGAAGGGCAAACTGGAATTTGGACGATGAAGGCCCGCCCCCTTTCGTATGGAGCAAAATTTCGCCCAGTAGTAGTAGTATAAATATTATAGTCAACGGATATTATAATATGATTACGTGAATAAAGCCTGTCAGCTAATTACAAAACTAAATATGCCTGCATATAAATATTGTATGTATCACTCGAGCAGTAAATGGGCCGATATAATGTAATGTATTAATAACTAGATAGCGATTTAACTTCAGGTCGTCCTGCAGTGAACTGAAATAAGGTAAGGTGGCTGTGTTGTATTTACTGTTCGACGAACTTTGGTACCTGCCCTACGATTGCTGCGGTTGCAGCCACAGCTGCTTCTTCTGTTGCTGCTGGTGGAAAGACCTCTGTAGGAGAACGAATCGATAAAATGGCTGGTTGTATCAAGGTCTAATTTCACTCGAAGAGACTAGCTTCATTTGGAATAATCGCATGATCCAGCCAGTCGAAACGCTGGTGCTGTGGCCGTAAGCAGAGCTTTTTAGGACGACTGGCAAGGTCAAGCTGTGTCCTTATCGTACTCACTCAGTTTGTGCTGCTTGAATCCACACATCGTGGCACACTCGCCCACACACACATACATAACTGCATAGATGCAGACCTAGACTCGCGCAAGCTCACAAAAACAATGATATCTACCAATACACAGCATGTACTGATTAGCATGAAATGACTTCAGAGTGATCGCCTTTAAGCAAGGCTAAAATATCTAAAATGAGCCATTTATTAATACGTCAGAAGCTCTCTATTTACAAATGTTATTCATACATTTGAGACTTCGTCTTGGGGGGTTTTAAAAAAAAGATCGTGCAAGGCTGTACAAACAACTTTACAGGTTCACCTGCCGGCGGGCTTGAAGATTTTTTGCATCAAGAAGGCACCCAGTTTCAATCGAGTACAGGTCAGGGAACTCAAAATTACCATCATATGGCAAATAAAGTATACCTATTGGGATGAACATACACATCATCGCATCGAAATGTCATATCGTTTTGTTGGCGTTAAGGCGTTAGTTAACGACGTGGGCATGAAGGCAACTGTATTGATCCCCGGCAAAACTTGGTCTTCATTTCACACAGCATATTATAACTTTTGTCAGAGTTTTGTCAAACAGTTATTTTAAAGTCAATTTAGAGAATTTGATGCTAGCACGCTTTCGGTTCGACTCGAAAACAATTGTTTTAAAACAAAACGATCCACAAAACAGGAAAATAAATATGGAGAAGCTCAAATCACTGCTACAAAGTCAACCAAATAATTTTATGGCTATGATCGGTTGTTTTAGTCCTATAGAAATCCGGCCTTACGGTCCGGCTAGAAAGAACCCAAAGCTGTTGACAGACGAGTTTGAAAATCAACATTTGTAGCATTAAAAATTTCGGCATCCTTTCTAACCAGCGCTGCATCAATAGTTTCGTCTGCTCAATGTCTATCGAAGCAGTGTAGCCATATATGCAGTTGTGAATCATCCTACGAAAGGATAAAATCACATTTTCTAGGATATTCTGTTATCGTTTGTTAGCCATTGCGCAGAACGAAGGGAAAGTAATGTGGATGACGGACGGTAGTTAGGCAAATATCTTTTTTGTATATATCATTTTCTGTGTCGATGTAGCAGAAACGGCGGCGGCGGCGGCGGCGGCAAATACGATAGTACTCTTTATACAGCAGCTCTGACTGCTCGTATGGGTTGCCACGGCGTCACAGTTTAGCCTGCATTAACTGCTATGATCGCGGGCGGCGTTCGTAAATTGACCTCGTTCGGTATGTAGTAACAAGAACGTGTAACGATCGCTGCGCCAATGTGACTTCGCAGAGCATCTTTTGCCTAGAAAAGCTACGCGAGAAAAATAATCAAATAACCAATTTATGCTATATCTACGCACAGGGAATGTACTAAATATATTACCTATACCATGTGCTAAATAGTGCTTGCAAAATAACCACGCGGTAATCGATAGCTCCAATTATGAAAGATCTACAACGGGTCGACACCAGCAGAAGGGGGCAAATAACAATTCGTCTTAGTAAGTGGCCAGGCCGATCTTGACAATCGTCACAGAATGTTAGATAAAAGTTACACCTCTTAACTAGCAGAATGGAGAAAGCCTGTGTTAACCCACTGGGGAGCATCTGATTGACAGCGAACGCTTCTTTGCATAATGCGTATCACTTTTTACAAAGCTTTGCGATGATTTCATACAAAGCAATTCTAATATATCTATCAATCACAATTTCCACGGCCTGGCAGAAGGACACCCTTCACGATTTCCCTATACCTCTCTATCTCCGTTCAAATGAGTAACAGTAATGCCCAGTAACACTGAGATAGATCCTAATGTATGCGTTATACTGCTGATAGATTGCTCTCCTCAATTCACGACAATTCTTGGTAACCCCTGCTGTCACCCTTTCTTTTACATCATTTGGGAACACATATGTATAAATTAGAGGGGCAAGTACGCATGCTGGCACAGACGGAGGCGTAACATATGAAATGTACCACAGCTGGTGCCATTCTCGACCCTTTCATTTTTCTCCTCGGTAGAGAGCCTCACCAAAGACGTCAGCGCCCGTCCAGATCAGACGGAAGTCCACCTGCTCTCATTCGATTGATTGCTACATATCTGCGCAACAAGCACTTACGCAAAGGTATAATTTAAATATTATGCATATGGGCAGCTGGGCAATGTAACACCAGGTTCCCCTATCTTCTTTTGATAGTGAGCCGAAGTACGACCTCGGCATATTTCTGTATTACGATAGTATGGCATCAAAGACGGCAGCAAGAACAGCAGCACCAGTGTAGCGGGAATAAACTGTGGAACTGAAAATACAACTTAGACACATTTGAATAAAAAAAAACAAAAATTCTCTTTCTATTTTAGGACAGTTACATTGGCACCGAATAGCAGGGGGATATTTTCATGAAAGATGTTGATAGGAAATAATACGCTACAAGCGGTCTTACGTGTACAAGGCTGGTAGACATATTGCTGAAATGTTGCGCAGAGTACGGGGAAGAATAGGAAAAAAGTTAATTAAAATGAAAGGATACACTCAGAGAATAGATAAGTCAACAACAATAAGCAACTAACTATAGGAAGCAATTAAGTTTTACTAACATCTATTATACTTGAAGGACTATTGTTCCTTTCAATTTCTTTTCCTCTGATTGTAAACTTACGCCTTATCGTATTATATAGCCATCGACTTTGTGCCACTCCATCTTGTAATCTAATATGATCGGTAAGCAGTTTCATTACTGATAAGTCGCCTATAAAAAATATAAGCATATCCTAATTAGTCGTGTATTTTTTTATCTAGGTGCTTATTCTCATCTGTGAATTTGGGCAAGGTTTATTTTGAACTTAACGACATTATTTAATATTTAGCCTATATCAACTGTGTTACCTAACGTGAACGTCTAAGGTACTTTACGTACAAGTACTTGAGGTATATTAGCGAGCTAGGTGTTGGTAAAGATCGGGATTACTCACTGTTTATTTGCCAGATTCAAAAGATGCTCTTTTTTAGTAAACTTCTTTCATAACCTGTACATAATGTAGGGTTAGCTACTCTGTACAGCACTCATTTGACCCGTGAACATTGTGACCATGCTGACCTTGAAGAACGCAAAACTCTGCCGCTTACTTTCGAGCTCTGTCTACAAGTTTCCGAGCCCTCAGGGTCAGGCGCAAGCCGTTCATTGATGGCGGCTGTATTGTCAAAGAACTTCGATATAAGCGCAACATCGGACTTCACTCACGCGTAATGTATGCGCTGAATCGAAGTACGTCAATGAATCAATCCGTTCTAGGCAGCAGGCCTGCCTATAAAGCAGGCATGGTTACAGTTATCTCTGATGTGCAGAATGTAACTATACTGAGCACATCAAACTTTTAAAGTGTAATGCGTCGCATCAAAAAACGCCTCCGACATACCTTGATGCGTACTCTGGCTGGAGTTACAATCATTACGTGAAGTTTGTTTAAGTTACACTTACATAGTGTCTCCTGCTGTTGGGGTTTACTATCTCAAACGAAACTGAAACATAAGTGAATTGTCTTCCTCTTTGTTGCAAAAGTAGCAGAATAGATAATTTCATCCTTGTAGCAATATTTATAATAAACGTTTCTTTTATCTTTGAAACTGAAGCTTCCATTAGTAATATTTTCTAGTGTACTTTTCATGTGAGATACGGTAAGGATCAGTTTTAGGCACACTTTGAGCTCACAGTGCAGGATTGCTTATGGTGGCAGAACGTAATAGCACCAAGGCCTAACATCCTGGCACGGTATTATTGGTGTGATATTACGACAGGTTGTTTGTACCATATATACACTTTGTTATTTTACCCGGCCAACCGTGCGTCAAGGAGGAAAACAAAAAGCAGGAATTCTAGCGAATATGATTTGCCCAGTCTGCCCTAAATCAGGGAATTACGACGTATAACGTATTCTTTTGCAGGTTTACTCCTGAAAATTAGTGCTCGAATAACTTAATTTCGAAAGTAATCTGGATCTCTGACTTTTTACGCTTGCTTGCAAACAATAGCGCCTCGACGTATTGTTATACTATCGATGGCTGAGTTTGAACGAAAGCTTTACGCAAATCATAACATTATCCTAGCTACATGGCTTATAAATATTCTATACGGATGTAAGCACCTTTCCATTAGGAGACGTCTTTCTCAGCAGGATAGCGTCGCCCAGCTGCACTGGCTCTGTTGCTTCGGTTTCCTCCTTTGGTACCTGCAATGGCGCCACCTGCTTAAGGTCCTTTATCTTGCTATCCTGGTGTTGCGTCGACTTGTTTGTTTGGCTCATCATCTTGTTCATTAGTTGACTGCAGAGACGCTTGACGATATCAACAAATTTTCGTCTAATGAGCAGCTGTTGCTGTGAAGACGAAGTCTGCGAGGTCGCGGCTGTTGCATTTGGTAGCGGCAAGGACGTGAAGGACGTAGGCGAGGCGCTGGCCTCGCTGGCTAGGTTTGCAGGCGTGCACGATATCCGGTTTTGACGCTGCTGCTGGTAATGATGCTGTTGCCGACAGTTGACGGTGGCTAGGTATGAAGAACGGGCAGTTACAGAACAGCTGGATGAGCTGTGCGACAAGTTGGACCAGCTGGAGGGGTAGACTTTGACTTTGTTGTTGGCTGTCCGACACGTGGCAGGCAATACCGAAGAGGTTTGGGATGGCGGTTGTTTTAGGTGGCTGGACTGTTTCGCTCGTTTTGGTTGGTGAGGGCATGGCGAAGGTGGGGGGTCGATCACCACAATCTCCTCATTAAACACCATCAATGAGCGCAATTTTGGCCAGCGAGGCTAGCCGGCTGACTGCTAAGGTCCTGCTAGTCAAACTACCGTCCGACCACTCGTTCGACGATAGGTGGGGTGACGACTACGAACATGATGACGAAGACGACCACGCCAACAGCAGCCAAGCTATTGCAATGACCTCGACGATCCGAAGGATCACTGCAATTAGATTAACCTCAATGAGGAGAAGAATCAATGGGTGCGATTTTAGCTTCCTTCAAAGATCTCTTTTTCTGTCGAAATACTGGCAATTAATTCTCGCCGGAATACTTCAGTGTGTGTCTCTGTTCTCAAAGCTTCGTACGAGAAACAGCTAGGTGAGTCGAATAGATATTTTTTGACTCTGTAGACCAATAAAAGCTCGATATACGATAATTTGATAGTCCAATGGTTTCTTTCTATCCAACACATCTGTAAAACACACATGACAAAAGTTTACAGTTAGCATAGTAACCTGTACAAGTTGCAATAATACTGATTTGTCATCAACGATCTAGAATTACGTGCCTGATTATTTCGACATGAGCTACGTGTGTGTCAATACATATTTAAATCCATTGTTGACCATGTACATTAGCTATACATGTGAATACATTCGTTGATTATTGCAGTATACGTTTTCGTATCATCTACTCTTCGCAGACAATCGCACGGGTCACTTGAAGTCTACCATATGGAAAGCGAAACAGCGAGCGCAGAAACTGATGAAGAATCTCGTCAATATATACCCTTATCTTCACAGTTGTTAAACGATCAAGTTGGTAGTAATTTAAATAGAATTCACCTGATCTTGTTTTCCAGTATGCGCTTTAACGTATAAGATGCTCAAAGTGAGAAATACTATAACATATTATAATATAATGTATATTCGAAAACACGTCTAAGTTAATACAAAGGAATCGAACTTCGTTGCTTCATGCTCATTGTCGACCATGACGACATGCGCATAACACTTGTAGCAACGCATAGACTGTACCTATGTAAATTCTAGCTGTATTCTCTATACGCAGTACAAAAGTTCGGACCAATAATACCGTATCATTAGACCAGAAGATAACCGTTCGGACGCTGCTCCTTCGATCTATACTCCATTCATCCCTCTCGTGCTTTAGCCCTGTCTTCGCGGCCGTTCATTAGTGTTTGTTCATTAGAATTGGACTGCTTATGTTCTCTGCATTGCCCGGCCCACCGTGGCCGAATGGCTCGGCAACCGGTAACTACAAGTAAGGTCTGCAAGTGTTTTGCTGTTTCCATTTTGCCCTTGAAGAATATCGTTTTTGTCATGGTGCCATTCAGGAGCGATCGAAGGTTCGCCAAACTTAAAGCTGAGCTGACAGAAGGCGCAGCGCGTAATGGTGAGCAGGCCAGTGGTTGTGTTTTCCCCTTCCTAAACTTCAAACCGATTGCCATTACCATTAGAAGCAGCGGCGGGGGCTTCGGCCTGCCCGATATCGGCACAGCGAAGGATAGCTAAAATGGCAACCGGACCAAGTGGTCTGAACGACGAAGCCTACGTCCACTAGAAGCGGCGCCACCTCAATCGATAAAAGCTGCCAAGAGGGAAAGATCGGGGAATGGAGGGATGGGGCTCGGCAATCGATACGAGTATATCTTTGACAGGCCTGCGTCACGTCCGGCCCCGTCTTCCGGCAAGAAGCACCTAATCTCATGGAGAATTTCTACTTGTTTTTTGCTTTTATCTTTATGCTTGTCTCATGACAGCGATGTACCTGGATCAACTTAACGTTTGGCAGCTCTCGCCGGGTTCCCCGCTTACTTCCTATCCCGCGGCCCCGGCTCTCATCCAGGGCCACTTCACCCTTCATTTTCCGCAGTCAAGAACAGCTTAGTTGTAACTGGCGAGGCACTATTGCAAAAATTTGAATCGTAAAGCAGCTCTGTTGGTAAACTGAGAGGGCGTCTGTGAACATATGCTACATATGTGTTTAACGTTGTGTCAAAGGATATGCATCGCTAATAAAATGCTGCTGTCATCGAGTGAAGACATCAAAACCTTTGCTAAAAGCAGGGCCCGCGCATGTATGTCTATGGTCATCGGGTCTCACATAATATAATATGGTCTTGAAGTACACACGTGACATGTAATTGTGCTAGCGAAACGTGTATTGATCCTTTAAGACATAAGACTATGAAAATATAAAATCATGGGTATGATGTTAGCAAACAGAGAGGGTCTATTGGTCGATTCACATTAGAAGTGGATAGGACCCGTTCACGGGCCTAATTTTCGACGCACAAACTAGGTGGATTACCTTAAATGCGTTCGAAATACCTGTCCTAACAGTGCAACTAAAATATGTATAATTATCGTGCGAAAAAAAAAACAACAGTTACACCGCACGTATTATATAGGTATGAGATTTGTATAACGAAGTTGAGCAGATGCACGCTGACCAGCAGCACTCGCTATCTGTCGTGCAGCCAATAGATCCAACGGAAGCGACTGCCCGAGTGAGCGTATGCAGGATGAGTCGCAGGAGTTACTATGTTCTCCTTTATGAGGCTAAAAATATAATAGAACGACTAACTGCCTAACGTGTGCTCCCCTGTTTGCGTAACTATATGACACGGTGAGTCGCTATTTTTGAAAAGAGGCACTGAAACAGAGTCGAGATTAATGAGAGTCGCAGTAAACGGCACTGGCGACGCACTCCTGTTAACAGCTGAAAGTACATGAAGATCGTGTTTCTCATACAACGCGTAGATAATTACCATAGTTGATAGCTTCATAATTGTCAATCTAAAACGTGGAATACACCGCAGGCAGTGATCTTCGGGTGGCTAACGCTACCGCCTACATTTTAGAAGGGAGTTAAACAGTTGGTGCGTACAACGTATAGTTCATCTTAATTCTTCATGGCTAGCACCATCAATATCATTAGAGATCTCTTTTTGGTAGCACATAATGAGTCAGCGACTCTAACTAGCTTGCCCTAGCATGTCTGTCTGCTACGCCCATTATCGATACCCGGCTCCTTTATATTTCACGCGTGGTTCACTTCACGTTGTTTTCTTTGTATGGAACTAGCCCTGATTTATCATCGGGAACCTGAGTGAGCGTAAACTTAGACTCAGTAGCTAACTCCGCGTCGCCTTCTTCTGACAAGTTCGGACACGTTTGAAGTATCATATGTAGATAGCCCTACACAGCAGGCGTCCCATGGCACAGTCGAGTACCCTCGTTGATAAAGTCAACTTTTCCTTTTTGCATGCTAACTACATATCTCAAAATCAATGAAAATCATCAACAAATGAAAATACTAGGAGGTAAATAATTTACACAGCATATTAAAGTAACTGTGCTACATATGCTGAAGCCAAAAATCTAAAAGATACGCATCTACTAGCCGGCTGAATGATTTTAAACTTTCAATAAAATAGGAATCAATGCGTGCTCCCCAAAAGTTCAAGAGCTTCCCAGTAGAATGATGCTGTTACCCCATTGACGTCGCTAGTGTGAAACAGGGAGGGTCGTCACTTTCTAAAGCAGAGGTTCCTCAGGAACCGTCAATCGCTCGACAGTTATTCATACTGGATAGCTTTTTACGGCCCTCTACCGACTGCTATTGTTGAAATTTCTACATATTTTACGTTCAGTAGATATAAGGAGAAAATAAGTAAAACATTTTTCATGTTATTGTTTTGATTAAATATAAGGCCAGTATGTTCGAAGTCGTTACCCTACCTGAGAAGAGAGCAAATTATTTCCGCCCTAGATGAATTTCGTCACTAGCAAAAAGTATAGAATTGTTAAAATAAATTTAAAATAAAAAAAAAGTTAAATTTCCGATCCAAACTTCGTACCTGCAAACCGTTTCCGTTTAGGAGACTAATATAATTTGAGTCTAGTTATAGGTTCCGAATCAAGCGCATAGCTGTTGCACGATTAGCGACGGCATTTTTTTACTGCAATTCTCTATTATGCTAGACACTATATTAATTTTATTTATTTATTTTTTTAATTATTTGTCATCGGTATGGGGACGCCAACTGTTCTTGCAGAAGAAATGAGGAGCGGAAGATTTAGGAAAGGAAGTTTTTCAGCGGATACGATTGAATAGAGTGTTCATTTTCTACGAAAGTTTGCGAGTACCTATTTAACAAAATGACTTAATTGTGAATTTGTTTTTAAATTCCATTCCCTGCTTGTTGTAAATTCGTGGACGTTTGAGGCCGACAAGTGTTAAAAGAGATGTGTACAGTTTAAATCGGCGAACCTTTGGACATTGCTTTGGTTAACAACGTTTTGTTGACAAACAATCGTGTTTCTATGTTTCTTCTAATCTATGTTTCTTTTGCATATAATAGCAGCTCGGTGTCTTCTTAATGACGATGTTCTTCATCGAGGACCACTGTTTCTCTAATTAAATGTTTTCTTCTTAACAAACGCCCTAACAGTAGCTTCCCACGACAGACTAGGTAGCAGGTTCACAGTGTGACGCAAATTCAAATCATCATTAAGGACAGGTCGTTGTTGCGGCTGTAGTTCCTGTGCACGGTAAAGTTGAACCTTGTAAGAAGCTAAGCAGGACACGAAGCAGGATCAAGACGGACCTAGTTAAATTATTCAAGTCACGTAACATATATCAGAGGTGGAGATACGATATATGGCGGGCACACATCTGTCAATTGGCAGAATTCGATTTGTCTTTCAATAACGACCGTTATCAAGCAGGAAGGTAGATCGAAAGCACTGGCGAATGAAATGAAGTTGTTCTTATTGACAACGCTTCCAGTTAGATTACAGTGCGACGTTATAGTCCTCAGCTTGTCTTAGACTAGCTTTTTTCATCCATCTGACCCCATGGCACGGGGAAATGGTCACTACAACCGCACGCCAGCATCGGTTACCGACGACTGAGTAGCAGTAGTAGATGACTGGCCGGCATTCTTTCCGGTACAGGAGTGTTAGCAAAATTGGTTCCACGATGCTCTAAGTCAAGACACACTTGATGCGAATAGTCATCCTTACGGCTCAGTCATAGAACATACATTTTCTATTGAGACGCCGTGTGTGAAAAAGTGGTAATTATTGATAAAAACGCAATAGTTATTTATTTCAACCCCACGCAGTACTGACTTAAACAGAAAAAAAAGCAGAACATTGCTCATCTGAAGGGGCTGCGATGAATTATGCAACTCCCATCGATGGATCAATGCAATGAGCAATTGTGTATGTTTCGGTTTAGCATACGTCGTAAGTACTGCACAACTTGCTAGTCGAAACCTTAGCCTTATGCACAATGAGTTTTCGATGCCGTTAAGTAAAATGATGCGCGTGATTTTTGCCTAAATAAAATAATTGTTCTTCTTGGTCCTGTTGGGGCTATTTTGGTACGTCTTTTTTTAGCTAGCAGCTGATCGGCTTGAATGCTGAACAGACCGCGTCACCTTGTAACCTAAGGCGGCATATCAAGCAGCCCAATAGGTCACGTTAATCCTTTAGGCGTTGTTTGCTTCGAGTTGTATTGCTTCGAAGCCTACCGATGCTATCCACTGGTCTGCCTGGTTGGTAGAAGGGGCCGTATTCATCCACCCTATTCTACAGCCGTGACTCTATTCATCCATGTCTAACGGCCACTCGTCAGATCGAGTCGAACTGCGAACGTCAATGAAACGTTTGTCGAGCGTTCGTTCAAAGCGGTGAGAAGAGATCAATCGAGGGATTTTTTAGCCTCTAACCAGACCCAGAAATCCTCTCTACCGTCGTTATTAGTTACGAGTTTTCCAATACCTCCTAGCCGTTACCTATAGAAAACGTAGATGTCCTCTGAGGTTGGTCGACTCAGTTATTTATCGTCTTAAATAAATAAAATAAAAGTTATTTATTTATTATCGTCTTGCCATTTCGAACAACTCAAGTGGACTCACATGTGAAATGCAACATGTGGCTATTGCGTTTTCGTTTCCTTCGGCATTTTCTCAAAATGTCCTTATTGTAAAATCTAACCTTTTCCGCTTCATTAACTGCAGGCTTGCCTTTATGCCAGATCAGGTTTTCGTGGACGGCATTACGATGAAGACGAATTTTTTTGCCACAAGTTCGCTACACAACGATATTATGTAGAATCAGGGCTAAGGGCTATCCATCCGGAAGAATTAATCTCCAAAAAATTTGAAGTTTTTTAGAAATAGATCGCATTTGTGTGTGAGGGCAGGACGACGTAACGATCTACCATTATGGCGAGTTCCGAAGCTATAGCCAATATGACACATTTTCATAATTTCTGTATCTGAAGTTGGTATGCAATAAACGATTCTCCGTATTCGATCTATTACACTTTTCGGACAACTTTTTAAGCTAAACTATCGGTACTGAGAACCCACAGTTCTTTCGAAAGAAATGCTTATAAGCACCTATGTTAACGGTACTCAAAATAGCTATATTTCTCAAAGTAAATCAATTGATTCTTCTGCCTGAATCGTGGAACCGATTGCAATCAAACGTGCTAGATTTCGCTGTAAGAGTAACTACCAGATTTGATCAGAAAGAGAGGACCGCTGCTGTTCTGGGAAAGGAGTCACACCGAAGGAATCACCGAAGAATCGACTTAATGTGGCCACTAGATAACAACATCCTGTGGGACAGTTGAATTACCACTCTAGACAAATCTATTTGTTCTCTTATGTGTGCTCCTTTTTTTTTTTGCAATAAATGCATACATACATCGAATTTCATAGAAAAAAAATTAAGCTTTCATATAGATAGGCTTAGTGCATAACGAATTCTGCTGATTGTAACGTTTTTGCAATATTCTGTGCTCACCCTCGACTGCCGATCACCCTGAAGCGGTCATATACGCATTTGTCACTCGCACGTAAAAGGTGGCTCTTAGGGAAACGAGAGGCGGATGTGGTCGAAGCTGATATAAAGTAGACTCTGCCAGCGGCCGACCAATCTGACAAGCGAGCACAACATTGTCGAATAATAAGCCGAAACTGTAGGTATTCTGACATATTTAAGCCGACCCGGTGTATGAGCCCAGTTGCCAACTTGCTCTGTTCCTACTTTTAGTACTCGCGCTTGAGTGCAGCGTCGAAACGAATCTCGTGTTAACAGATACACCCACGTATTACATATGGGAAGCTTGGCTGCGATCATGCCGCCATCTTCAGCTTACTTCATTTCTATACTTTTCCAACGATTTGCCGTAGGTATCACGTCAGCGGATATCGTACGATCTGTCAGATGGCGAAACGTTAACATTATCATCCTTCAGAATCGCCACCTCTGTGGCAGTCCTTCGAAAGATCATTCAGTCAGTTGTCGAATGTTAATAGATTATTGAATATAGAATGAAGCTTTGACGACGACAAACTTTTCTTGCTGAAGAGCAAAAGGAAGGTCCGTTACAGTTATCAGTTAGATCAGAGCAGAGTCAGTGTGAAAACTCGAAGTGGTCTCCTCCAAAAGCCACCGATTGCCCGCTGGCTTTATGTTTACAAATGGACTTCATTATGCAATTAGCCATCATTCACTGCTTTGCGCAGGTAAGCCCTTCCCAGCCAAGTCGTAAACTCGAATAGAACTTCCACTGAAGTTATTCGATCTAATTGAATGCGTTTGCTCGAAGAAATACTGGTTTCCACTAGTTAATCCTGCTTTGCGCCATTTTGGTGGGTCTTTCATTGAGTCCTCATAGCTTCCGCAGCTGGCTTGATCGAATGTGTCGAATGAGTTAGAACAGAATGCGACCATATTTCTGGAAATTGCCCAGCGTGCGATCATAGGTCGCCGTTATCGTGGTTACCTCACCACAGGTCAGGAGCTAAGCAGGCAAAAAGCGAAAAAGGAAAAGTGGAGACCAAAGCAAAGATGGGACATTGGTAAACTCTGACTGTCACTCTTTTACGCTGATAGACGCGTATGAAACGGCAACGTCGCGAATCAAAACCTGTTCAACGCTTGCGTGTACGCGATATCAATAAAATAACCTACTGTAGGATGCAGAACAGACGCAACAGGGTCATCAACAAACACATGCACACGAGCTCATAAACACAGCTACTGATTGATAAACGACCTTGTGGTAGTAATATCAGATGGATCGATTACTCGTTAATTCCATGCGTAAATTTATGCAGTTGTTTGTGCTCGTATATATGTTTGTCTATGCGATTTTGTAAACTGCTTGAGAAACGATGGAAATAAGTAGACTATGTGAAAAGAACAGCGGATGGTATTCTTAAATAATCCTGCTGTGAGCCCTAAAGATTACTAGCGATACAAAATAGACTCTTTGAAATCTGACATGCTTCTACGAGAAAACTGGCTTTGTTTTGTTCCTTCAATTCTGGATATCTTTTCCTTAAGAAATATTTTTTTAAATGTGTTCGCTTTCTACGATTCGACAGCGATTCCGTGCTGGAACGAAGCTCTGATAACGGCCGCACTCTATGCTTTTTCTTTCTCATCACTCACTAAAGCTGCCCCTAGCGGTCCTAGGTTCTGCTAATGCCTGGGCTGTCAGGCTTCATACACATGATCATGTTTAAACACACACACATACGAAAATAGCGCATTTGTACATACCCGCCCTCCTAACACATAGACAGACATACCAATAGAGAAAGATACGACAATGACAATAACAGCGCGAGTCGAAAGAAAACCGTAAACGTAAAAAAAAACGTACAGTTCATATCAGTTACTGATTTTTCTCCAAAACAGCTATACTTATTAAAGTGCATAACGGTAGAACAAGTCGAGCCGATTGTTTCTGTCGTCTGCTAAGATCTAGATGGATAATATAATAGTAATAATAGAATACGGGATGAGAATGTGCATATGTACTATTTGCTAGAACAACTGTGCATCTGCAACATCGGCGACAGGTTGAACACCGTCGATAAAATAGTTCAACGTTTTGCCTTCTTTTAATATCGTACGAATACAAAACTTTAGCGTATAGCGTATCTAGATACGCGCATACCTAATATAGCTTTACTTTATAGTCTCCGACGGCCACCAGTACAAAGAACACTTAGACACTAATGCTAACGACACACATTGAGCAGTGGGCTCTGCCTTTCTATAATGCGGCGTGCATCTGCTGACGTGCGTACGTCTCGGTGTGAATCAATTTACCAATGGCGAGACGACCGAGGACCACGTGTATACTCGGAGCCAATGGAAGCTATTGTAATTAGTCATAGCCGAGGGCAGATTTCGAGGGTTGCGTTCAGAGCACGAAGCGTACGAGATGTAACAGCAAGATTTCTACTCGGTAACTGCTGTTGGCGTAAACCATTCTAGTCAACGTAAGCTCTATACAACTGGTTGGATTTTCAACATCAGTTCACGAAAAACCGAATGAAGAAGAGTACACCTTGTCTACCTCGAGTCACCTATGGAATAGTAAAAAAAAGATATCGAGACTTTCCAATACTGGTAATGATACCGCTGTCTCAGCAAGAACGTCGACGTAAGCCAGTCGTCGCTTTTCTAGTTTCTGGAACTTCGAACATTACATTTCCTCATTTGCCCTCTCTAGATGAAAACGTGTTTGCTTCTTCTTCGTTTAGGGCTATTTTTACATCATTTATGAGGATTATTTCCGTGACAATGACTTTTTTTTCACGACGTCATAGCAGACAGACAGACAGACAGACAGACAGACAAAGGGATAATAATTATGCTGTAATAACAACGCTGAATAAAAGCGAATGCAAGGAACGTGTCTCTATGCTTTCGCTGTCCCAGGCCGGTTCTCATGGGCAGCTAATTGCTGAACCTACCCAGTCTAATTGGTCCTGTTTTCCTTCAAATGTACGCAAAAGTCCGCAATATGCATTAAAGATAACACAAGCTAAACGACAACTTTAAAAATTAAAATGGAACTTGTTGAAAATAGAATATAGCAGACGAAAATTTCGACTGGATGAAGATGCAGTGAATGGTCCTTTTAGTGCAAAATTTAAAAAATAAAAATAGGCTGATGAATCAATGTGGTGAAAACCAACTCATAGTTGGATGCGATTAGGTCGGTCTCGGCAACGTACGTATTGATTGATTCATATATTTTGTTATTTAGAACTTTCAATTATATTCTCTGTGTCCTCAAAATTATTTTTTTAGGTATAGCGCCAAGGACTTGACCCCACTAGGAGTCAAGCCGGGATGGTTTTGCTGGACTTATCTCAATAGATCGCATAACAGCAATACAAGTAGCTATTGAACTTAACAATGATCTTTTATTTGTCCTTATTTTCCTGATTGTTAATGTTTAGTAATATTTTTGTCCACATTGAGATCTGTTGCTGTTACCCGAAGGTATCCTTTAGCGTGTCAAATATAATTCTTCAAGACGAACCGCCTACGTTCTACAAAAATGAGAAATATTTATTTAGTGCGTAAAGTAATACAAATTAAACGAATAAACAATCATAAAAATACACACAGGGTAGGGCCTATAGCGTTGGTTTTGTCAAATGTCAGAGGCATCTAAAAAGGCTAATTTTTTCAAAATTATTACGTACGACGTAATTTTAACGCTCTCATTGATAATGAACTTTCTTTTTTGTATTCTATTGTTATTATCAAAAGCCACAGTGATCGTGGGGATTATCGTTTAAATAAATGTTTTCGTGTGCGCTCAATTTAAAGCTTTTTGCAGTATATACAAATGTATATAAACTGCAAATCAAGATCATTACACCATCAAGTATATTGCATCGTTAAGATTGGCAATGTTTTACAATCAGTTTCATTTAGCGGATGCAGCTGTACGTATCGGAACCGGCAGGACGGTACCTACACATCGAGAAATAATAATGGTACCCTATACCCTTAATCCGATAGGACGTGCGCTTAAGGAATCGGACCGCTTCTGATTGCGTTCGTCCATTCTGCCTAGTGTATGCCAGATGGCTCGAATCGACTCTCTCAAAATGTTTATTGTTATTTCTGCGTCTCAGTTTATAGTAAGGGTTCGTTATCTAAAATCGTTTATCTTACCTGATTGACCTTCATATCCGATGAACACTTTTTATCAGTAGACGATGACATCACTAACAGACATCAATAATTATTTGCCTTCAAAGTTAATATTTATGCTACAATACTGCTGTTTATTATGTTACATTGTCGCTACCCCTTCTAACGTGGCCGGAATCGCAAACTGTGCTTGCTTACTATAATGGTGACATGTCAAAAGCAGTTCTTCGCAAAGCAAGAACGCTTGATTAAATACTATGACCAGATAATAGCTAGTCTTCGTCGTCGTCGTCGTCGTCTTACTTCAACTGGGTCTTCAGCAAGAGGACGTTCATTTTCGTTTTCCGAAGCGCCAACGTCTAATGACTTTAATCGAATATATATATAGATCGCTGTGTTCCGCTATACGAATGGGAATCACTATATAAACATTCTCGTTGCATACTCTCTACCAAAGCAAAGTGACCTGTAGAACTGACATTTTATTGTTGGAAAAAATTGCGGTATGCTTTAGTACGAGAGTGCATTGACGACTACACAAGGTAATGTAACGGTTTAAAAGTAATTAATCTAAGTAGCCTCCACTTTTTTTTTTTTACTTACTGTGAGAATTGTACTTTACTACGCGCTTTAGCGGATGCAGCTGCATGTATCGGAACCGGCAGGCCGGTACCTACACATCGAGAAATAATAATGGTTTAGCAGTATATTCAATATGACAATGTGATGCCCTATAATGAATCGAATATAGAAATAGAAAGAGTTACATGCTCTAGTGTACCTTTCAATATTTACAAAAAAAGAAAAACATTTTTTACTAGAATGCCAGAGACGCCTTTATAATTCGACAAGCTTGATTAACATATTATTCTTAAGCCACTTTACCTACCAGAGCTTAACAGTATCTTAGATCAGGTAGCTTTCAGATTACCGAGGTACTCGGAATTGTGAGCCTTAAGGAATACATTTGCTGGTCTGGAGCGTATACATTTTTCCCCTTTGTGGGCACAGGCAGTGCTGACGATAGAGGCACCTCGCGAAATACTTGAGGTATCTTTATTATCGTTCAAAGCCGGACGTAAATTCATCGTTTTCGAAAAGGTCACATTTGATGAAGACTTCATAACTCTGTCTGAAGTTGACCTGTGTAGCAAATTGGAGTGGAGAGTAGTGCCTATAAAGCAAGAGCTTTTCTCGTTTACTCTGGCATTTATGCTTTCGGAGAATGTAATCATGTATGCAAACCGCATTATGTATGCAGAATATGCAAACTGTTAAACTATGATAGGGGGCAAACAACTTGTTACCTCAAAGATGTCGATTTTGATCGTTGAAGGACCGTGAAAACAGGCAGAACAGAGAATATTCATGAAAAGAAAAAAAATAGACACATGCACAGAAAACGTAAACCCAAGGACAGCAAAAGTATTTTCCATTCGTTTCTGTTAACTATTCCAATCGCCCTTCTCCCACCATTGAGGGACGAACAACAGGCTAACTATCCGTGCGGCCCACGCAGAGTTTAAACGCTATGGGCATGCAGGAAGTTTTACGTTTGATTTTCAAAGATTAGTTTTCCCTAAAAGCGTCAGAGCATTTTACTTAGCTACGAAAGCACGTATTAACTCTGCTTATTGGAGCAATAGCGTAACGCCTTACGATTCGCAGGAAATATGCAAGTGTCCCGCCAAAATATGAGCGTCTCGCTTGGTAAGTTAATCTTAAAAACTATCCTAGTGCATGTAGCCTGGAAAGATAACAGAGTTAATGAACTGTCAACACACTGCGAGAACAGGAACGCGTGAATTCGGAATATGTTAACTTTAAATCGACGTAAAATGGAGAGTATGTTGAAGTTCTTTAATAATCTACGTGGTGGAAAATAGCTACGGCTACGCGCGAATTATAATTCATCATCAGCAACATAAACAAGTAAAGTAATTTTTACCTTGCGATATAGGTCAGTACTCTGAATTTGGCCATAGATTATGGACCAAGTCTAACCAGTCCAATATCTTTGGGATTTTCCACCCACACTAGCCTGATCGAACCCAGATTACCCCCATCACCGGAGATGAACTGTTTCATCTTCCGTAAACCTGTGCTTGAGCAAGCCTTCCTGCCGCTTCGTTACCACTCTGCGTTATAGACCTAATACTTTATGCTCATGCCAGCGTACAACCTAGGATTTTGATACTCACACAAGGGCAGCTACCCAAAACACAAGCAGCAATATAACTTACCACGCTTCCCTAAATGTTGCCCTTACACAAGGAGACTTTTAATGGATTTTGACCTACCTGCAGGATATAGCTACTTCGGCTAGCAGATCTCTTAAGGCTATTGACGTCTGAACTACGTCCCCCCGGCTAAACTCAAACAACTTGTTGATTATGGCGAACTACGCCTTTGTGCCACAAATTAAAGTCAGTGTCGTATGCGCTTCTATGTAAAAAAAACTCTACCAGAACTATTGTTTTGTAGTGACACGCTATTCGCTCGCATCCTTAACTAAATGCATAATCTTCTGACCGGTGTGTATCCATATTCCATAAAATGGTGATGCCCTTACAAGCAAATGCCTCTAATGTTACGCATTTTACGGCTAACGCTTACGGTTAACGGTTGCCTTTGAAATCTTTACTGTTATCTCAAACGAAATGCATATTGACAAAATAAGATCAGGGCAAATATGATTGGTTATGTAACAGGGTTGCTCATTTATGGCCATATAAAACACTATAAATGCAACCGTACTAGAAAAGTGTTAGATATAATACAACGAGGGAGGCAGTGGACTTTGTAATACTCAAATACATGCTACCATACCACTGGGGTTCAGTAAAGCACGCTGGAATGCTTACTACAGATGTTTAAAAACCTCAGCATTCTAGCCCATGGTGGAAACTAACCAGCGAATAGATAGGATAAAAAGTCGTAGTGTAACAAAATACACACCGTATTTATTTAGAATACCTGCATGTGCTTGCTTCAGGCTAAGTTAGGGCGGACATTCCTAGGGGCTATACCATATATATATGGTATAGCCCCTAGGAATTTTTCTTATATATATATATACTATAGTATATATAAATATATACTAGAATTAAAACAAAGACTCATTTATTTGTAAATTTTATAAAGTGCTTTATAAATTGTCGCCGAGTCTGTCCTCCAGCTGAACATTGTAGGCCAAATGGTTTGCCTGATATATATAAAAAGCCGTCCTACCGTTTGCTTGATAACGACCGTTTATAAAACACATCGTTTTATGTCATCGATGCCGATTTTAATTTGAATCAAACGCATCGTGTACAGCCGAACGAGCAGGTAAAACAGATAGGTCAACGTGTGTGTAGAGATTTCCAGTAACGAGCCAAGCAATGGCTAAGGTGGATTCGTTGGCATTCTATTGTTTCAGTAGCGACTTCTTATTCGCCCCTATGAGATGATATTCGGTTGGCAATAATACATCATCCCAAGGCAGACACCTTCATTTACCGTGTTCATTCCGGATATAGAAGCTCCTATATATAAGTGTTCTACTATCGTGTGGCTGCCTAGATGAGGTAAGACCCCATGAGACATAGGGACATAAAGCGAAGACAGCAACCGATCTAACTGACAATATGCGGTAGCACACTCATGCCACCAGATGATTATAAATTAATTTTAAAATGTTAGTATAATAGATCAAATGAAATTTTGACACGTTTTGTTTTAGACGTTACCACGTCATCTGGGTTTGTTACATAGTGTTCTGCTATGGTCAGTTAAATCGTCTGAGTGACAACGATCAAATTAGCCTTAAAAAAGCAATGTTGGATTTTAGTATGTTTTAGGTTTCGGCGATATAACTTATATTTATGATTAAAACGTCCCTTTCGGCTACGTTGTTGCTACGGGAAGGCCTTAATAATGACTATTATTGTAATTTGATGGGATAGTGTTCTTTCGTTTGTGCCACACAAGTAAATACCCAGACGCAGAACTCGTCAATACGGTTCTTTCATAATAGCTTTTACCGACTGTTAGGCGAGAACATCATTAAAAAGGGCTTTATGGCTCAGTTGGAAATAAATGGACGTCTCACGACGTCCGACGAACCCAAATATATTATATTTTAGAACTGCAATGAACTCTTAGGTACTAATTAAATGAGACATATTGTTGAAATGGCTGACTGCCCCATATATCTGCCGTATTCGAATCTATGGAAAGGCTCTTACGTTGTTCATTCGATAGCTGACCTTTTGCAAATGTATTATTTTCATTTTCTGGTCTGTCCAGACCTCCTGTAAAGACTCTCCTCAAAAGTCGTATCCCTTATAACCGAATGCTATGGATTCGCGTTGAAAGAAACCACTTACCGCTACTAGGTTCGTTCGTGTTTACCGTTATATTCCTATGAATGTCTTTACGTTCCGGTATATGCATTCTGTATTCGGTATATATATTCTAAGAACACCCCTGCATTGACCAATGCACGTTCCTACACCCGTTTTGTCCATGAACGTCATTTAGTAACGATGATATGGCATCGTATCTCATGTACAAACATTTTGACCGGCACTAAAACTTTACTTAAAAAAAATCAAGCGCAGGTAAAGCAAAATCGATATCGGCCAGTAACACTGCGTTACCCTTAAACGAATTATACAAATTCAGAGGCCATTTCAGATGTGTTTGTGTATATATCATGCCAGCTTCACACTGGAACATTTTCTCCTGAAGCTCCACGCATTGATAGGAGCATCTAGTGACTGAACGTCCAATCCGTACCGTACGTGGTGCATCTGTAAAACGTATGTAAATATAATTTGTTTTGTCTAGCATGCCCAAAGGTATCAGCAGCTGGAGTTTAGTTTGCTTTTCGTCTAATATAAAAATTGTCGCTCTGATACAGCAGTAGAAGACGGACGGATGCGTTTCCTTCCAACGCAAAAAATAGATAAGGGCATCTCATACCACCAGGTCAGACGGGATAGTCAGTGTTGTCCTTGACAATGATAAGCGCGTGTGCCATAATCTAGTAACTCGTAAAGACACTGCAGTCGAGGATACAGGTATGCCATCCGGTGCTCGCTTAATACCTATTCGCGATAAAAAGATTGTGCTGTGACTATGAAACAAGGCAAGACGTACATTACATACATACACACATACAAACATACAAGCAGGATTACTTCTGCCTTACCGTCTCTGGCAAGCAATAGCCAACATCGCCTGATAGACGACGCCGCAGTAGCCAAATAATCCAACAAAACGAAGACGCCAAGTTTGCCTTTACTTTGTTTCATATCAGCCATCACACTTGCTTCTCCATGCTAGTCATACGACAATAACCTTGTTGCAATGCAGACTTTTACATTCGTCATGTCTTTTATACATCTTTTTTTTTCTTTTTAAAAAGCTTCTAGTTATTCTTTCTCTATGTCTTAGTCTCGCTTTTCACGACGCGCTCGATGCTCAACGGATGAAATAGAAGCAACCGTGTAATGTTTTGCACTGAGCCTTCTTTTTTGCCTTCGCTGACGCCATTGCATCACTACCCAGCACCAGCTGGCAGCCACAGGAAAGGAGACAGCAGACCAGCCAATCGTCCTACCTAATAAAATAGTACAAACGGATAGACGAGGCAGTGTGGCCGGCCTCTCAGTATCACACAGGCCATGCAGCTCCACTCTGTCACCGTACTACACTCGAATCCAGTCGCAAGCTAGGCGCGGGCGTAGCTGACGGAATAGACCGAGTCTCAAGCGCACACACACATAAATAGAACGGCTTTGTTTGGGCTGTTAACGATATCTATGGCCTTCCATCTATGCACTGCCGGTAATTATTCTTCTTAGTTAAACAAACATGTAATACATAGACGGGCGTAATGTGTGTTGTAGGACGTGGTATTTCAAAGCGTACGTACATGAGCTACGTGTATGGTGAAGTGCTGAAGTAAAAGAGAACCATTTCTGAAAAACACGAAAGTATAATTTGGCAAATCATATGGTAAGTTGGCAGGCAACTTGTGAAAAAATTGTGAATTTATTTGATACAAACAGAGCGACAGTTTACAAAAAAAAAAAAAGGTAAATTCAATACTGTGGATTTTACATTTTTAGACGCCACTAAGAGTAATCTAATGAGCGAACTACACAGATTTACAAAACCGTAAAATGTGCGGTTCAGACAAGCATATGGTTGTAAATCGATGGCTCTGAATTAGATCCGATGCGAAAACTGCGTGGGTTGGGCTCTTGTAAGACTTAGAATCACTGGTTGAACATACGGTCTTAAACAGCTATTAAAGACAGAGTTGTATGGGATTGGACGCTTTACTTGAAACAGAGTAGCTAAAAAGGACATTGTCGATAATACAACGGCCTATCCGTACGTAAAAGCAAACCGGATAAGGTTTGCTAGGGAAAATTGTCTTCAAACATGATGCAGCACATACAACAAACTGAAAAGTCTTATCAGGTAATAACTTACTGCACTATTTCTTTCGAAAATGTGTTCTACCGGTTTCGCTTCGTCGTGTTAACGGCCAACTCAATCAGCATAGTAGAGCTAAATCTTAAAAAAGCAAGCTTAATAACGATCTGTGTATAAACTATATTTTCTATCTAGGCATGACCAATCGGACAGATCTTTTCGCGTTACCGCTTTTTATTTGCATCGCCAAATATGGCGATATATCATTTGTTTACACTGTACCATTAGTCCATCGGTTTCGTTCATACTCGTATTTCTTACATTCATGTAAGGTAGATATTCATTTCATGCTCAGCACAGCCCTTACACGGAACAGAGCTTCTCACCTGCTTTTAGGCGTTCCCGCACCCATCGGCTAGAGGCTACAATGCCTAAATAAGCATTTTGAAAAGTAATGGGAATAGACTGGGTTTCCTGTAGAACACCTGCACATTCAGGCGAGGCATATGAAGTTATATTATCATGTATACTAGAATGCACCGCCTTGGGTAGCACCACTCCTCCAACACTCTATACATGGTTGTTATCTCTTTACATACACCACGTTCACACAACATATAGTAAAAATAATTTATAAACATATACTGTATAATCAGAATCCCTCAAAAACCTATCCGATACGTATAAAACTAAGCTATGATACTTTATCCCAAAGTTGCATCAGTTCAACGAATTCAACGCCGCTACCATTACTTAAACATCAGCTCGAGGGTCCAAAATATAATATATCCATGGTACCGCAAACAGGTAAATTTTATCATCGCATCGCAGCTACCAGTATTATGAGGAAGGCAAGCGGTGTCGGTCCTTGGCATAAGTCAACCCGTTTTTTAGTGGTAATATTTGACGACGGCTATGTAATAATTCAACCTTAGGATTTAACGAAAAGGAAAAATATAATAATGCGATACCCATACATATAATTATATAAGTAAGTATTTGCTTTGTGTGATGCGACTATAAAGTTTACAAGCACCTTGAACAACAGCGTCCCTTAAAAAGAAAATAGGATCTCGGCGCACTATAAACGAATTTTATAATAGACCGTTTAAAGTTAAACCTATTTGGCTGATTAGTTGGAAAGGCGCGAAAAGGTAACTGTCACATAAAATCTATTTTTTCTAAATTTTTCGATCAAATTTTAGAAATGCAACCAATTAGACATATATATGAATAGATTTATCTACGGTTTTACCTACTGTTCAGTAGTACAAGTATGGAAACTTGCAATCTCCTTCGGGTCTTAACTTGTATTTTAATGTGGATCGTAAATATTGTATAGGTGTACGACGTTGAATTGCATTGTATATAATATGTAGTTATTTGCCTAACCTAACCTAATACTCGATCAGAGGGGGCAAAAGAATTGAACCAGATATAACGTGAACAAATGTCGTGTATAAGTTGCACGTCAATCACTTACTATTCAAGTGGGTTTTTTACGATGCAAAATGAAAACTATTTCCTAAGAATTTGTTTCGCATATAAACGTTTATATATATATATATATATATTCATATAAACATTTAGTGGCATCGAGTACAAGTAATTGGAATTGTATCTTGACAAGTAGTTAGACTACTCCATGATTAAGACCTATTTATGATACGGTTTACCTGCATTTTCGTAAAATGCTAAATATATACACTGTTCATTTCACATGTTACGGGCATTAGAACTACATGTTTCTTTCTTATATATGTTTTTTTTTTCTCATAGTTTATAGGATGTTATTAGTGGCTTCAAGAATAACACTTCTACGGAAGAAGAGGGCTTTAAACGAAGTAACAGATTCATTTAGTTTTGCCCAATTTAGAAAACGATACAAGGAATGCGTATAATTTGTTTGCGCATTGTAAATATCGTACAGTGTATGTTGATCTCTGGATTGGATTCGTCATAAAAAAACAGATCTGACATTCATTTAGCTTTGACCTGGAAATCCGTGTCGCGCCCTCGACTATTTTCTTCCGCTGCACAATCAATCGACGAAGCCACATGACCTTTTACCAGGATTATCACTTACCAGGATTATAGCAGCCTAGGTGGAAAAGTGCGTTTACAGATGAAACCTAATGGTCAGGTATGAACTATTGTCCGATATCTTGCGAATTTATAAAACGCCGCACTCTTCTTCTCTTTTACTGAAGAAGGAGGTACAAAAGCACTTTATGTACACTCACGTAGCGAAGCTGACATTGCACGAATCTAATCAAATCTATGAATATATAGTTTATTTAGCTTCATCGCACTCGTTTCGTGGTCCTTTGCTTTTGTTGTTGTTATTATTAATCCGAATGTGTGGGAGTACTTGTTACGCGGTCATCAATGGCAGCTTACGAGTTCTATTTGTTGTTCACAAAACACCAATAATGCGCACCACAACTCCTGATAGGCTTTTTTGTTTACTTATTGCTGAGCACACGATTGCAAACTATTTAGTAAATAAACTTGAGGTAGATCTAGGTGAGTGAGATCCTTTGATTCATCGCATCGCTCTATATAAGACGCACCAGTGGTGCTCACATGAGCAGCCGCTGCTTGAACTCAACGAGCACCCTCTGAGGTAACTCCTGTGACGTGCAATGTTTATGACTTTTGTGTGGGAAAGTGGCAGGCAGGTGTGGAAAGGGTCGCACTTTACTCTTGCCCATAGGTCGGGAAGGGAAGCCATAACATGGAGGTATATGGACCTATAAGCAGGGATTTTTCGTTAGATACCGTGTCTACGGGCCATGTAGCAAACTTGAATGGCTAAAGTTGGATTCCTGGAAGCTTTCTAGCAATTTGCCTTCGAAGATTTAAGGTGACAACGGTCGTATAGTTCTTCCTTCTATATATGCAGCTATAGTACGAATGGCTATATTCGAAATCGTAATGAGGCAAGTGACAGGAGCTTATCATTCACTTAGCTGTTTATTTTGTTTGATAGTATAGACGGTGCACGAAATGTATCTATAATAACCTTTATAACATAAAATATAATCGTTAATTTCCAATTACAGATCAGGCAGCTTCAGGAATATATGTCGTATATCTTAGCCAGTCTTTTTATAGCCACGGTTATTACGAGGCGTCGTGTCAAACTACAATGATTTATTTGCATAGAGCGTTCCTATCAACGGTTCATATTTTGCGCCCTTACGATAATAGGTGTATGACTAATGTTCAATTCTGTCCTTTCACTCTACTGTCCTGCACACATATGCACCACGGCATACATTTGTTGAGCCCCACCCGCGTCGTAGAAAAACAAGAACATGCTGCTCTCGGAAGGCCATGTCGCACCGCAGGTTATAATGCAGATTCAAAAAGCGTACACCGAAATGGCCTATCAATCGGATCAAAAATAGCTAAAATGAACTAGAATACTGTTTGAAATAAACAACACAGTAATACATTCTTTTAAAAATAATTGTTCGGTATTTACGTTCATTTTACAGCTCTTTTAGCGTAACATATAGAGTTAGATTTAACGTCGCAAAGTACTTGCCCCTTTCATAACTTACGTGCTTCATTACGAGTTATTAATCTGAGTTTATATTTTACGTCCCGTAAAATTTAAAATGATGCCCATTGCCCTGAATGCTAATCTACGTTTCACGCGGTTCGGTTTTATGCATGCTTTTGTACTTTGTCGTTGCTGTTTTTTTCTGTTTGCTGAGCGTAACTTTGATGAGGCCGACCATCTTGAGAGGCAAACTGGACAAGGAGCCTAAGTTTGTACCTTGTAATTATATTGTATATATATTTCATTACAAATAATCTCCTGCGAAAGATGATGTTGATGAGAATTATATGTCGTATTTGAATGTACCACGAAATGTAAAGAAAAATAAACTAGGCCAATTCCCCAGACGTACACGAGTGTCATCAGAATGAAAGGGATTGACTGAGGTTTCGGCCACCAGGAGTCCACGGTCAGAACCATCCTGTAACCCAAAGTGAATCTATTTCAAATTTCTCCTTATCCGAGGTTCCTGTGCAGATTCAGTTTATGAGCCTCTTCTTCACTCTGCGGTGGAAATCGAATTTATCCTTCTCTTTTTCTTCCGTTTAAACAGTACGCCGAACCTATGAAGTCGTTAATGAGCTATAGATGAAGCAATTTGGGGAGTGCTGATTGTACCGTTGCGTTGCACCCTGTCCCTCTTACGGCTCTTAAGACATGGCTATCCCTCTGTGTAGCTCGAATGCAATACAAAACCATATATCTATTTCCGTATGTTGCTTGCTGTCTGTTTTATAAGCAGTTTTCAGAAAAAACAAAAGCATGTCAAAGGTCGTATAGATGGCTGAATGTCAGCTAAACAAGCTATCGTAGGTGTGGCTCTGTGGGAACGTCGTGTATTTGTTAGTCCCTCCTGTGCAACTAAGGCCTTTATTCGACAATACGCGTTTATCCTTAGTTAGCCTCCGGCGGGCGGCAATGGAACGCCAACAGGAGAACGTCTTTTTATATGTCCCTAGTTCTGATTTAGGTGTCGTTCAGGATAATCTCAAGTAGGTATTTTGTTAGACAACTGAGACCTCAGCTATTGATCGAGTGCAATTACTGTACAGTGACCTGTACGGGCAAATTTCAACGGTTAGAACTTTCGCAAGGCCATTAATGGCTGCAGGGTGACACGTTCAACAATAGAGAATTAACCTATTAGGGGTGCAATTTGAAATCGAAGAAACCCCTGACAACCGCAGCTGATCACGATGAACTACTTAGGGGCGTCATCTAGCGGAAGATCCGTCTGTATGTCAGTCAAAAAAACGACAGATCATTGCTGCTGCCTCTTGTATTGCACGTCTGGAGGCAGTAAGTAGTCTGACAGAAGCGAACGTAATGCTAGGCCGCAAGAACAAGATCCCATTCGCCAAACGCTTCAGCCCGACGCTTAGGTTCCCATGACAAATGGCTTCAACTGTGGGTGCGCCAGTGTTGATCGACAGCATCCTGACAAAAGTTCTCCATCAGGTATGCTATTGGTGCTATACGGAATCGGTCTGTGCTTTTGCCGAAACATTCGCATGTGCCTGCTCATGTATATACGTCGAACAAATAGTACATAGTTGGACAATTGCTTGTAGCACAATTAGAATGTATCTGTTGGCAGTGAGCAATGAGAAGAAGCCTTTGGTATATGTCTGCCAGGGAATGAGACAAACATGAGCTAGTACCCACCGTTGTTAACCAAACGGAAAATAGAATTGTGTTTCTAGGTCAACCTCTAAACTACATGAACAGCGACGCTAGCTACATTGGGACCGTGTTTAAGAAATCCAGCTGTAGCAATTTCCATCGGTGGCTACATAGGAAGAATAGCTTGTTCGATCGTTTTTCGAACGATGACTTACGCACTCCAGCGTGGAGGTTTTTCGGAAGGTACGAGGCAGCATCGTCGAAATACTTGCCGCAGCCGCGTAAGTTATATTAGCGACTATATACCATTTAAGCGGTGCCTTAACATCCAGGTCGATCGAATAACCCGAAAAGAAGGATATGAGACAACTTTTTTGTCAACGTTGCTTACTCAACACGAACTGGGTCACAGCGTGTATCAGATCGATGTCATTTTCTTGTTCTCATCAACAGAAGGGTTCGTCGCCTATCAGGGTGTCCGCTATCCTTTCAACCGTCGGAGGATGCGACGGAAGCGTACATTGTGAACATAATTACCAAGTATGAAATAGATAGTTGAACACCTCGCTATTTAATACGAACCCATATATCGTCCACACTCAGTTCATATAGTATCAGTAAATATGAGGTGAATTCTGAGGTGAGTTGCAGCAGCCGGCCGATAAACCTTCCATGAAAGCGATACGTCTTCAGCGATACGTCAAGAGAGACAAAGCATTCACGCTAAGATGAACGCTAGTACTAGCGAGCACTAGAAATACATGTCACAATTTTGATTCATTGCGTGAATATCGTTAAAAGTACTAGACCGGGATTTTATGTACATTCAAAACGATGACCAATGACCCAGTCATTTTATTAAAATTCAAAATTATTTTAGAAATAAATATTTTTATTATTGTTCTCTGTGTTAGCGTGAATTCCTTCTAGATCCAAATACGCTATAATATAATAAACGGATAATTAAAATGAAATATTAAAAAAAAAAACGCTTCGAATGTTTTGGAAGTGTTTCTCGTTCTGTCCGTGGATACATTTCTCATTTATTGTGTACATATCTAGGGTTTTCTCGATGCTGGACCCATTCAATGTTATTGAAGCGTACGTTTTCACACTGGTCAACTGTGGAGAGCTGCGCTTTCCTTTAGAAGTCGGATCGCTTTAGAGGGCTTTAGAAGGGACCACATCCGGCTATAAGGTCGTCTTGCCAAATCGTCCATTGTGTGATTAGAAAAAAAAAGGAAACACAATTTAGCTATGCCGCGACATTAAAGTTCAACGGACTATTTAGGAAGAAGGATAATCGCTCGCAGTAATTTGACTGTTGCGGACACAAGGTGAGCGGCGAAAATAAATCAAATCCTGTTTCGTTGCACCGTGCACCTGGCGTGCTAGGCCTAAATTAAACGCATTATCAGATTTCTGTATGAGACTTCTGGCTTACCTGTAGTAATGCGTCTCAACTAGACAGGGTTGAACTAAATCGTTGCTGAGGACACGCGCACGCGATCAGTTGAAGCGTACTTGCATGTACAGATCGTGTTAAACTTCAATCTAAAAGTAAACGCGAAGACCTATCGTAGAGGTAGAATGAGGTGGGGGGGGGTCGGTCGAAATGAGGCAACGCAGAATGGATCAAAGGTCTTTTGAAGGCTGTAAAGTCTTTGTTCTACATATGCTAAAGTAGCAGTAATTATATATGCTAACGGTTGGATGTGAAATGAAAGCTTTCCAAGTGTCAATTCTTTTTTAAAACTTATATAGACATCAATGAGCTTCGAGAGATAGATTCTTCAAGTTTCAAACACTTCATTTGCAAATGCTAACGGATTGTGAATTTTAGTTCTGCCTCTAAAAAATGACCATAGCCCGTAGTACGGCGAGCACTAGCGACCTGTTAACTTTAAAAAAAAAAGCTAAATATATTTAACAAATGTGTTTATAGAAAAAATTTACTCTGCTCATGCTCCAGTAGATAAGTGCAAGCAAATGACATCAGTGAAACTAGGCCTGGTAGTTGGGTGATATCTGCCCTATAGGGCCACTCAAGAATTTTCTCGAATAACGTCTAATTAGAGCGCTTTATATCGTCGATTACAAGTTACTTTTACCCAGGCACGTTTATTGTATCTCTTTTTCACAGACGTGCAGCATGACCTATGGCAGTCCCTTTCAGAGTATTGCAAAGTAAACAGGGATAATGTATTCGTCATTTCTTTATATGCTTCCCTTTAGCATTTACGCGCGAGGCTAGCGCGTACCACTTGAAAAAATGCTAAGAAAAAAAATCTGTCCGCCCGCTGCGCGTCGCATCCAAACGTAAGAAGCAAGGAATGGCTCATTAGATGCTCAAGCGGCTGTTGAACGTTGTCTTAATTCTGACTTGCGAAGCCTGAAAGCACCAGCAAACCAAGTAAAAGTAAAAACGTGTGGAATAAATTTCGAATTAGCATATTTTATTATCTGTAAATACTTAAACTGAAACCAAGACAAAGCAAAGGCAAAATATTTTTTACAAAACGATTCGTGCAGGCGGTATATGTAATTAAATTAAGTACTTATCTATAAAGTATTTGCTTGCAGTGCGTACCCGAACTAGCGAAAAGCATCTTAATTTTCTAAATACTGCAGAGAGCCACGTTTGACCTCTACAACAGATAGCATTAGTGAGTGCAGTCATGCTCTCACCATACCGAGTAGCCTGAAATGCCAACTTATACAAACAATTCGTAAGTTACATGGATAATCAGAGAGATAATTTGTTAGAAATAATCAGTCAGAAGATAGAGACAGTTGTGATAAAAAAATAATGCCTATTGCTTTTATAAGGTTAAATGTAAGATCTAGAACCTAAACGCGATAAACGATCTTTTGATATAGGTAGAAACCGTCTGAGTGAGTTAAATGGCTGCGGTGATTTCGTCTTATTTATCGAGCATTTAGCTTTGATCAAGTAAGGGTCTGTACAGACTGAACGAATTTAAATCAAGCGCACTGCCTAAGGAATCATTGTATATATACCCTATTTTATTTACTCCACTCCTTGAGCTACTGTGCACAACACAATTAAGATTTCTGACTTCTATAACGCTCTTTTGGGCGCGCCTATGTGGTCCTCGAAATTTCCGTCCCACGGGTTCACGTAGGAAACAGTCATTCATTTCAACCATAGGATTCTCTCTGTGCGCGGGCAAGTTCCTCCCAAACTGTTGGCGGCCCGTCATATCGGAATATTTTCTTTCAAATTTCATTCAAGCCTTTGATTTATTAACCAAACTCTCTAGCGATCTCTCCGCTCTGATGGGCGAAAATCCCATGGTAGGTAGTTCCGATTTTTGTGAAGTGTCATTAAATGACTACGATGCAAGTGGGTTGCCCCTGACGGAACATTTCGGAAATACCTGCACACTTTCGCACACCGTATGTGTCAATCACGTTCATTCTCCAGAGCAGAAGCATGGAGTAGGTCCGCACAGAATAGTCAGACGGTAACGTGTCGAGCGTACAGATTATCGTCAACAGTCGGACATCGTCTTCACGCACACGACAATAGCAGTCTTGCCACTGGTAATCTACCTCGCTTTTTTCAGATCCTTGTTCAAATCTTTGCCGTTTCCTATTTGACAATAATGTATAATGGTCCGAGCACGACAGCTGCGTAACACCGACGCGTTTCTTTCCTCTTAAAATCTTCATTCTAAGTTAGTGTTGATGACGATTGCGTACAGCGAAGCAGAATCATAGCAAATGCACTATCATCTGAATAGTCAGTATCAGTCAAGTTCGCCGTATGCCAAGTATGGTAGCCCCCGCTATCCTAGAACAACTATCTGAGTTCCGAACATTGCGTGCGACTGTGACTAGTAGTTGATACACGTATCGTACATTTCGATCGTGCGGCCCCATCTTCGCCAAGTTTGACCTAGTACTTAAGCTTGAAGGATGGCTACGGAATGATTCACTACGAGGCGTTTAACCTGCATGAGACAACCTCGGTCTGTCCTGCACGGGTCATAATTATCCTGACAAAAGGGATCTATGTCTACGTAAGGTATATCCATTTCGTCTTGTATGGTTAAGCGATACATTTAATTCATACGTGCTGCAAATACGTTGCAAATTGCTAGCCACACAAACACAGAGCAAGCGGACCAGCAGGGAAGGCAAACCCTAACACCAAATAACAATAGCACTCATTAACGATCATCATTCATTTTCGGGAGCGATACTCTCAGGGAAATTGGAAATACAACCAGAACCATTATTGTGGATTCAATTGCCTCCGCTTTCACTTCTCCTGCTACCGCCCCCATTGCCGCCTCATCAGCCCTTATCGGAACTGGCATTATTACTGTCATCATGATCACTGTGGTAATAATCATAATACAGTAACAATGTAATAAGTTTCGTCAACCTCATTACCGTTATCCTATTTGCTATAACAATGGCTTGAGCCATACGAACTATTCGCCAGCAGTCGTCGTTCGTTGCGTCAGACGTGCGCTACACAGTTTTCACTGGCGAGTCCAACGTTAACGGATGCAAACGAAACGGAACAAAGTAGAGTACCGCACTCGGGGAGAGAAAAACACAAAAGGAAGTGCTGGCATGTACGAGGAAGACATCGAGTGTTTATATGCGGGTTTAAAGGAAAGGGTCAGGGCAAAGCGGGAAAAAAAAAAAAATTAGCTTATCTTTTCATTCTCGCAGCTTGTGTTTCTTAATTAACAGTACTAGAACGGGTCGAAGAAGGTAGAGATTAGGCTCAGAGGCTGGGAGCTATGAAAGCAAAGTTTGTTTTAGAGTTAAACGAGAGCAGCATGACGTGAAGAGCGCTGTGCTATGGGGAGGACCCATTGAGGTAAAAAAGCACGGACTGGCCATTGGTTACACCTTATATACCTCTTACCTCAGCAAAATCATATTTGAAATAAGAGCGTCGAAGTGTACAGATAAAAGAAGCAGTGGCATCGTCGTCTCACTCGTCTGAGAAATTCGAGCCTTCGTGCAAAACCCTATGTCCAAGGACAAAACACAAACATTTAGCTTACTTCAGGCTTTCTGTATTTACTGCTTGCATAAAGTGCTAAGAGATGACAAATTTCTTTCTGATAATAAGTGTATCCGTGAATCAGATCCAAGAAAGAAGGTCACAAGTTAATGTACGTGCTTGATTGCAAACGTTTGGAATCAAATGTTATACCTGGTTTTGATGCAGATATGAAGCACAGAAATTTGGTAGCTTCTTTTAAATCCATGCTTGTGGCCTTGCCAACTTATGGAGTGATTTGGGTAGTAAATGAGAAACACGTTGAACACAAGATGAACGATGAATAGTATATATACTTCGACTAAATCTTATAAATACTAAACGCTTTCATTGTATCATGGTCTGCTAATTAACTGTGGCTGTAGGTAACATCGATGCTTTTGACAACGGTGCATCTGGATCTCTTTCGCGGGAACGCCAGGAACATGCAAATGCATTTTGCTCGTTTTGTGTCTCCGAATCAGCAGGTAGGGAGCCTGTTACGAGACTACTCATCAGCACAAGGAACGCGGCGAAACTCGTTACCGCCCTTTCGCTTAAAGCTCAGAGCATAGGAAATGACGTTACTATGATGCCGACCCTTAAAACATACCTTAGACAACAGACGTTACCTAGGCCAGTCGCCCAGTAAACTAGGAGGTTATATTGGAACAATATGGCTGGCTTGATGTTTCGATAGTATCAGATACATAACCATCGAGCTTCATGTACGATATACGAATTGCACGAACTTTTAAAATTCACAAGAGCCCTATTATTAAAAGCTCTTGTGTGCCATCAGCACATACACCTTCAGTGATGTTGATCAGTATCTGATGCTCATCATTATCGATATCTAATAATTCTATTGTGATAGGTTACAATAATCACACTTGAAACCGTTGTCCCTATCATAGGATTCTGATGTATTTTATAATTCTTGAGGTGTTTCGGGCGATAAAAACGTTTTTGCCTGTAATCGCTTACATATTTTAGCGTAGATATCCCTGCGTATCGCTTTCAGATTGACGGAAACCAATTGGAAGGTATACCATATATGAACAACATGTACGAGAGCGATATGGTGCTAACGGCCACTAGTTGTGCTTACCATCTTTGTTAGAGAAAATAACCATCCGATTTACGCACACCATCCAAAATATCCTCCTTGTGTTTACACGATTCTTATACGGTAGCCAGACTTGTCAACGATAGATTTATAATATGATGATAACATACGGCTTACGACAAACGATCATTCTCCATCTGCAGTTTGCTACTCGCTAGAGCCGGGTTTTCACCCATAAATCCCTCGGGGTTTTCTGGAAAATTGCATCGGGATTTTGTTATCAGTGTAGCATACGCGTAACAGACAGACGCTGTTCAAATTAGCGTCCACGTTATGATATCTACGTTGTTCCTGTGTACAAACGCTCTTCGAGAAGATAACACAGTGGTTAGGATAGACTGTTCTGATCTAAGTGCACGAGATGTTGAGCTATTTTGCGAAAATTTAAAAAAAAAAACAAACATATTGGCTAATAAAATGAAGACGAAAACTTAGCGTTCAAGATGGCGCTGGTGTAGGTGAAACGGGTCCGCTCGTAGCGCGCACAGAAACTGTACTTGAATTACGGCTTCTAAACCGTTCCTTCGGGAACGCCGTTGATCACTGTGCTCCAAAGAAAATCCAATTCAACAGCAATGTCAAGCGAATATCGAATTCGAACATAACAATTTAATAGTATCGGGTAGTCGGAGAACGTAGCTGTCTTCTCCAGCAGATAAGACGAGAAATTCGAGGGGAGTTCGGTTATTCTCTAATAGGGAACATTGGAAAAAATGTCCAAAAAAACCGACCAAGAATAGGAGAACTCATAGAAAAACAAACGCCAATCACGGACTATGTACCTGTCAATAATGCTGAATTTTTCATTGCATTGAACGCTTTTCGTGCGTTCAACTAGGCTAAACGTTAGAAAATCACAATGCGGTCTCAGTAATTGCTATATAACCTGCATTTGCATCAATTGGTCCTTTTCTGTTTCGAAAGAGACCCATTGTTTTGAATAGGCCGCAAATATGCAGCCATTGCTAGTTTAGATTATTATGGTGACGTGGCAAAAAATTATGATGACATATAATAGTAATGACATCATTTCATAGGTCTGATAGAGAAACTCCAGCAGGACTCATTCCGGCTAGACCTTCTGGTCCTTGATACTGTATCGAAAAGGTGACTCCGAAGACCTGTTCACACAGTAAAAATAACCAAAAGCCTAAGGTTAAGCATGTCTTTTTATTTTACTCACTCTTTTATCAGAGTATTCGAAACTAGCTAAATATGTCAATTGTGCGTCAAAAGTGTCCTTGATAGCATATTAGTCAGCCGAAACTATTAACCGAATACTAGCTCGTACGATAAGCAAACCATTTATTGCTATTATGATGATACGTTAAGACGAGACGTTCTGTGGAAAAAGATACGCACCAAAAATGAGACTAATTCTATTAAAAAAAAAAGCTTTGTTAAAAATAAACTAGTCAATTGTTTTCATTTGATAAGCATTTATTTATTTGTCTCAGTTGGCCCCTTGAAAGGAAGCTTTACACATGTGCCACCGGTTTTTCGTGTTTTCAAAACTTTATTCAAATTTTATTGTCAGTATAGCCACCAGTTCGGGCATTGATTTTTCTATTGTTCTTCCTGTCGTATCGGAATGCTTCCTGCTTAGAGTTTTTTTTTTTTTATAGTTTTAGGAATAGGGAAGAGGTTTGGTGAATACGAGGTATGAGGCAACACGCACATTAAGTTTTTGTGAGTGAAACTGTTGCACGCTTAGTTTAGTGTGAACCAGCGTACCGTCGTGAGAGAAGACCCGGAACATATTGGGTCACACACAAAACGGACCCGCACCATCTTCGCAAAGCTTCTTGGTAGCACCCTTTGGTGACCGTGGAGCCGGACGTCGTGAACTTGCAATGAACGATTCCACGACGACTGAGAAGCACCACGTTTTCGTACGTGATTGCTGGCACAGGTTTTCCAGGATAAGTATCAACTTCGACGGACACTTTTGCGTCTTCGAAACGCTTAAACCATTTACTTTCTCGAGCTTCACTCAATTTTTGATAGGTATCCTGCAACATATGCAGAGTATCTAGACGGCTGATTTTATTTTTTATGCAAAGATCCTAATGCAGATTTGTTGCTCCAACAGGGGAAAAACCGTAGACGCGCAATATATAGACTTATTCAATTTCAATAGAAAATTCAAGATTGAGCCAGTGTATAACGGAAGCTTTGCTCTTCTAGCCCAAACTAGCGTGAACCAAAGCAATTATGTAGTGGCGCAAAAATATAAACGATTAATTTAAGTAGTATTTGATTAAAGTAAGTTTTAAACAAAGTGGTATTTGATTTTCTGGACAGCATTCGAAGTTTCAGAAATCTTAGATATCTTTTCGTCCTCCGCTCTTCGCGAGTTACTCAGCTAACTTTTCTGATATTTAAGAGGAGTCTGAGTTTTGAACAAACATGACTACGTCCGTGGCCTCGTCGATTTTAACCTTGTTGTTGATTATATCAGGCGTAATTAGGTATCATACGCAATTAAGGTGATTATATTTGATAATCACCTTAATTACATCAGGCGAGCAAAAGTTAAATATGATCTCGTGCAAAAGCACAGGTATTACTTAGGCGGCAGTAGCAAAAATTACAGCTAACGAGCACACCGATACATTTCTAATGACAGACAGAGAATTTTCGGGATGAGCCTCCAGCGTCGGCTGAACCACTCAGACTCAGCTAAATGTACAAAAACAAAGTGCTTATGAGTAAACAGTGAAAATGCTCAGTTTATTTGAGAAGAGTTGGATTTGTCGAGTGAGTCTGGTTATTTTTACGTCCAGGTGAAAACGACAAGCGAACGAATTGAGATAATGCAAAGCGGGTGCCCCGCAGATCGACTAGAGTTTTTTGCTATAACCGGAATTATGTTAGTATGCCTTTTGCACGTCATAGCGCATTCAAAAAAATAGATGCTCCGTTTACATGAGGAACCAGCACGCAGACATTTGGGTTTAAAGCATAAAAAGATAAATATTGGGTTTTACACTCGATCCAAAACATTAAGTGGACTTCGTTCCAAAGACTAAAGCTAAATCAAAGTAAGCACCATTACATCTCCAATGACTTATGCAATAGAAGTAAAACCGACCATATTCTCCTTCCCAAGCCACACTGATATACCGCGACAACTAGGGGGTGAGAGAATACACTAATGTCTTCTAATCCTTAACAAAGGGCTACTGATCTGCTCTCCTTAATTGATTGTATTTAAAAGCTTACAGATATTATCTAAAAGAACCGTGACTGACACGCTATAGCACACGAAGTTAAGTTGACTGATCCGTGTTTATTCAAAGCAGACCAACAACACATCAGACATACCCAAGCGAGAGAGCTAGATAAGAACGATCGTTTTTTCGTTATAAGTAAAATACAGATGAGACACCTGAAACAGTGCCGTTGTAGATGCCAACACAGGATTGAGTACCTGCTTTACGCTTATCAACAACACACCAATGAGCTCCTGCCTTAAGAATGTATCTATTATACATCAAAAAGGTTTAAGTAATTTCGTGCAAAAAAAGAAATATTAATAATTTCAGCATTTGCTCGATCTGTCGAGCATTGTAAATGTCATTACACAATATACATTCATTTCTACAAGGTTATTTTTCTACGGTTATACTCGAAGTTCTGTAACATTTTACGTTCGTCTTGTTTACTAATTTTTGTGATGAAAACATTTACTACGCTTTCTTACGTCCCTCATTAAGTATCGTTTCGTCGCAAAAGGGATCTGCTCAATTTCAAATTCAAGTCAATTGCAAATTAATCTCCTGTCCGTTCCTTCGGTGGGCAGATAAAAACTAGTGCATCACCTTGGCAAACGCTACTCGTAACTTGGGCATACTAAAGCAAACGTACATGTGTGAACAGAACAGACAAAGATGTACTTACTCAGTTGCCATAGAGAGAAGTCGTTCGAATTTCTTTTTACGCATAGCATACTGTACCAGGGCATCAGTTGTTTCCAGCATGGATTACCAATGATCTGCGATAGCACCCTACTATCGATTTGATGAGGACATCTGAAGAGCTTATTTTCCCAGAGGAGTTTCATGTCCTATGTACCAACAAGACCGCAATAGATGTACTGCGATACCATGTTGTGAATGACTACCTGCTTAAATTAACGGGTTATATCGTATTTAATTATGAAAAATAATTTACTGCAAGTTCAAAAGATCATATCGAGTTGCCAACTGTGAAGCTTTGATGGACGCGTACTCTTATTGGAGAGGCGCGTCGCTAAGAAATTTTACCATAAATTTCCGTCATTTTTGGTACTGGGCAAACTAGGTTCTTTTACTTCTCATAATTTATACGGGGCTATTTTTGTAGTTCTTTAATAGGCAAATTGATGAGGTTCACAAATTTGGGCATCACCGTAAAGCTACTATAACTCTTTGAATTAGCATTGCGTTCGGCAAAGTTTCATCACAAAAAGTTGTTATAGTCTTTTGATAAAGACCCGTTTCTTTGAGTTCTCAGATATGTTCCCAGAAATAAATAATGAGGAATAATAACAAACAGAGAGGTTAAAAAAAACGTATTGGTTCCGAAACGTACGTGGGCTGGCACGATCTTTCAAATATCAATACTCATAATATTACTGCCTCATTGTCAATTATAAAATGCCTTAATGACGCTCTTTAGTATAGCTTCATAGATGTGTAAAAGTAGGGGATTAGTACAAACCATCTGGCGAAACCAAGCAGGGGAAGAGATCGCTATAAGCGAAGCCCTCTCCATTGCTTGAATGTTTAGTGGACGATCAGAGTGTGTCTACGCTTATAGTCCAACCCAGAGTGCTCTGCATTTCCTCGGTAAGCAAATAGAAACTAGTGTAGCATCGTAGCAACCACTAATCGTAACTTACAAGGCATTACGAAATATGACTGAACCCGAATGTTAGAGGAAAACAGCCGGCTCAGCGAAAAGAAAAAAGAGCCGGAAATGACGATTTGAGAGAAAAAGGTGCATCGCTGCTGCTTACCTGTACGACCGCCAAACTGCACATGGTAGACCGGGTATAGACCGGTAGAATAACCAGTCCAGCGAAGGCTTTTTTGTTGACTCGCGGAATTGGGACTTATCAGTTGGGTACATCATCATCGGCATCGTCGACCTGTTGCCAGTTGTTTGATAATGGGTTATTATCGGTATTTCTCCGCTGTTAGAAAAAAATGATTCTTAGTTAGGAGAAAAGGACAACAGTAGGATTCTTTTTAGTAATAACATGGTCACTCATAATCAAATTTCTTTATTTCTTTCTTTGGAGCAGACACATCAAAAACCGTAAAAAAAGTCCTTGTGGTTGACATAATGACAGGTACAGAGTTCTAGTTGGGGTATATTTTAACGGTTTTGTGCAAAACGGCCTTAGTATACTTTCCTTCGATTAGCTATGGGTATCATCTATTTACACGACACATCGGCCAGGTTCGTTTAGGACCCAGTTTTGCATAAATATCCAAAGTACAGCTAGATATTCTTTTCGGATTGTCGAAAGCATTCAAAGAAATCAGCAAAGACACAATTCAAGCGTTCGATGCTGGCAACTGATTTGTTAGCTTTTAGGATCATTTTAACTAAGGCCAGATTGTGGAAGAACCTTTCCGGTTAACGAACTGTGGATTCATAACGACGCTTGGTTTCTCGTAATGAAGTAGATTTAGAACGTAAGGTTAACTTTTGATCGATTTAAATAAAAACACGTATTCTTGTCAGTAGAATTTAAGGCTAAGCGTGCAATTGTCCTGGATCTGTGTTCCAGAGCTAATTCTCTAAAAAAAAAAAAAAACAAGAGGAATGTTTATGCACAGAAAAATATAATTTCGGGCCAGGTTTTCAGCATGAGAGAATAGAGGGGTTGGCTGCTTGTTGGCTTCTGAATAGATTGACAATTAATTTTCCATCGAATAACAATATTACTAAACAAAAAGTTGAGAATAATACAAGGTCAACGATAATAGAGGAGTGTTACTTGGCGAATAGGGATGAGTTTGAACTTAGTGCATCAGTTTTATAGGCCAGCAAGCGTACTTTTATGTCAGACATTTTTTAAGGCGTACAGCAGTCTCAGGTCTACCTCTGATCGGAAGTGGATAGAAATCCATATCTTAGACTGATGTGGCCGAATTGTGAACGGTTGCAGTGAACTAAGGAACGTCATTGCCAACGACTAAAGAAAATAGAAGTTTTTTTCGTGTGAATTATATTTGCGCGTCCTGCTTGTCCTATTTAGGTTTATTATTACACTAAGGCGTGGGGAGCGAGGCCACTGTGAGTTTTAATAGCTGATGAATACTATTCTATTATCATCTAAATGGATTTTCTTTTAAGTGTAGTTCGGCTGGCCTGGTCAATCAAACGCCTTCGTCAACTGCTTTGTCAAATAAAAAAGGGGTTTACAATTTCAGTGATAATCTGAGCACGCCCGAGACCGAGTTCAAAGTACTTTCTCCGTTTTAACTAGAATAATATGCAATCGAATATCGTACTGCCTTGGATTCTCGTCGAGTAGGACAAATAGGTTAAATAGGATTTCGTGACCAGAATGACTAATTTTGCTCTTTATCATTGCTTTACGGTTACTTTTTTCAGGACAATACAATTCATCATAAAATATGGCTGCAATCGACGGTATTGCTGGCAAAAATGATCTAACAATCGTCGGTTCATTCACGATAAATCGATTTCAATGTTCGCTTGAAAATTTTGGAAAAAATATTGCTCATTTGTGTGATTCACGCGATTGAAGTATACTATTAGTCTAAATAAGTAACTAGTACAAAATTAAATAAATTACTCTGCAAACACCGGCTGTGATTTTTTGCGTTAAGGATTTAGCAAAACGCTACGGATAAATAATGCAAAGGGCATCTGTTCATTGATCCTTTGACTGTGTCCAGGAAATATGCCAGTAAATTAAAAATAGATATAATTGTGTAGAGATGTTTTTTGTGTGTCCACTTGCTATGTACAAGGCTATGTAGTTTCTGTCCTATATTTGGCGCTGTTCTATCCGAGTACGGGTTAAACGAAAAAAATACCGTGATTTCCTACTAAATGCGTGCGACGTTCAAAGTATACTATTCCTATGGCGTTAGAAACGCGTATACGTATCCTAATTTAAATGCAAGATCGTCTGAGAAAGGAGATTATTTAAACGTAACTGTTTTTGAAAATACAAAGTCCAGCCTGTCTAGAACCTGTTCGTATAAAGATAGATATAGAATAGTAATTGCCAAATATTGTCCGATACGATAAACATTCACAGTGAGTCTTCAAATAGGTAGACCTACTCTTTGCCTTTTTCCATTAGGCGATGTTAATAAATGGAAAGTTTTGCACAAAGTCTTTCGAAGAGCTGTGAATCGATAAACAGAATTTTCTTTCCCTCAATGTATCTAACACCGCAAATATTTGTACCAATAACACTTCCTTGATGTACTCTGTGCACACACAGTTCGTTAATACGGTTTTTTAAAAAGATTAGCTCAAAATGAGTAACAGCAATTAATACACCGTTGGAAACAAAGCATTACCAAAAAGATGTATTTACCATGTTCATTTTTATCCTGGCCGACTTCCTTCCTGGGTTTACCTTGGCCGTGAGTTTTACCGTAGATAATTCTCGTATGTCTTCTACAGTTTATAGCTTCTGCTACCCAGTCGTTTCCAGCTAATAATCGTTTCTTTGCCTAACTTTATTACTACCACTTCTTTTAAGTGATGCCTCTCTTTTTTTGACAAAGAAGCGCTTATTGAACTGTAGTTGCACCGACACGCACCGGATTACAGCTTAATTGCGTATGAGTAAATAATTTAATTCGTCATTATCTATTTTGTTATGATATATAGTGAAAATGTTGTGTCGGCGAAACATTGTACGCTGTTATTCTGTTAATTTTTGCATTTAAATTGTAAGTGTGTGCGCTTTCATCGAAACGTACTTGGCTACATTTCCCAGAAAAAGTCTTTCAACAATTGCGCAATAACCGATATATATATTTTGTTGGCGAAGTATTCCGTGCTGAACCGTTGTCTTAGAAAGCAAATATATCTGGGCTTTTTGCGCGTACCGCTTACACGATACTGTCACGGATAGTCATGACATGCGACGATTTCTCTGCCCCCTGGAAACGCAAAGCCTGTGAACACACGCCCTTATAAAAGCCGATTTATGTCAGTGGTTGCCACGTAGAAGACACCTCACGGCTTTGAAACCGGCGGTGTTACTTAAGAGCGACCCCGTTGGTTTGCACGACGTGGCCTCGAGCAAATTTTGAGACTGCTGTCGGCCCTACAAAGCTTCGTACTTGAGAGATGGCATGTGAAAATGTCTGATCAGAATGTGGTGCTACCGCTATCACATCTGTCACATGCTGATTACAATTTGCTCACTACTCTGGGAGAAGACGATCCTCATACGCAATTACTGAATAGAGATTTCGAGGCGGCCAACAACGCCTTCTCGCCTTTCTCTCAAGTGTTTGAAATAGGACATTACCTTCCGCCACTAATACCGAGGTAAACAATCCGCATAGACGCCATGTTTCTGATACCAGAACGAACTCTGTGTTTCGTTTGCTAAAAGAAGTCTTTATAGCGCAGGCATGAAAGTAGAATAAAGTGCAATCTCCGCTTTTTGCCCTTGTCCAAAACGCTGACCACTATATGATAGCATAGACGGTCCCCAACTTTATCTAACCCATAGCAGTTTTTAGATGCCATAACTTCTCCAGAACAAGCGTAAATTCGTGCCTCAATCAGACAACGATCTTACGTGTTATGACATTGGCAAGCGTGTCATACTCTGTGGCTCTGACGACACGTTCACACGTGCCTGTGTACCACTAATTGACTAATTGATGTTTAACTCAGGCTCATTATCTATCAGAGGCCTTCTTTCGGTAATGAAAGGGAAAAAGAACATGTGTAGAGAAAACCAGTTGAAGTTTTTAAGACGCTGTAGCTTAATCTACGATCGCGATTTGTAAGGACACACCGAACTGATTAGTTCCGTAGCGGGATGACGCACCTCATAATGTCAGTCGTAGATATAAGAATTAATAATTTTCCCTAGAATGCTCAATTGCTCCCTTGATTGTTCTGTTAGTGAACATCGATGTCTTAATCTTTAGTAAATTGAACGACTTAGCGCCAGGTGCTAACAATTTTATCAAGCGCGCTCCAATTACTTTGTCGTAAATGTCCTGAACTCATGGTTCATTAACTAACGACTGCTTAAATTTTATTTCGCCCCTTCTGGCATATCTCCTAGTAAAGTGTCAAAGTCTGATGATGATTTTCACTAAATTTGTCACTAGAATACTACAAACCTGCTTGAGTATTAACTGCAACAATAGCAAGGTCTCCACCGTATTCTTCGCGGGATCGGCCCAATCACTAAGGAGTTGTTGGAATTGGTCGTGAAGAAAAAAGGTATGTCGGCAGTTGAAATCATTTCCTTCCACGCGAAATCTGCGTTTCTGACCCTTTTGCTATGGAAGTTAATGGACTTGAAATTTTCTAAACCCCTGTTCGAATTCCCGCCGCACTTCTCAAAAATCGTTCGACAATGTTTACAGAATACGGTGCTGTTTCCAATTGCTTACGCCAGATTCGGGAAATCCTCTGAGAAATTAATCTGAGCTTAATCTGGCTTAATCTATTGCTATCGTATTGAGTGTCCTCCATGTGTTTATGGATTGCTGTTAACGTACGCAGGCGATATACCAGTTATTGTCGGAGGATCAGACTCCGGCAAAACTCATGCCTGACTGAATGGTTACTTGCAGTGACAGCGGGACTGGCGCGACTTGAACGGTACCTGCCTAAAACCTCGGAAACCTTAGCACGTTTTTTACCTTCCTTAAAGCGTAATTTATCCACTGTCACAGATTTAGATAGAACCCGACCACTTTTTGCACCGAGGTTCTCTTCGTGGAATTTGGCATTACCTTTGATATGTTTGGCAAGCTTACGTCTCACTAAGAAAGTATACCCAGAATGCCTGAGTAGCCCTATGCTGTCTCTAGCAGTCCATGGAACTTACGACTTTTTACTTAAGTCCATTGTTAGTTTTCTACTGTACTTCTTATGTACTGAATTAGAAAATTACAGTGTTATAAATCTTGCCACCGTAGGTTAAATGTGACTGAAATGGGAAGAACGACACCTCGTGCTCCATGAATGCATAGGGGATTGATTTTCTCAGACAAGTCATCAATAATTAGGTCAAGTACGGTACTGCCAATCACAAGTACAAAGGTGCTGAGGAACCCTCAAAGCGTTAACTTCGCTGTCTAAACGACAAAGAAGAAAACATCCAACAAAACCAAGATATCGGGGTTCTACCTTCTATGGGTCAAAAGTTGTTTAAACTTTCCATTCTAAATAGCTCCCGGCAACCTCATATATAGCCTTGCTCAAATGACTTGCTTAACGCTATTGGCTTGTCAATATCTATTTTAGGTTTCGGTTTGCACCAAATACCATCCAAATAAGGCATAGCTCAACGAAAGGTAGTACCTCTTGCAATTTTACTTCTGGAGATACTTTAAAAAGGCTCAGTTGTATATGGAGTTTTTCGGATTATACTGATTCTACGCACATAGATGATTTGACCCCCCCCTGTCTGAATGATACCGTTCATTTATGAGACTATGTGTGGCCGGACGAATTCAACAGGTGGAAAAACCTAAGCGAGAGCACAATAAATCAATATTATTATGGCCTAAAATTGAAGCTGGAATACTGCATAAGCTGGGTCCTGAGCAAATCGTTGCGGCAACAGGTGCTTTTTGTGAAGGGATCGAAATTGCTAGCACGGCGATGATAAACGATCGCTCGCCGACGGGTCACCTGCCAGATAATCTCATTGTTCTAAATGCCAAGTGGCTCAACGTCCTATACTTTGTAACTCCAAAACGGCGCCGTTTTTTCTCGGAGGAAAGGGCAAGGGGATACTGAAAACTAACTTTAAAAGCATGTCTTGCCAATTTCATTTGATTCTGCTCACTTCAGCGGTATATATTACAAAAGTTCCCGATCACGTTGATGTCAAACGAAACGAGCGGTCGGCGAAATGGTTGTAAAGCACGCCCTGTTGAACCCTCCAAAGCAATTGGATTTAGGGTTCAGTGCGCGGTCGTGGTTAGAAGGAACACTAACCAGCCGACATCGGATTCAGCGCTGGGCAAACTGTATATAAAAAACGACTATGTAATATGACCGTAGCAAACAATGTTTCCTAGATAGGTCGGCTCCGTTCTGCTCTAATAGTTTCTACTGTGCCTAAGGGCCTTGCCCAATAGGCTGAAAAATCGCTAACGTGACTACCAAATCGTGCAAAGGAGCCTGTAAATCATAACATAAACTAGTAATATCCACTCGGTACCTGTTGCAGAGACGCTCTTTTTGGAATCTAGAACATCATCGACATCATAGTGAGGTGCAGCGAGCTCTTAGAGTCACTGCGTCGAACTTAATAGCAACAGGTCGCTCTCGTTGTATGCATCATTAGGGGCTACCACATCGCACTTAAAGGTAGTCCTTAGAGAGAAATATCGCATTCATGGGGTTCGGCACAAAGTCTGGATGAGAATTACTTGCTCTTACTAGTAATTGCTACGAGTTGAAGGTACAGAGTTGGACTTGCTAGTACTGGCGGGAAATAGGACAGAACTTGCCGCTTCATCTCTTCGGAGAAAGAGACGTTTTGCCACGAGCCAACGTCCATGTCAGAAAGCTATTTTGGAAATAAATACTGTAGACGCCTGCGGCTTTTTTACTAATTTGTCGGTCAGCTAACGGTCACGTTACTGCCTTAAGTTAGCAAGATATTTGGTAAATTCTTCGTGATCGATGAGATGTTATAACCAAATGAATGACCAATTCATGTAAGTTGGAAAAATTTTGATCTTTTGTAGACACATGGACGAGTCATGGACCAGAAAAGGTCAGCTGCAAATTGAAAAACTAATCCAACCGGTACTAATGGAAAGAGTTCATTTGGTTAAATACTGATGTCTATTCGTGGCAGCCTTTGGTCGGCTGCACTGTACCCCTCATTGCCTACCCAATAAGAAAATATTATTCCCCAGGCAGTGATAAATTGTACGCATAGGCTGTTGGAGACATCTAAAACGCTCACAAACTTTAAACGAACTTATCATTACTAAACAGGCTTATAAAAAAAAATAACCATGGAATACGAATATACCGCGGGACAATGATTAGACGTAGTGGTGCTCAGATGAAACTATGATCACAGTTCTGAAGACAGTAAATGTGTTTTACAGAGAAAATTGTTTGTATTATACAGGATTATTTTCCCCGACGCATATGTGGAAAGTTTGTGTTTAACATGTAAACAAGTCAGAACAAAACTTAATGTTCGATCCTTAATTGTTGTTAGTAAATATTGCTTGAATTTGAGAAGCTGAAGATATAGACCTGCTTCAGCAAGCACGAATGTGACCAGTGTCAAAATTATTGGGATTTTCCTGCCAGTAGAGCAATTAAGCAATTCAAGAGCTCACCTGCCCAAGTATGTATTATTGTACAGTACCATAGTCGACTGTCCAGGTGGAAATAAGCCAAACTGAATCTTCCCAACACAATGCCGATTTCACCAAGATCCATCCGCTTAGTCAGCCGTAGGAAGAGTTATCGTTAGAAGTCTCACAAGAATATTGTATAAATCGTTGTGTCGTTAAGTCCAAACGACGGTGTAATCCACGAGCGCATACTCGAGTCCAGTACTTAGTATTTTCAAGATGGTGCACCCAAAGGCTGCTTAAAGGTCTTCTGGATGCCCTCGGCCCGCTAGTGGGCGCTACCTATACCCAACATCAGCACGGGAGTCACCTAGTGTTGTTAATCATGAATATATTTAATATTACAAACAAATCTATATTTGTTTGTAATATTAAATATAATAATCAAGAAAATAGTAAAATCATTTGCCAGACGGTTAATATTTTTTTGTAATTTCCTTAAATCCTAGCATAGAAGTTAACTTCAGGATACCAGGGCAATTTGAGACTTTGATCCTCCTCAAGGGCAAACGGCCGAGATATGATGTGGTCGTTCTAAATGATTCTATGTGATTCAAAAACCCTTCAATATATTTAGTCCACACTGACAAAAGACACTAATGACGATGATGTCCAAATAACTGATGTTTAAATGAAAAAAATATTCGCCATACCTGGCTTATTTCTTTTCACCAGCCATTTTGTTTACAGTAACATTCTGTTTTATGCTCTTAATAAAAAAAAAAAACTCTACGAGGTCTACTCCTATAACCCGCTTTATTATGTATATGATCGATGTTTTGCTATGGTCGAGAAGAAGGGTTCAGTTTGAAGTTTGAATTTGTATCTAATCTTCGACGGCTCAGGCTCGATGCTCAGCTAATTCTCGAAAATACTAAAATTAGATAAGGTTTTGAGACAACTGTTAATGTTCAGCACCAGCTCTTGAATGATACCATGTCGGTACTTGCTCATCCTCTATCCAAGATACATACTGTCATGACGCGTACCTTTAATATATTTAATAATAAATTTTCTCGTCGCTATGCTATGTCGAGTAAAGTGTAGAGCAAATAAACGGCATTTGTGCCGGTTTTTTTTGCGCCGTCACTACAATCGGCGGTAGAAGAAAGGAAACGAAGCCGAGTTGCCAAAAGCCTAGTAAACTGAGGATGATCAAAGTAGTGGTCCAAGCTGCAAGATGACGGTCTGTCCTGGATTACTCGAGGCCTGAATAATGGATTAGGATTTTGAAGATAGCAGCAGCTGCCTACGGCTGGTCACGTAAGCTCTTTTCCTGAATTGCTTATGGACTTTTCCTAGCGCCAACTCGGTACTGATTCGATTTCGCTGTGGGCAACAAAAGCAGCGACTCGAGGCTTGCCTATTTCTACGACCCGTTCCCACGAGAAGCATCAGCTCACGCGAAAGAATATTATGCGTGGTGTCCGAGGAGATGATGAAAGCCTGTATACATTTACCCAGGAGAAGCGTATCGAGTTACCGCTGACTTAAGGCTTAACTAAGAACGTTAGAGCATGATGCCAGTGCGACGGCTTCCTGAGCTACCTTATTATAGCGGCGCTGCCTGACTTCAGGACTCTTGCAAAGCTTACACTCGACTACCGAATGCACCGCCGTGTAGTAGAATTCAAACTGTCGGTTGAATCAGTCGACGTGCGTGGTAGGTCCATTAGAGAATGAGCGTCGCAGCGTTAAAGGCAGCCAGATTCAATGCATTAGCGTGTGACGGACGAAGGATCCGATTTGGATACGGAGGTGCTGTTGCTATAGGATTTAGAAAATTTTAAGGTAATCGACGTCAGAAAAATGTAACAAGTAGGATCTCGTAAACGAGATCTTCGTTAGGTTCCATGCACAAACAAAGAAGTTTTCGGGGTACGTACCTGCCAATGGGCTGCTGGTTCAAATCAGAGGAAGCATAACATTGCTACGAATTGGGCGGTTTCGGGCCGAAGCCGAGATCATGTCTTATCACTCTCGAAAAACAGGCAGGCATGCAGTCATTGAAAAAACTCTACAGCAAATACTGAAGAGCTTGCTCGCAGTATATATTTATAGGTCAAGAAGGTAATGGCCATGTGTGAGAGTTTTAAAGCCCAAACCTTCGGTGGCTGAAGGCTTGTACTTTGACGTCTTCATCATAACTGCAATCATGAAAGCGATAACGAATGTAGCTCCAGCAGTCGAGGAGAATGACTTGCTTTGAGTACACAACGTAGACCTTTAAATAGAAATAGCCCAGAGCGCAAGCGGCAGTAGAATTCTCTCTATTAGACTCATACATGTGTAACGTAACTGAATCAGCAACGTACTTAATTCTACGTACTTTCGTTGCTATTGCTGTATATAAGGGGGAGGTATAGAGCAAATAAAGTGTCTTTATGCTAGTACTAGTACCTAGTGGTACGGACTTCTCTTTCAATAGACTGAAGGACGAAAAACTTGTTGAAACGGAGGAGAACGAGCGCTAGAAGTTCAGTTTTTCATACCTCCGGCTGGTTACTTGTCCAAGGCTTCAGTCGCCTTGAAATTTTTTTAACTTTTGGTTTTTGAAAACTGCTGGCGTGATTGAAATAAGTATGCCTCTGTGTGTTTCCAGATGTCACAATGACCGGTGTGCGTACCAGTCACATTTTATCGGTTAAAATCACACCCCTAGAAGACTGTGGGTTATGAAAACTGGTCGTATAAGTTTATAATTCATGTGCGATTTCCATTTCCTTCCAGTGAAGTCGTATATGAAGAACATTTCTAAATGGCCATTTGAGTTGATAAGCAAAATGGATGAGTTCGCAGAAATCGTGTAGCACACCAAGATAGTGTAGAGAAAGCAAATATCTCTGAATGGTTTATCGTTTGTACTTTTTGAAAATAATGTTACTTCAAACTGAATCCGTAACACCAAGTTTCAACTTTCAACTTCAAATTTCGTCTAAACCTAACAGGCAACTTTCAAGAAGTTTAATTGAAAATTCTCATTTACATACTAACACGAGACAGCTACACATAGCAGTGTTATTTGCTGTGCAGGCAAGATTTTCTTAGAAAAAAATCAATCGTTATTATGGGTGTTGACTGCTGTGTCATTGCCAGAACGGACCGTTGAATGAAGAATGAAAATACGCATGTCAACGACCCTCGTACGACTATTCCTGATGATTTTTCACCGCTTCTTGGTTTTTTTTTTTAATCATGTACAAAATATGGCCCCGTTTGCGTCTCTGCTACGTCTGCGGTCTGTACATGTTTTTTTCTTCTTCTACAAATCTTTGCAACGGTGTAAACCGTTATCAATTACGTCATTAGTCGTTAGTTTGGCCGTGTAGACACATTGAAATATAAGAACTTCCCTTTTATCTAACTCATATTTCGTTCAATTGGGCACCTAAAATAGGCCAAATCCTTGCCAGAGAAACAGTAACAGAGCAGCTTCCATATAGATCTGCGTTGGGCAATTCATTAACACGTAACTATCTACAAACCTGTAGACAGTAGCAGTCTTCCGGTTACTATCTTTCGAACGGCATAGCTCCTCCTATGAGACAACGAAAGGCTGCACAGCTGTTCCGTGCAAGTACCGGTAGCTCTGAATTTCGAAAATCAGCCCACGGGCGCCAGCCGTACTCGCGCCACGACGAATGGCTATCCAGTATAATATATAATAGAACTCAAGATTCACGTTGAAAAAAAGATTACAGTGATAATGTATGATCGAACGGCATAATGAACTAGCGAATTCAAATAGTGAGTGATCCGCTGGTTATCGTGAGAATGACGGAGTTCTACAAGCTGCCATTGAAAACAAACGCGTGCGACAACGATGAGTATAGAATAGATCACACACGTCGCCTTCTATTCAGAGCAGAGACTGTTATATAATAAGTAGTCGTAGTAGGGTGCGCGGTAACTACGGTCGTACGAATAGAACGCTTATTGAAGCATCTTCAACTGGATATTAAAAAAGATAAACGTACAAAAGAGGGACTGTTGCTTCAGTGGGTCATGATTCGGTTTCTAAACTAGCACCATTTTAATATGAGACAGAACGCGTCATAATTGTCAAATGCACTTGCAACTCTTCGTAGAGTGAAGGAAATAGCCACATTTCAACATTGTAGCAGTCATATGGGATGAAACGCAGCTTGTACAAGCCAGTATAAATCTACTAAAAAGAATCGGTTGTAAACACCTTCGAGAACTTCAGATATCTTAAATTAACTTGCTGCTTGGAAATTGTGGAACATCTCTGGTACCGATCACGATTTTCAACTTCCTAACCCCACTGTCTACATGAAATCTACATGAAACTAGATCGTCAAACCTTCGCGACTTCATTGTGCTTCATTTGTTTGCCCGCTTGAGCTAGTTCATTTCTGTTCTGAGTGTTTTTATAACAATAGCGATTTCCAAATGACGAGCTATAATTTGCTTCCGTTCGAACTCGTCGAAAGCTATTAGTCTTTCGTAGCGGTAAATGTAAAGCTGCTCGTATCTCACCTCACTGACATTATCGCACTCTTTTGCTCCACAGCTTCAACATATTCGCAGTATACGCTCGGTAAAAATACACAGAGAAAAAAAAAATTGGTGACTGTTTGACATCGTTGAACCTTTCGATAAATAACTCTTTTTAATAATAAGCTCTACGTGGCGAAGTAACAACTACTAGAACATGTTTGTTATAGAAATTTCTGGGACGCTTAAGTCTGAAAACATTATATTTCTACCATTACTAATTTTATCAAGACCTGATATCAACTGTTTTTAACGGACCTATAATTCAGATCTACAGATTTATGATCTGAAAGAGAACGTGTTTCCGATGTCGGTACTGCCATTCATTGATCGTAGGTGGATTGATTCTGTATGGAACGTAGGATAGTTGTTTAAGATGATCGTAAATCGTAGATTTTAGATGATGAAGCTTCCAAGTGTTGAATTGGCATCACCTAGCTACAGGAACATTGAATACGTTATGTAGACTATAACAATATTCAATACTGAATTTTCTGTATTCGACTGTAGTACCGCTCACTTCCACGTTTTCCAGCCAGCTCCAAGCATGCTTAATGCTTATCCTCTACAAAAGTCTTAAGCTAGATAACTAAATCACTATATAAAAAACTACAAATTTCCCTTTACGTAAGTGTATATAAAACGGGTGTTTCAAAGCCGCTATTCAAGTCTCGAGCAGGGTTCGGTAAGCTTAGCCCTGTCTAATGACCGTCTGTGTTCCGGGTGTCGAGCTAGCATAGCTCCTACGACATTTCTAACTGTTCGTACGTACGTGCATCAGGTCCACGAAAAAGGCGCGCTTGAGGCATTGAAGCGAATTGCCATGAAAACGATTAGCGGGGTTATCGCTTACAGTCGTGGGCTACTAAATCAAAGGGTTCATTTAATGGTCGTTCGCCTCGTCAACAAGCTGATGGCGTCGTTGGGAACTGAGTTAACAGATTGACGATACTGAGTTTCTATCGTTCTTAAATGAGTCGTACGTCGTTATTTCATCTTCTTTAAACGATGTCGCTAAGTACAATGTTACATTTGATACTTTTATTAAACAAGAACCTTTCAGGGAACCTGTTTGCTGGCTGATCACTTTTGGGACCAATATAGTGTTGCTATATATATACATTAGCAATAGGTTTGCTTTAGCTCTAAAACGCTAAAAAAAATAGCCGTAAGATGTCAGCGTCGTGGTCGAATTTCGAAAACATTGTTAAAGAGACAAAGCTAATTTTTCTCAGAATTAGTTGTCTGTTGGAACTGTATCCGAGTGTTAAACATAGGAAAACACTTTAATTAGTTGAGACAAATTGCTTTTGTTTTCCATGTTACAGGAAAACCTAGGGCGTCGTCGTGGAGGAGACGTAACTTTATAAATGGACTGCGACCTCGCAGCTTTGCACTGTTCTAGCGTATTACAAGAGTGTGAGTCCTGCAAGAGTGACAAATATTATCTCACGAAACGTATTTGTCAGACCGAACGGTGCGATAGCGTATCGAGTTAGATATCATTAACGCATTCAAAAATATCAGGAATACCACTCAAGAAATTCATCTAGACGAGAGAATAGCGTTGATATTCGGTTCAAATTGACAGGCTACGTTTGAGTGTGAAGACAGACTAACTGAAAGAGTTATCTTTTAGCTTAGGTTTACGTGGGGCGGTCGGGGGTGCGAAGCCAGGGTTACAGGCTCGTGCCGGGTGCTCGTCGTGTTTAACGGCAGTGTCGAATGTGAAGTTCATGAAAATAATAGGATCTGTTACAATGATTGATAGAACCCATGACAGGAACGGTAAATGGTACCCGCAAATAGGGAAAAGTCAGTGCGAGGCTTACTCAAGAAGAACGTTTCACTTGTCAATGGTCGCATCGAGGTACAGGCAAGCATAAGGAATATTGTGAAGTAAATATTGTAAGAGACATGTATCCAAATTGACGAATAGTTATTCAACTGTAAAAATTCATCGAAATATAATGGATTGTCCCTTCGGGAAAAATGGCCATGTCCCAGCAGCTTATTTTCTAGACGGGTAGCCTTGCGACGTTGTGGATCTGTCTTGTTCATAATGTCCGCATTCGCCTCGCTTGAAACCAAGTACTTCATATAATAAATTTACAATACTTTTAATCACTATTAATTATTACTATTATATTTTAGTATTTTTTAAAATTTATAAAATGTTGCAGCTGCCAAGATCAAAAATACTGTTGGCGGACGCGAGGCATCCTATCGGATGTAACGGTTATCGATTGAGCCGTCGCTTGCATCCCGATGCATGCCATAGAAACTAGCGTGATTTTACTTATGAGTAGTTCAGGAGCTTGATATGAAGTTCAACTTAAGAACTACTTATTTGAGAGCAAATATTCAACGGCCAAAATAATCATTTGACCTTGCCTCTTTGGTTCATGTGATTTACGACGGGTACTTTTATAAATGGAAAGACGGAATTTATCGTAATGTTGTTACTAATATGTCTCAATGGCAGTGCAAAAGCAAAGAAGAGGAATTAAATTCTATAGAAGCAACGAGTAGCCTTCGACGGGTGTCACCCAGTCAATGCACAACATTTGCAAATGTCGGTCGGTGCTAGCTCGGCTCGCGACTACATAGAAAAGAAAAATACTTGCGCTCCCAGATATAGAATTAACTGGACCAACACCCAAACAAGCCTAACTTGATATATCTGAGATCAAAATAGCCTTTTTTTGCTTTGTAAAGTTGTATTCAGCAATAAAGCGAGCTTAATATATAAAAATGCAATAAAAAAAAAACATGACTGAAATGGCAAGATAAAGAGTAAGTTGATGATGCCAGTAACGAAGGCACAACCGCATAATGGACTGATAATAAGTTGAACTTGAGGCTTCATTAACGTCGTTCTAGGAACATTGTACTCGATTGCTTGCTTATTGTCGGTGGTTTTCGAATAACAGGGTTTTCATTTCAAACGCTTTGCGAAGCTGGGTTAGAAATAATGATAGCTTTATAGGCAGCCATTGCGAGTTTTACAGCAGCGCCTCTCGGGCACGATAATAGCAAAAGGCATCGTTGGATATAGCAGATAGAACAAGCATAAGTTGAGCTATTGATTTAGTTTATAAGAAAAATCTAAATAATTTGATATTAGGACAAACGAGTCGAAACTCCCCTTCCGTCTTTCGGAACTAGTGGTTCTGACACCTGACATAACTTAGTTAAGCAAATGAATCTATCGAAGAATAGAATGTTCCTAAAAATAAGCTGTTTTTGGGAACGCCTGGCCAGCGTAACAAATAGTATTATAACTCCACGCATCCTGTCAGCACGGCTTGTCACCTATTAATCAGACGCTGTCTAAAGCAGTCGCTTCGTCACACGTTGGAGAAGCCATAGACAGGCCGCAGTTTTACGGTAAGGTCTGCCTAGACTAGTCCGCCTTAGACTAGACCAGCTTAGTAGGTAACGTATTTGACACTTTGTGGTTTACGTTCGAACCCGTGCATAGATACACATCGTTTCGTGCTGAAGGCCAGCCGTCTGACGGGATGCCTAATGGGGACAGTGGACGTACAGCTCCAAACGGAGAGACATATAAACGCATTTTACTTCTCAGATGCTCTTGATGTAACATCCTTCAGTATGCCAATCTTGCTTGATCGAGTGCCAGTTTTCCTCAAAAGGAACCGATTTGGTGTACGTCGTATTGCTAGATATGGACTATACATGTTATAAGGCACGTTGATGTTTTTTGTTTTTTTACGGAAATAAGGATAATAGGTGCTTATGAATACATTACCTATATCACATCTTCTATATACCTGTCAGGTCTAGTATGACGCAGACCCACATCTCTGGCTTCTGTTGATAGTGCCACCATCATTTTGCCACACGTCCGCCATCTTCTCATACGTCAGGCCCGTATAGGGCTATACACGTTTACAACAGCTCAAACAAAACCAGTCTGTCCATAGCCTTGTTCCACAAACAATTTGTCTCTATTATTTGGAGTGTCCTATGCAGTCTGTTGCCGACGTCGACATTGTACCTATCGATATTATTTATGAGCAAAATAAAAGATGTTCACTCCCGTCTGCTAAATGTGTGGGTACTAATCAAGCATCTTTCGTTAAACCTTTCTAAATAGAGTCGCAATTAGCAGAAAATTACATTAGCTCTTGTGTACGTAGTTTACCTAATGATTATACTGAGGACCTGATAGACTCTCTGATAATAGAAGTAGTTTTGGGACGCTTCAAAGACGAAGTCGATATATAGTCAAACGTTCGTAAAAAATCATAGATCAAATTTTTGGATCTTTCTAGATTCTAGATTTCAGTTTTGTCATAGCCATCATGGTAGCTTAAGTACAGAACAGCTGCTGCGTTAGTTGGTTTTAGAGTATACTTTTTTGCTTTCTCAGACTGTCGTTTAAATATTATCATCATATATGTAGATCCTATTTGTACTGCTGAAGTGAATTATAAATGACCATATTTATTATATAAGATATTTGAAATAGTCTCAAAGCGAGAGAGCATCTTTATCAGGAGGAAGTTTTTTTGGTTGGTGGAAATAAATAACGAATTTGCGATTTCAGCCCATCGCTATAACGAGCATTTAAGTTGATTAGTTACAACTTCCTAAAAGATTCCTAATAAATATAAATATATCGTCAATGTATAAGTTGTATGTAAAAATAGCAATTAAATTGATTTACTTCATATGAATAGTCCTCTATTAGAGCTTAAATAGTGTGTATTCCCATTTCAATGTGTATACATCAAGTCGATGAACCTATAACTCGATCGGGGCAAATGTGCCTTCATAGAGGTTCCGTCGAATTTAAATAGGATGATTTATTATTTATTGCCTCTACTGCTATGGAAATACTATTATGTCTTAATTTCATACAGTGCACAAAATTAACGTAATCGCACAATCCATAAACATAAATCTTCGAGCGAAGAACGTTCAATTAATACCAGCGGGTACTTACAGTATGACTTGTCTTCAAAGTATTACACGGACCTTATTGTTGGTCAGTTGTGTTATTTTTTGCATACAAAATAATTTTTTGTGTAGTTTTCGAGGCTTGCCAATTGCGAAAGGCGGTCAACCCAGCTCTAAAATTCACTGATTAGCGGCGAATATCTCGCAATCCTGAAGACAATTGTTGAAACCGTGTCTGTACTGGCGATTTTGTTGTGGCTGTAAAAAAAAATGTGTTGTTTTTTTTCTTCTTAAAGTAAGTTTCCGATCTTAGGATCTAATGTTCTTCTAAAGAATCGAGTTACTCATCACTACATTTTATGCAATTCTGCATTTTTATAAATAGAATAAGACGGTACGCCTACATAGGGCTCGATAGACACATTTAGCAGTATTATGATATCATAGGAGATTTGCAATCACTTATTATTCTACGCCATACCGTATACCAACCGGAACAAGCCGTAAAAGGGTTCGTATCGTGTCAAGGTACTGAATTTGACCAGTTGCGACCACGCTTTATAGCAAGTACTACGAGAGACAAATACGTACGATCGGCTTCTTTTTGCTGACTACCTTTCCGGATTTCGCAGAAAGTGAGAACGACTAATCTCTGAAACGGTCCAACTATCCAAACTATCCGAAGTCTAGCTACCTGCCCTATTTGATTCACTATCGCGATTCTGACTTCTATGCAGGAAGTCGATGAGAGGGACGAAAGCCAATAGGCGTATTATTTCTTAGCAACTCTGTCTTCAAAGCAAGTTCTCTTCAAAGGCTCAGGTTATAATAGAGCTGTTGCCTGCGAGGACCTGTTCGTAGGAAGAGTTTCTTGCGAAGGAATCGATCTTCAGAAATAAAGTAAGAAAAGGTTTATCAAATTGAGTCTGTGCTGAATCACCGCATATTTATACATGCGTTAGACAGAAACTGCTGATACATATGTATATATAGGAATACTATATCGTCGTTGTGTGGACAATGTATATGCGTACCATCAGTCAATCTGATATATTATAAAACGCATATTTCATTATTATCACTTAGTACACATTTCTTGCTTAGTCTTTTTCTATAGAACGTATATAGGAAACGTGCAGTTTAGGCGTACGTTTGGTGCTAAAATCCTACAATAATTTATTATTAAGAAAAGTCAGTTTTTTTTGAGGTGGTAGTTTAAAAGTAAACCAAAAAATGCATAATACGTTCAGTCATGGAAGTTGATGGAATACGAAAGACGCTGTGCTCAGATGCTTTTCGTAGCGATTCGAAAATAAAGGGGTATACACTGTCAAATCGTTCTGGCCTGACCTGGCTTGATAGTGCTAAATGCCGATGATCTTCTCGGAATCGAACTAAGCTTTAGGCAGAGCTAACTGAATTCTTATCCAGCTCTGCCATTTCGGCTAAATGTGATAACATATCTAAGGGAAAGGTTCTAAAGGGTTGATTTGGAACTCGAATCTCCTGACAATGCACTCATATGACACCACATAGTCTATAGTCGGCGTTACTATAGCTAAGTTCTGTTATAATTGGCCCTATAGCCTTAAATGAATAGAGCATTACCTGGGTTAAAATCACGTAGTAAACTTAGGCCTCTGGTCGTTTTCGTGCATGCGAAAAGGACCGGAATTAAAAGCCGTCCGTGCCGCTTGAGTTCGAGTTTTTTAGTTTAGGATAACGTCATTATTCTAGATTATCTGTACGTTATCTGAGTTGGCCTAGAAGCAGGCACATCTAGGCTAAACGTTGTAATTGAGGTGCGGTCGCCGGCTGCCGTAATAAGCAGCCCCCCTTTTGTACGATGACAGATGTGCAAAGACTCCCTTCCACAGGGACAAGTCGTTTATGCAGACCATTTGCGAGAGCTATCGTAAAGCGGGTCCAGCTGCCGTAATTACGAGCATACTTGCGGAAGCTATGCACTATACATAACAAAGAACTCGCTTGTTTCTGTCATCAAGTTTTCGTTAGAGCATTTTAAGCAACTGTACGACTTCGTCCCTATAAGGTGCCACTGAATGTTTTTCCTCAAAGTTGCTAGTGCAGAAGTACACACAAAAATATGGGATAAGTCTGACCAATCTGATATCATTCACTGTGGATATTAATTAGTAAGAAATTGAAAGAAAAGTGAGTTCGCGAATTCGCACTGAGGTTTATCGGTGTAATTGTAGTTTTATTCGAAATAATGGATGTGGAGGAGGCTTCTTTCGTGAATAAAGGAGTCCTATGTTTTATCTGAAATCGTACACGAATGTTTCTAAAAAATTCGTTCTTCAACAACGTGTGTCTAGACTACGTGGAGTTCTTTTTAAATATGGAGAAAAATGCAAAGAGGAATACAACTAGTTTTTTGCAGGCCAAAAGTAACTCAGATATCCAGAAATCCGAGCACCCAGGGAGTTTGAAATGCCCAAGTGTTGCAAAAATACCAAAATATATAGATGTATTAATCTTGTTACCTTTTATACTGGCGCATGAAAGTCTCGGTTTCCCTGAAGATTGCTTATTGATTGGCAATTGAGTACGCCGCTGATATCAAGTGGGCAAAGAAATTCAGGTTTTTGCCTAGTGTTTCTTTGAAATGAATGAAGGTTTTTGATGCACTCACTTTCAGGCAAGCGTTTTTCCTACCTTCTTAAACCAAAATCAAGTTTTCTACAAAAACGGTGTAGTTAGTACGGGCGCACGCATACAAGCTCCAATTCGCTTTGGTTAATTGTACTGCTACCTTTTGTGACAACGAACGACAACTGTCCCTCAAAAACGTTGCTACTGAATTTAATTGCCACATGCTTCGATCGTGGGTTTACTTCAGATTTAAATAGCACGTCATTCTCCGAACTTCTTTCTGTGAAATGATCGAGTTTTTTAACCGCAATAGCTAAAGGAAAAGCTATAATGGTACTTCCAAACTCACCCAAAATTTAGTCTAAATACGCAGACATAGCAAATCCAAAGGGAATCTAAGTTTAACCCGAAGTCCCGAAACTCCATGGGATTATATAACCCAAACGGTTCAGACAGCATATACAGCGTAAAAAAAGATTAACCATTGAAGCTTATCTAGACGAGCTAATTGGGTACCCTCTTCTCGAAAACAGCCATAACTACATTGAGATTTTGGCTATCATAAGAAGCGGATTTTTGCGCCATTTAGTTGATTGTTTTAATCGTTTCGATATCATACCTTTGGTGAATTCCGTTTATGCTCAAGGAAATCTTTTTCAAATTCTTTAAATATCGCACGAGGACTGAAATCAGCGCGGATCGTAAACTCTGGGCGAATGAGAACATTTATAATCTCGGTGGAGATTTATCCGGCGAAAAATGTTGAATAATATATGCATACATTTAGAACCGAACCTTTCAAACCCGTCATGCTGGGTGAATGGTTTCTTTCCTCCTACAAGGAACGAGTTCTGTTCTTATACCAGAAATAGTGGATGAACGCATACCGACTACGACAAACGGCCTGCTAAAATCTGTACCAATTTCTCTCAAATACGCTGTATATATATATACATATCGTCCGCTATTTTACCCCCCCCCCCTCCCGCCCACGAATACGTACTCTACCTTGTAAGACATCCAGCCAAAAAGGATCAATACCATCCTTAGGCTTTGCGCCTCCCGAAACTACGCAGAGAAAAACATAAAATAGGGGAATGTCTATTGCGGCTTATTCTCTGTACTCGAGGAACCTCTCTTCGCGCAGGTATTGTTAGGCACTAACGATAGGCAGACGGGAATTTGGATCCACAATGGTAACGATCAATCTTCGAGGAATCCCTTCTTGTATCGATGCTGCCTTCATGTTTGTTGTGTCCTGAACGCCACATTGTCGTGTTATAATGCGTGCGTATTTACGAACTCGCAGGATGCCTTAGATTTCGCAAAATTTAAGAAAAAAGATTATATGTGGCAATACCTCAAAATGAATAGGCAAACACTATCACAGATTTTGTGCTTTTACGACGACCATATTAATTTTGCTTCACCTAACATAGTTCTAACTCCGGTCCAGTACACACCACACATGTTATCACTCGTACAACACCCACATAATTTTTAAGAAGCTACACAATCTCCTTAGTGTCTTATTTTATTAGCAGCACGCCGCTACATTTTGTTTTGCTGAATCGATGCTTATATGCAAACATAGAGGATCCCTGCTGTTATTACGTTAAGAATTTTGATTGTCTCCGATCTCTTTCGATCGGAGGCAATTCATAGTTCCTAATGGTCTTCTTCATTCAATAACAATTCATAAGTGCCCCTTATTTTCTCTCATTCTTATCCCTCGGTAAAAGAATAATGGCAGAACCCTCAAATCACACCGTCGTGGGTATTCGGGGAAAAGGAAGGGACACAGCACGTCAGAAATGTATGTCACAGGAAAAGGGACCAGATACTGTGAACCCTCTTTTTAGTCAGTTGCTATGGGCGTGTATGCCTTTAACAGCGAACAAAAGAGAAATTGTCGTCGCTGACACTGCTGTGTTAAACGCCTCTTTCATCTTCGACTTTCTCCATAAATATCTTATTCTCTTTCAGCCATTTCTGTTGTGCGCCTTCGAAGAATTGCTTCCATCAGCACGGGTGGCAGGGCTAAATTTTGGCAACATTTCTTCCATCGTCGTTATTCGCAGAAGTCTTGTCAGTCGCTAACAAAACGGTACCATTGAATGCCCTAAGGCCCCTGGCCTCCTTCTGTTGGGCTGCCTCAGGCCCCTTCTTTCTCGTTAGCTTTCCAGCCCGCCTTCCCAGGCAACGTTGCCGCATATTGCAGTAGTAAAGCGGAATTCCACAAAAGAGGAAAGGCGATGTAGGGACTGTAGCTAGGCTACCTTGAGGGCTGAAGCGTTCAAGTGGGCTTATTTTGGCCCTTTCTACGAAAGACGCAATCACTTTTCGTACTTGACAAATCCGTACCACGAGAAGATAAGAAAAAGAGAGAGAGACAAATCAAGAAATCTCTCGTTTCGCAAGAGAGAACCACTACTGCTGCTGCTATAACTAGCCTCGCAAAGATAGAGTCATTGAAATTTTCCAGCGCGTCGCGTTGTGTATGAGTATGAATTCAATTGTACACGCAATCACAAAGTGCACGTGACACGATTAGGCCTGTATGACACGCTATATCTGGCTTGCCGGTTCCTGCATATATTTTCAATTTCCTTTGGACATATTCTGGCCATCGTAAGCCAACGTCGAATGAAGAAATGCATGGTTTATTGTTTCGTCTGTTAGGCTCACGGCACGACTTGTAAAAATATTAGAACACATTTTTCGGCGGGGCTTGGTAACTAATAAAACTAATGAGGCTCTGTCAACACTTATGCCAACAAAGAAAATTGATGTTTATCATTATTATTATTGTTAGTGATGCCTCATTGAAACAATAACGACGACCTTCAACTCAACTTAAATCCATAAAGATTCGTGGAATGTTGAAAGTAAAGGCTTAGTTTTTTCTACAGAGAGAAACATGAATTTGATCATGTTAGAATTATCGCTAACATGTCAAATACTGAAGGTATTAGAGTTAGAATCTGGCTTAGTGAAATTTCACATCCTTGCCTTCGGCTCTCCATTGATCTTCCGTGTTTCTGTACATGGCCCTTGTAATCGACATTGCCTCAAACGTAATTACAATGTATGACTTTTTCACGTATTTAGCAAAAACGCGTGCCAGTGAAAAGTCAGGAACTGTAATACAGCCCAAGCAGGAGCGACAAATTTACTCTTTAGACTTAGATTTCCAGCAGATTGTTCTCCGGGTCAACCATTTTGAGTTATTCCATTATTGTTGTACGTTTAACATGTAAATTTGGTACTGCCACGCTATGCAGGTTTAAACCAACGCTAGTATTTATGGTTCCACAGAATTTCGTTGGGCTGTCTGTTCGCATATATGATTTTGTATTTTTTTTTTTTTAAATTTTTGCCCCGATATTTACATTATCTGATGTTTGCTCGATATACTTATGATGTGATACATGTGCCAGTAAGACTCATCTTCAAAATGGAAGGCAGGTCATTGGCTAAATAGATCTTGCACTGATATGAATAGAGGTTTATAATACCCGCAGTATAGGTTCAAAGTATATTGTTCGGGTATTGCAAACTCGTACTTAGTAGAAATGGAAGTTGGCCCATTTGCCTATTTTTAATATTTTTATTTTAGAAAGCGTCATGCTCTACTGAAAGCTGTATAAGACAACGAACTCCTAACAAATACAACAGTGGAAGCATTCGTAGATCTGAAGTTGTGGATACCTAACGCAACTTTTATATAGCACATATCAAATACTAGTTTTAACATGTCAAATTAATTTCGACATGGACCTTGAAGAAGGTTATTTTGATTTCACACTGGTATCTATATTTTTTGTTGAATGCGCCCATTTCCCATACACACAATGGCATATATTGAACAGAGCTATGCATACATCTCTGTAATCTTGTTATACCGTGCCAATGCATAATACTCTAGCGGACTGAGAGCCAAAGACAAGTTCGAGCATATGTTTAGCTCTAGGTCTGACGCGATATATCCCAAGATGAATATCCTACCTATCCCAAGATGAAATACCATATCCTAACAAGCTTGTTTGCTTCAGGATCGCGGCCCCCATTAAGCACGTAGTCAGGGTTTTTTGGAAAAATCTATTTTTTATTGGCAGAACTTTTGCCTTATCCTTTCTGCTAGGACAGTGCTTATGGTACCTCTAATGCGTCTAGGGCTATACCTGTAAGCGAAACCTGAGCTGAATCACCGAGCTCTTTCCTCAGCGGTTCCCATAAATAGAGCGGCCCTTTAACAATGGGATTGGGTTAAAAAGCAATTGACAACCAGTGAAACATAATTCTACCTAACATCTCATACCCATTTTGAAGTGAAATCATTTTTTATTTAAAAAGGGCTAGGCATCTAGCTAGTTGTATGACCAATGGAAGGCAAACGTAAAGATTCTATTATGTCGTTTGCTCAATGGAAATTTTTTTGCCATTAAGTCTTGCTTGATCCATTAGTGCGATCTACCCACGTACGAGCTACCCACACGACTCTAACAGATCATTAAAATTTTCCAAAAAATACTTACAATCAAAGTTGCCATTCCCTGGCTCCGTATAAAGTTCCATTTTGCGGATAGTCGCCGATAAACGTATCACACAGTGAAAAGTGTCAACAGAAATTTTGAGCTGGGAAGTTATGAAGCTTTCAATGGTCTTTAAAAATGAAGGAACGGGTTTTTCTATTAAAATGTCCCGCTCTTTAATTTTGTCCAAGTAAATACAGATACATTTTTAGCTATAGAGCATAGTAATGCCATGATCAACTGTTGCGTCTTAATTCAAAGTATATATTATTTATTATCGAATTTAATAATCCTGTAATAAGTCATCTACAGTTTTAGCAGCTATAATCACAGACAATATAGCGAATTTTAAAATAATCCTACCTAGATCCTAAGAACCGTATTAGATTTGTATCAAATACGTATTAAATGATGGCAATAGAGGAGGTAATGTCTTGAAAAAAGGTCGAATGAAATACGACCTTCTTCAGAGCAGTAGTATATTTTATTCGAATTAATGGTACGCATTATTTACTTTTAGTTATTCAGTACGCCTGGGCCACCCTTTGTATGTAAATAGTTTGATTACTCTGCTTTTTATTAAAGCCTTCATCGCCTTCACCTTGTACATACGCCGGGGTAACTTCGTGAGACACTTTCGTTCAGTATTCGCAGCTTACGCTGTACAAAAAACATGCACTGTGTATAAATATATAATATTATAATACTCTATAAAATATTCACATCATCACACATTAAACCATTAGCTACTTAAAGAATCAACAAATAATAACACTGGTTATTTTCCTTGTGGGTTTATGAACGCATTGTGGTCAAGCCCTTTGACCCATTGCGAAGAAGAGCGCGAGGAAACACCTAGATCGATCGCTTAATGAACACGCAAACCCATGGTAATCTTCACTCGCTTGTTCTGCCTACGGCCTTTCAAAGGCTGGATACGAGGCTCGTTTTGCGCACTAGTATCTATTACATGCAAGAAGGCATATATATATATAGACCGGCTGGAATTTTCTTGGTTGCTAAAACTTGTTTCGCGTGGTCTGTCAGTTCTTCACTTCTTTTTTTGAAAAATACTTACTAGAAGAACGGCGGAAACAGAACCGAAAATTTGGTAGATATATGCAGTAGGTTTCTCTGAGGAAAACTTTTTATCTCCTAAATCGACTGTTTCAGAGATTTCTTATCTAACTTGCTGAGGATGATCAGTTAACGTTGAAAGAGCCAGATAACTCTCATTATCTTCACGTAGAGAGTGAGACTTAGTTTCGCTTTACGTGCAATTGAAGCCCATTTAACGTCGTTGCTAGCTTGATGTGGATATATGTTTTAATACAAAATGGTGTCTGTTATGGAACGTTTTTCTAACGTTGCGTTCTGTGCAACGAAACAGTTTAGACAAACGTCTTCATCAGAATGTCCTGTCTACTCAATAATGGTCGTAACTATCTTAGTAGAAAGATTGGGAATATTTCTAACCGTCTATATTTAAATAGACGTTTAAGAGCAGTCTTAGAGTTAGATTTAGGAAAAAAAGCTTTAAAATTGACGTTGCTGCATCTGCAAGCTGTTGTGCGAGGATGCTTATCAATATGTGTGTCCTCAACGATAAACGCTTGGGCCTTCCCGGAGACGACTTTCTTAAATGAACGCGTCGACCGTTGTATCGAGTTTTCCTGTTATACACAATAACAACAACAACAACTTTATTGTCTACATACCTTGATAATATGTAAGCGTGTTCATATTTGCTACCCAAACTTAGAGCGTCACTATGCCCTGGAGAGGTTTGCAAACTTTACAGCCTACACAGCTGTATACAGGCCGTCCTATTTTTTGTGGCAAATTATCGTAAGGTCTAACTACTTGCTTGAAAGCAAAATGCCAATGGCTTCACTCCCGTATCTGCTAACTAAATATACATCTATCAAAGGCGTTGAAAATTCATCGTAAACATATATATAAATCAAGCGAGCAATCATAGCAAATAACGTTACGTTGCTATCTATGCAGGCCACAGTGTTGAGTTACAATTCTATGCTGACCTTACGATCATTCGAAGTTCTGTCGAAGCCCGAACCACAGTGATGAAGCAGGAATGAAAACTCCCTTTCCTTGCAAACTGCAGGCAGTCTTCTTGGCGTTCCTCCCTTGTACTGCTTGCCTTCAAGATACGGATCAGGTTTCGGTGGTCATTATCTGTGATGTCCTTTCATGTAACGTAAGACTTGTAATCGATACCTATTCTATCCGCTTCGAAATCCAGCTCGTCAAATATAATTAAGGCATCAACTATACATAAAACACTCGTGTTCTCTGTTGCAGTAGTCCATCTTGCCTTACACCCACAGCAAAGACTGTCCTAATAGCTCGAAAAATTTTCTTACCCATAACCAATTAATACGAATAGACGACAACTCACTTAGCTTCAAGACGTTTGCCAACTCAATCATCAATTACTTTGGTTTAGCCCCGACTCTAATGATGACACCAAAAGGTCTCATTTGTCCTATGCTCAGGTTTGATTCTGGATAATTCAAACTATAAGAATGTAACTGATGTTTTCCTATAGCGCTCCTATGGATATATTGTCGTCAACTAGTTGCACTATGATGGCATTGTTGTTTGCTAGCACAAATTATAATTCCGTAGGCAGATGACAAAGGAGCCGGCGCACTTCTTAGGCTTTCGTAACGATACACCTGACTTTTAGATGAGTCGAATGTTTAGGTCAACACTTATGAACGGAGATCTGCGCGTTTGTTTACCGTCGTAACGTACTTACTGGCCTTTTAAAACTCTTAGCACGCCGTGCGTTCAACGTCTTTATAGCGCGTATTCTATTCGTATATTTTCGTCGACGAACATCGTCATCCATATGCACTGGGTGTTTGCGTAAGTGCGTACATGTCGTCGTCGTCTGGTTTTACATGGGTTAAAAAGCTAAAAATAGCGCGTGACCCCTTGACCTCTTTGACGGTCTAGAGACCTCATTCTCTTGCACGACCGACTTCTTCCAATCCAGTTTCGGAGGGAGACACGGCACCGTCTGGTGCTTCTGAACGTTCTCTACGTCAAGCTAACGTCTCTTTGACAGGGAATCAGCGAGACGCCGACGGAACCTCAACAACGTGCGACCGGCCGGGACCGCGTCCTCTTTGTAGCTAACGCGTGCGCAGGCGTTCGTTCGGGAAAAAGGACTTTGGACGATGACGACAACGACGATGGCTTTGGAAGTGAAGTGCATAGAGAAGACGTACGGGGGAACAACGGAAGGCTTTGCTGCTGCATCCGCTGTCGCCGTTTCTATAGGAGCAGCACGGCACACGATAGCAGGAGGAGATAGGAAAAATACTTGCTGACGGCCGGAGAACCCCACACGGGCAGGGCACGAAAGAAAACGGGAAAGACGCATGCGAACGGACCCCGACAATGTCTGCTGCTTGACTCCTGGGGCTTGGCACGACGCGCGTAAAAGATAATCCGGGCGGCAAACAACGCGCCCTCACCGCCAGAGATGGCAGCTGTAGCTGAGGTGGCGGCTTTGCCTCTAGCTGAGGCTGCTGTTTCTCCGTCACTAGAAGGAGAAATGAGACGAATTCTAGGAGCCGTTGATCGAACCGCGACGAAGGCGACCCAACCCTTTTTGGCAACCCTCTACCTCCAAGTCGAGGTAACAACTCCGGGCACACGTCGTCCAGCCATACGCCCACAGCATTCACAACATTCAGCGTTGTGGTGCAAACGCTGGCAGGAGCAGCATCTGACGACGACGGCTGTATCAGATGTCGTCTGTCTTTCGATCTGGATCTGGAAAAACAGAGACTAGCGAGAAACGCTGAAAAGGCCGTTTGCATAGCTAGTGGTGGTTATCTTAGCTTGTGGCTGCGTGCTGGTCCGCTTGAGTCTGTGTATTTGTCGTACGTACCAGTGGGAACACGCCCATTAAGCAACATAAACTGAGATGACCAAGCAATTTACGTAAATTAATTTTTGCTTTTAAAAGTGATTTTATCTAAGCTTTCTCAGGACGTCAAAGTGTTACTGAGTGCCCAACGCGCCAGTGCCTTCAATTGATTTTGAAACGTAAGTTTCCCGAATTTTCTTACGTGCCGTTTCTTCCCATTCATTCTTCCCATCATAGTAGTTTAAGCACTTAACCTTTTCATAGTTTACTATTATCCAGTAACGCGTTTCGACGCGGAGAAACTACCGTTACTACTTCTTAGATGAACAGTCCGTACGGAATAGTAGTACATTCATAATTTTACGAATATTTGACCGGCTTTAGAGCATCCTAAACACCATAACTACCTTAGGCTAAAAATCAAGAGAAGCGTATAACAGAAGATGTTAATAAAAATCAATTGACTAACGATAACAGATCACACAACATCGTTTTCTCGCGACCCTGAAATGTGTTCTTCCAACGTCGTTTTAAGCGCAGAACCTATTAAATAGACATCGTAGATATCGGTACCAACTTTTTCATGTGGAGCCTAGCGCCAGTATGTCCGCCAAAAACTTATCGTTCCTGGCGCGTGTGGGTAGAATACATCAAATATATTCCAGGCGGATAGTGTAATTAGTTAGCTTTTCGATTACTTAGCTCTGACATTCATTCATATACGCTCTGTGGTTAGTCTGTACCCGTCGAAATCGCGGAAGGCAAAGTTGGTACAAAGCAGAACTTGTGTTTTAACACAAGTTCTGCTTTGCACACCAAACAAGAAACAGGACAGAGATGAATTTCTTAGTATAACCTAATTCCCCTTCGTGAGCGTGCTTGCCGATGTTGGCGCTAGCAACAATTTCGACACTACGAATTTGCGTGGCATTCTCGCTCTTGAGCTACATGCTGGATTCGCTCACTGCTCGATTCTATACCTCATTGATTTACGAGTGGGTCCCTCAGCATCGGCATTGCGTTAGAAAATCATTATAGTTTTCGTGGGTTGTCTCCCGTCTTCGTTATCGGCCCCAGGACCAGGGTTCACATAGCCAAATCTTTGCGTTTCGTAGAAGCAGAATTTGGCTAGTCAGTACGAATAATAGCGGCGTACGTGGCGTTTCTTTCATGCCCCTGTCGGCAATACTGACTACAACGCTGTTTCCCTACAGGTCCGTTGTGCCTCACCGACAACCAAAGGTGGCTCTCAGAGACAACGATAGGTGCACCATCAACCGCTAAATCTTTCAGTTTCTGAGAAAAAAAAACGCTCTTTAGAAAAACACTGCCCAGAACGCTCGCTATTTGGCCTTGCCTCTTGTGGGCCTCGATTTCTTCTGGAGTCCGCGCATCAACGACAGAACCGAGCTACGTGAAACGCCAAGATGAGGCCTCTTATTATTATCGTTCTGGCAATAACCATAGTGAGTATTCGCTGTTTCTCGTCCGAAATCGAATTGTCTCTATATTTAGGCGCTTTCAGATCATCTCACTTGGTTAGGTCCGTACTCGATTGTAGCTTGGCCTGAACAAGATATGCTTTTCAAATTGCACTTATTATTTTTGTTACTGTTTCTTTTCGTTAATCCATACGATACGATACGATACGGCAAAAATCTTGCACAATTTTAGATAATTATATTAGTAAGATTGTGCTTAACGAAAGTGCAGATGTTTCACAGCGACTTTTTCTAGTATTATTACGTTTGATGTTATTCTGCTTTGATGGGTAAGCACTTACTATATACATATATATCGATCGAATCTAAAACTCTGCTCAAAGTTGTGTTACCCCATGTACCACGCTATCAGCGGATACATCAACCACATATGTGTTCTTGATACGAAGATATATTTTTGTAACAAGCGCATCTTTAGAAAAATTGCTCTGAACACCTTTTATTGCGCCCATGTAAACAACGAAACTTGATTTACTACCCAAACTAATTGATTATAATGTCAGAAACGATCAAAAACAGCGGATTTGTTTATACGGTTAATTACAATATACGTTTCGTGACAGCCCTTAGAGAATATGGTAGCTGCATCTTAGATAGACTGTCTGAACATTTCTACGCCTGGACAAACGTACACGATGAAATCCAATTACAGCCTTAAAGAAACTGTATCGTTGAGGGCAACTCTGCACGGAAAAACTAAAGCATTTGTGAAACTGGATAGCCAAAACGTTACTGATGAGTTTTGAACAAAAGGCCATTCAGGTATATCGTTATATAGAAAACATAGCGTACATGCTATTGTACTTGCGGATCTATATTTCCAGAGAAAAATAACAGCACATATACCTTTTAAAAGGCACTATTGAAGTAAAACGTTTTAGCTTAGGAGACGTAGGATTTTCGCGTCGCAACCAACGAGGCTTTTCCACGAGCAATGATGTTTGAAAGAGTTTTTAGAGAAATAAGAAATTGAAAGAGAAATAAGAACATTTCGACACTGCATTTATAAAGGTTACCTGAAGGACTAATCGAAACTAAGTTAGAGAGACAGAGGACACACGATGATAAATATTGGTTGTTCGAATATCTTTTATTTATTCAACGCTGTTGAATCGTTTAGATCTAAATAAAGATATCTCATTAATTCACTGAAAATTTTTCGTCACACTTCAGCTAGAACAAGGTCGTGGCTCATCTAAAAACGCAACTCAACGTTCACGGATTCGAGAATGCCACAGAGAGTCATTGGTACCAGAGACCTCGATTTTCCCCTGGGAGATATCAACAAATGAAAACCTCATCGATCTCAGCTGGGCCTACGACGCTTCAACCATTTACTGGGATGACAACGAAAGTTTTGACCTAAATATATCTACAATTGTTAGTAGACGCAGTAAGAGTAGCTTTTATATTAGCAGTAACTAGCAGGTGTTTACGATCAATAATTATATTTTTTCTGAGAACTGTCTTTAGGTTACTTTTTTTCATACATAAATTAGCGAATTTTGATTTTTATATACTACTGATATTGCAAATGCGTTTTAATTACCCCTTCAGAACCAACAGATACTGGATAATAATAACAGAGATGGTCTGTGGACATTTAAGCTCAACCTGTTGGCGTTTCTCCTTCAAACATCAGTACTACTCAATAACAGTGTATTTCATCATATAACTCAATCGAAGTGTTTGTACGCTGATGACGGACTCTTGGATTATAAATTTGCGGCCGGCTGCGCAGTACAATGTCTTTCTTTATCTATAAAATTATAGTTGAGACCCTGTTGTTTTGAATGTTGGCATTGCTAAGAGATGTCTCAGCCGATGCGTGTTTTTGGAACGAAATCACCTCACTTTATTGTGTACTGTCAATGTTGGAAGCTAAAGATGAGCCAGTCCTTTGGGCCTTATGCACTTCAAACGCCTTCAGTGACAGGCCTTCCACTTGGATATACGAATATAGTTTCGATGTATAAAATTCGACTTAGAAAACGTCGGCCGAGGAAGTCTAAGTATGGTGTTGAAGTTGCCTCCTCTGTTACTTCATTTCATTTTACACTTAAAGGTAAAAAGCAAAAATGGTAGAGAATTTCATAAATCTAAATTCAGCCCTGTCCAACCATATTAATAGGATTTCTTTTTTGATCAGCTAAGTTAGAATTTCTTTGTCTAATTAATTGTGGTGAAAAACGTTGATGTCAAGTTAAGTCTTAATTAAATTCGGCCGATAGTACTTAAAGAACGCCTGCGCGTAAATAAACCACCATTTTTTTCTAGCAGACTGAAACCAAATAGTCACTAAAATATAATATGATAGCCTCCTATGAATGCAAGGTAGATTGGCTAAGATTCGCATGTTTTGAACGAGTACGAAGTTATTGCTGAAGGATAATCTAGCCATGTTTGACATATATTCCGCGTGTCTGGGCAAGCTAATTGACTTAGATGCTTTTTGCACAGACTTATTTGTATCTGGTTATGGAAAAAAACTCCACCTAACGTCCTGTTGCTTGACTTTGCGACGGAATGCGGAAGCAGCAGTGCTGGCAGCTCATGAAGATTTTACGAAACTACAAATTTAGAAAAAAAAAGATTTCCGAAGAAAACCTACTAGTAAGAGGACAATTAGAATAAATTGCGGAGGCTTACTTTGCTCTTTCGTACACAAAAAAAGAAGGAAGAATGTAACTGCCGAAAAAAAAATGTTATTTGAAATTCAAATTTTCAATAACTGGTCGTCGGGTCCACATTTAAACCCAACTCTATTTTAGTTTTTTCAATTAATAAAAAAATTCATTTGCCTCGACCTTTAAAGATGTTCCACGAGGTAACGTTCGACACCTCAGTTTCAAGCCGCTGGCTTTTCCAATCATAGATAGTGCTCTATTCCCTCCATATTCGACGGTGTAAGGTAACTCGCAGACAAAATACACCGTCACCGGTATGCTCTGCCGCAGACGCTCTCCGTTTTTCCATATTGATATGCATCTCGCAGAAGATTGTACAGTGGTATGTAACACGTTTTGTGTGGCATCATATCGACATTGCCAACCGGCGTAAGCTGTGGTGATAATATGGCTATTTCGATCTCCGGGGCACAGCACCGCGTTGACCACAACTGAGTCAGGTTAAACAGAGCAAAGTAGGGTGCTATCACTGCCAACATCCACTTGGCTGCTTGTTATTTGTACAAGGTTAGATTACGTCCTTTCCGTCACGCCCGTGACTAGCAGATTACTACCGCTGGTGGTGAAACGGCAACGATAGTTACGACGATGCCTGTAACACCGAACACAAAAGCAACAAGTCACGATTCGAACGAGGTATTGCTATTGCTCCTCCTACTCCTACTACTACTACTATCCGCAGCGCCACTTTCAATCACTATGACGATAACGGCAGCAGTAGCAATTAATAACATGATTAGGATCTATATGAATTTAACAAACCGCTATGCTAGGGGGCGCTTCTGTCGTTGTCCTCTACAATATGGTCGCGTTCTTTCTCGTATACAATTGAATAGATAGAAGAAACAAATAACAAAGTGTATTCGTACCGTCTTTAAGTGCCCTCTTCTAAGTGAGTTACCATATCATATCATATTCAAACATATATATATGCATGAGGCTGTTATAGACAAATCTGCGGACTTTGAAATCGAACAACTTTGAACGCCACGTAGTTAGACAACGATATTTGGCTGGCAAATATTCTGGCCTTCTCGAAACTTGTAAAATAAAACGAGTTGAATTTACTTGAAGGGAAATCAATCAGATTTTTGCGCAGGTTTATTGAAGATCGGTCAAGACGACAGACAAAGAGACCTTAAGCGAACACACAGTGCGCGGATTGTGCAAACATTTCACGTACAAGGATTAGAGTGTTGAAGGCCAGCGAGGGGTGACCACGTGTCGGGACCCCAAGAATAAGATTGCCGCAATTGGGGAGGTTTTTCATAAAAGCCGACGTCGGGATTTAACGGCTTTGTCGACTAAAGCTGGAATTTCATAGGTAACGTGTTACAATATTATAACCGAAACCCCGAACATTCGGAAACTGGGTCAAATATGGGTACCCCCTTAATTGACGCCAGGTCAGTTAGAAGTGCGCGTGGTGAATTCCACGTAAATTCACAGAATTTTCATCAACAAAGAACCCCGTGGAGCATAAGGTCGCCATAAACGAAGCACAGTTCAACCTCTATCGCCAGCCGGAGAGGCATCAGGCGAGGGAGTGACCTTCTCCTAGAAAAGAATCGAGGTCGGTGGCAGTGTCGAGCAGGTTCGGTTGTCAGATAAAGGAAGTATTTACAATGCGCATTAGGAAGATCTGTTACCATGAGACAGTCGATAAGAGTAAAATAGCACATGCAGTCCGATTCTTTAGGACCGCTGGAACGCAATCAAAAGCACGCAGTCTGATCTCTAGCTAAAAATGCCCCATCGCCACGCCTTAATTACCTCTTGTATTGAGCAAAGGAATATCCAACGTTGGCTTCATCCCGCTTTTTCTCCCGACTTAAATCCCAATACCTATGACAAATTTTCAAGAACTATCGTTCCAGCCTGACTAATTCAAAGCCCGCTGGATTCGCTTGTCAGAGCCATATATGTATACACGAGGTATAGTTACGTAACGATCATCGCATAACCAGCCAATACGCAGTTAGCGCCGCTCAATCATGATCTGTCGTTGAGTATTTTCGAAACGTGTGATTGGGTCCTGTCGTTCATAATACTTTCACGTAGGGGACAACTGCGAAGGATTTCTACCAAGTGGACCGATTGTGCACGGCAAGTCACGGCGGAACTCACATCGATGCACCTCGACACTTTAACCCGAAACGATGGACACTTGATCAGATTCCTCTTCGAAGATTATTTAACATTCCTACTGTGATCATAGATGTGAAAAAGAAGGTTAGACATTTTTACATTCTGAACTCTGTTTTCCTTCTCCATTTAAACTCTAGCGATATGGACGTTTGTCAATGTAGCGATGGATCGACTAGCATTAAGCATCGCTGGTAGAGAACGCTATCCAGCTCTATGTAACTCGTAGCTTTTCCCTCTACCCTATCCACTTTGCCCATCCTTTTCCACTCCGGTTTTTTTTTTTTTACTTCTTATATATCTTCTTGTTCAGCAAACTTGACAAATCAAGGTTCTTGTTGTGCCTTGTATACGTACCTGTAGCGCGTACCCTCGCGGGATAGCTCTTATTTTCTAGGCTTATATTTGTTCCTTTGCAACTGTAAAAAGCTGTATAGAATAATTGATCGCGGCACCGCTTAAAGAATGCTTATCTCGACATTTGAAGTACCGGCTCTTAAAAGCCAGTCATGAAATAGATTCAAACGAAGAAGAAATTTCAAATCTGGCGTTTTATCCCTATACGAAAAACATGTATCTAAAGCAAAGTTGCATTTTGTTATAGTTTGTACGTGCAGACGATGAAGGTAAATTTCGTATATTTACCGTATCGTATAACTTTTTGCCGGTTTATCTTAATTAAAGTTTTGTGCATTGATTTAAAAGGTCGTTAAAAATCGTGGCTACCTTCTCAGTATTCGCGACCTTCAGCTGTGGGAGAACGGACACGGTCCACTGCCGAATAATTCACTCATCATCATTCGTACTGGACATCATATGGTTTGTATTTTTTTTCAATGAGGGCCCTTTTCCATCCTGCAAATACAACATAGCAGACTCTACCGTCTGATGGCCGAACCCGATATAAATTTATAGGCAACTTTAAGCTATAATTGTAAATGCGGTAAAAAAAATATCTATTTCGAAGATCAAAAGCAAAACGATAAGAAGAGTCAAAAAAATATAATACAACCACAGTATCTGTTTATTACACCATATATGAACTTACTTACGCATAATATCCATGTACGTTGAACTGCGCGTTTCGTTGGACATAAACAACCTATCGCTAAAGACCAAACGTTCTTTTACTAATTGCTCAATCACTTTTATAGTTATGGGGCAACCGCGAAGGTTACTTCGGTCGACAAAATGGCAATTCAACACGAGTGTTTCCATCGATGGGGGCCAAGACCGCCCGTTGGCTAGTTCACAACCGTGACATTGTCGGCGTAGGCATTGATTCGCCCTCCATCGATGGTTACCCATCGCTCATGGGACATCGGTATGTACTGCGCCTAAAAGATGTATTGTAATCATCAATTAGCTGACAGGCTATAAACCGTTTTACAGTTACTAACAGGACAAGAGAAAATATTTGCTAAGCTTGACTTCTGCCTTTATCATAGCCTTGGCTCAGCTTTCCTTGCATTTCTGAGTGTTTTCTACATTCGCTGAAAAACAGCTGGGGAGTGCCACCACGTGTCTTAATCAAGTCCTCTTTCCTATCTCAGCCGAAACGGGTTGTTTCAATCGTTAAACCAAATAACTTTGTTGTTTAGCATTTTGACAAAAAACAATTGCATTTAGAAGAGGGATCAGCAGGACAATTGGAGAATCTATGTAGGTTTTTTACGCTTAATTATATAGCTAAATATACTTCCAAACAAAATCAGCTAAAACTTTAGCTTCTATTTGAGTGTCAGACGTTTGTTCCAGGTTTTTGGCCAACTAACTAAGAGTGATTTCGTCCGGTAGGGTGTCACTTAATTGCCCCGACTTGTACGTTCCGAACCGCGGAAGCTTATTTGTCAGTTTACTTACGCTAGGTATTACCTCAGAGGGCAAAGTTGTTGCTTGTCTTAAATGAACTATTGCTGACATGAGTAAGCGATCACCCCTAAATCAGCTTTACTCGGGTCTTTCATTACCGCGTTTGGTTCGGCTCTCTCTAATTAGTAATTTTAACATTTGTCAATAGACGAACACCATGTCGTATTGGGAATTAACACAAGTTTCATTTTCCAACATGCCGTTCACGTAGGAACCGCACCGTTCATTTTGTTATCTTATTAGGTCGCTTTCACAACCTAAAGTTTCAAAACGTATTTTTTAAGGATAGAGAAAAGCGAAACACTGTTGTTCGTTTATCGATGCTATTCTTGATGCATTTTGTATTGCAGAGCGTTCGCTAAAAAGAACGTATACATCCTCGAGAATCTGGGTAGTCACATCGATCAGGCCCCCAAATTGGGCACCTATGCTTTTGTGATGCCCTTAAAAATCGCTGGGGCAAGCGGCGGACCCGTCCGAGTTGTGCTTAGAGTACCTCATTCTAGACCAAAACCAACTACGCCCAATCCTGCCATCTCCTAAACTATTAATTACTATAATTACAATCAGCATAATTATTATAGCTCTTTGACAGTTACAACCGCCGATGCAACTTATATGGTATATAGAGAACAACGTCGTAAAATTCAACGTTTGCCTCTACAGACAGAACCTTCTCAATGAGTTCCATTCTGAACTTGAAGTAAGTGGTTGGTCCGTGCACTTAGATGTCTTGCTTACTCGAAATCGATTGTCATTATATCTAGAGCATGTTCAGAATGAATGAGCCGAAAGAAATTGCTGTCCTAAATGAACTATAGTATCTGAAAAAGGAAGGACGTGCCGCACAAGGTCTAACTGGAGCAGAAAATACACGGAAAGTAGTCAAAATAGTACGGTTCTTTGAATTTTGTCACCAACTGTGTTTGTCCTTTGTGGCACCATACTGTTCCTCGTCCTATCGATAAAACGTTTTCGACATATTAATAGGATTCTTCGAATTATAACTAATCGCTTCTGCTCTCGAGACGAAGCATGAACAAATTATACATTTGAATTGTCATCTGTGACGAGTGAGATGAAAACAATTCTTTGAGATAATATTGCTCATTCGGTCCCCTGTATAAAGTGTCAGCTGAGTGAAACGTTTTGGCACATTTCTGTTAATGTTTACGTTGCCGTATCTGTTGCTATGTCAATGTCTGATGCCAAATAAAGTTAATATTTAGTTATATAACGTTATCAAGAAAACGTGTGCTCTGTATTGTGGTATCGTCTCTCAACTGGATCAAACAACACACATCATGTAAACCAAGAACGTACATTTCAGCTTCGAGGTAATGTTTTATCATGTCGGCCGTCATTTGTTCATTTCGAAGAACTGGAAAAGCTTTTCGCTGAGCAGTGAAACGCTACGACGCTATCCTGGGTGATGGACGATTTATTTCGGTCAAGAGAAAGAGTAAGACGCGAATTTTGATGATGGGAAAACTTCAACGAATACGGGATGGATTCATTCGCTACGCGAACATTTTTTGCATTTCGAACTGTCTCAATCTGTCGTCAGCAGTTTCCTTTTTTTTTTTTTTGTATACTACAACAATTCCTATACTGTGACCTTCTGTCTGTTTGACCAGCGACCTCGTTAAAATTTGTACTTCTTGAACATTGAAGACATCGCTAGACGGCTAGTGAATTAGGTACTAAGAACAAGAACACGGGAAACAAGAGAATACGAAATAAGAAACAAAGTTAAACTGGACAATAATTTAAAATTAGTATAGTCCTTTCAAACTTCATTCATCTGCTATAAGCTAATTAGGCAATTGACAAACACTTCCGTTATATACACAAACGATACGCTGCAGAATTTTTCATTCGGTCTATTTTCCCATAAAAGACCTTCCGCATAAAGTGCGCATCGCAGTGCACTATGTATATAAAACACTCATATCATAGCGTAACGTCTTGTTAACGCCGAGTAATGGACGTGTGGCTTATGTTCCTTGCGTTTCGTTTACGTAGTAAATTTTCTTAGATATAACCTGTGATCCGATAAACCTGTCTTAGGTATTTCAACGCATAAAGCTTTTTTGGAGTAAACGATCATAGGAACGAAATCTGATTTTATAATTCGCTCAGAGATAGTTCCGGGCATCAGCCTTCGTCTCGTAAGTTTCTTGATTTTGATCTGAGAATTATTTCCGATTTATACGCATGCATACAGAAACGATCCGAGGGAAATGAGATATTAACAGAAACGTAACGTTGAGGCGACATTGTTGTATATAATCGGCGTAAAAAGGGGTCGTCACAATACACAGATACTGAAAAAAGTGTATTGCCTCTTAAATGTTTCCTAATAACTATAGTTTTGTCGTTTACATGACGATTAGGATATGGTAACATCTTATGCGGACGCTTGTCAGGCTAAAGTATACTTTCTCTGGAATGAAGGTCCTTACTTTTGAGCGTTGGGGCTATTAACGAGCACTACCGTTACATGCTTTGCTATAAGTAGCAAAGGTAAAAATGATAGTTTTGTTATACATTATAATAGAGAGGATCTTCTTGGCTGTCGAGCTGCACGAGCCGAACTCCTCGTTCGTGCGCTTAGTTAGATTAGTTTGTTTTAACCAGAGATAAGGAAGGTGGCCCGAAGGTAACCTATCGTTTCGTCCGGTTCTACTTGACAGGCCAGACTGGTTGCAACAGTTCTATTGTTTGCATTGTGCTACAGGGAATAAGAGTGCTTGAAAGCTGCGGCAAACCGGTGCGTCTCAATACATGTCACACTATAGCACATCCCATAAGCACATTCTAAGCACATGCATGGTCTGTCTACGGCGCTGCAGATACGCGGCTTACGGTCGATACCGCCCGGAGCTTTCCGTTAATACAAGCGGATACCTGCATCAAGGGCTCTAGTGTTACGCTAGCTCTCAGATGCTGTCAGGTATTTTTTGACCATGCGGCCAGCCACGGCTGTTGTGAATAGTTATTGACAGAGTGGCAATTGCTTTGAGGCAAACAAAAAGCCATCAAACTGGCAATCTTGTTATGGAACTGTCAATGCCTATGTAAGTGAGTGCGCTTCAACGTTTTATTACTTAATTGTGATTACTTTCTTATATACTTAATATGTCATAATATTTTTTCCATAATCTCAGCGATATACCGATAAATTAGGAAATCGACAAGATGAATTTTCCTAAGCAGAATACGGTAGTAATTCGTCCAATGCAAAAGCCCTACACCATCTTTCGGGATTTTCAGCTTTCGTAAGTATACTCAGAATTTACTATTTTAAGAAACGATAGCATTATTGATCTCCCTGCTACCATTGTTACTTGGTTAGCTGGCCAAATCTCATTTGCTCAGAGTAAAGCAAATGTAACAATATCGAAAAGTAATTAAACGTTACAGGAAAGGTCTTTTTTCTTTGTAACAGGTCCATCTATTCGCATGCACCAGCTCGAGGACCGGCGTTAGGTCATTTACTGGACATATACTGCCTCTTTTTGCGGTTTGGCAAATTTCGGTACTGAGTTTTTGGTGATAGCTTTACGTATTAAAATGAATTTAGTCAGACAGCTTAAATCCATTTTGGCGGCGTGAAATTCGAATCATTCGTTAAATACCTCTCCCAAGTCTTAATTTATTTTGCGCCTAAACACCAATAGCAAAAAGTTTAAATTATATAAAATATACACCCTATGCTGTATTATACACTGTACATCATAGAATGTAGCCCTCGTTTAACATGCCAGATTAACTTCACCCATGTATCTACACTTCAAATCGATTTTAATCTAACGTTATCACAGCCATCCAATAGAGAGCTTTTTGAAACAGCAAAGGAAACGTTTTGTTCTCGCTTTAGCTGGAAAGGCGTCCTAGCGTTAACGTTCACCCTTTCAGAGGAAAATCAACACTACAACTTTAGAAACACTGTCGACTCTCGTTAATTACTTGACGCAAATTTATATCTGATCGGCTTAGCTCTGCATGCTTTTCAACTTAAAGAAGTTATCGCTGTCTAGAATTGCAGAAGCATAGCACAATGTGGAATGAAGGAGTGCATTTTTCGTTTCTAAACACGTTTGTTATGCTCCATTGTAATTACATAAACCAAGTTGCTGGTTTTTTAGCTGAAAATTTTGCTACCTACCTATGGCGGGACTTTCGACATACAACGCCAATGGAACGCCAACGATATATCACCAATCAATCGTTGACCTAGATAAAGCTTACGGCTATAGGTTAGGGCTCTGCTACTTCATGTTAAAGCATACTGGAATACCTTACCGAAACGTCATCAGCTTTAAATGCCCGAGCTGATGACGCCCCGTCGATAGTCAGCGATCTCGCGCACCATTCTGATACGTAATAAGAAAGCAGTCTGTGGAAAATTAATAACAATTGCCCAGAATGTATGATCTACAAATGTGTTATTCAGTGGAGACTATCGAGAGTTTTTTTGCCTTGGTTATTTTTTGTTAGCACTTCTTCAGCATTTTCTCGAAAATACCTATCACTAGCTGAATTATTAAAAAAAAAAAAAAAAAAGCAATAATTTTATTCAATAATTGAAGCGTTTGTTGTCTGAACCAACCTTGCAGACAACGTAGTTGTTTACTTAAAAATATAATGTATCTTACACATAAGCATATAGAAATTATAACTAACTGTTTAATTACACGCGTGTATAGTTATATATAAATCTAGGTAACAACGAGCGATGGCCGTGTTAGGGCAATCGCGAAAAGTGCGACCAACTGTGATTCAGAAATCATAGGTATCTCATTTGTTGATTTCTAAGGGGATAGTAACGATACGGTGTTCATATTATATAACTTGTCCGCAAAAAGTTTGTCTTTAATAGGGTCATGTTGGGTGTAACAGCGAACGGCGTGCCACTGACAAGTCCAAAGAAATTCGGCTCACTTCCCAGGAAACAGCTCGTGTACAGGGCTAACGAGACCTCATTCGCTAAGAGCTTACATACAATTTGGGATGAGCTCATTCGGAAATATGCCTACGTACGTGCAATGAATGGCCTGCTAATCCCAAATAATAGTAAATGATACTATACTCTATAGTAGCATCAATTTTGATTTCAACCAAAACTAACTTCAGTTTCAGGGGGCAGCTTTGATGCTGCTACTATTACATCGGGCGTACTATCACTGCCGTTTATGCCATCTCGCACAGTATAAATTGTCCAGCTATATACTAAAGTAGTAATCACGTAAAACAGAATGTCGGTGTAGTGCTGTCTGAAGGCCACATGTATATGCATTTAATTGAAAATTCTATTGAAACATAGATTTCCGGTTCGTTGAAAACAAAGTTATTCGGGCCTGATCTTTGGCAAACAATACAATTTGCAATGTAAGTAGCTCGAGTTGTCCTTTCGAGAGTTTGTCGACTCAACAAGAGGCTTCTTTTCTACTTGGCTTCAGCAGATTTTAAATTTCAATGTTACTCACACTGGTGTCTTTGTCGTCGCTACTTTAAGTTATGTAAGGTAGGCGTTTAATTTCCTGTGTTCGTTTGCTGAGTAAATATCATACCATACGTACACCTTGTTTTGCTCTCAGTTGTGGTAGTTATGGGCAACCTCAGTGTTTATAGCGTGAGTCCCCATAGGCGGATAGCAATTAAGCAAGCTCGTCCCTTACAGACACGTCCGACTGTTAGCTCTGTCGCGCTCTGAAATTGATTATGGGTAAATTGTAGTTGAAATTTCTTCGAGAACCGGGTCTCTATTTCTAGCATATTGTCTATTAAGTTATTCATACACTTCGGCGGTTGGTTCAAGAACAGCGTTACGTTAAAACACGTCCCTGTTGTTTTTAATAAAAACTAAAAATGGCAAGTACTGGACGCTCTTGCTAACTCCTATAAAGCGCACGAAGTCAACTGATCTCACGAACGAACGAACGTACTTAGAGCTCACTCGTAAACAATGTTTTATTTTGTTCATATTTTCAACAACGTAATTTAGTTTTTTTTTTTTTTCTCTCCTTTCTGGTGGGATTCTTGTAAAATATTTGTGTAGAGGTGACTGGATGACGGGGTCTTCCGATCTTGATGAAACGATTCCATCTTTTTTAGCGGTAACATCATTTAGTCACCTAACGAAGATAAATGAAATCTAGCCAGTACGAACGCGACTGCTGCCTCAACAGGATATCCGGACTCCGCTTTTGCTTCAATCCTTCATTCATTCATTCATTCAACAACATTTACTCGCCTCGCGCAACTGACATGGATAAACGATTATTTTTCATTAACATAATATGTTAATTCGATCGGTGTTTAAAGCATTTTAACCAGACCTGTCTTTATTCCATACACATACCTATTGTACGCTGTTCACTGAAAATGAACTTAGTGGTCTTACGCACGAAGTCAACTGATCTCACGAACGAACGTACGTAGAGCTCACTCGTAAACAATGTAGTTCGAGAATAATTATCTATTCAGAGAAAAGCTACGTCTGTTCTGTTGGGTGCGATCACCCCGATCTAACTACACATGAAGTCCTAGCAGCTAAAATATCTTCAATATGGCTTCCATTAAATGCCTATAAGCTTGGAAAAATTGGAGGCGGTGGCTTTAAGACATTTTGCAGCGAGACACGTATGCGATGTTGTTTTCGATACGCGACCAAAGGCGGACGAACCAGTTTAAAGACTCCTAACTCCTGCTCGATATCGTTACTAAACAACGTAACTAAAATTTCTGACTAACACCATTACTAGCCCAGATTTGCTTTTGTTTACATCTGAAAAACATTTCAATAGCAATTACGATATTAACGTTCACAGCGTCCATCTTTACAATCTACCCCTCTATTGGAGTATATTTCCCGACATACCGTCTGTCGGTCAGCTGCTGACCGCGGAACGCGGCAGCCCGATAGCTGTGTAGGGCCGATGGTAGCGTGACTGCGAGTACTGGCGTTTCCCGTTCGGAATATCTTCGTGACGTTCTCGAGCTTTTTCCGCTTGTACAGTGCCGGTGCTATTGGCTGTCGGCGCGCGTTCCGCCTTAGCGCGGAAAGCTATTCGCGCAGAATTGTCCGATAACCGAAAAGCTGTTCGAATGGCATCCTTCCCAAGCTTTCTCTTGCGGATGTATTGAGCGAAAACGTTTCCCCGCGGTAGCAGCTTCCAAAACGAACTGCGTAGCTTCATTGCTCGAGAATCCGTCCTTTCCGTGATCGTTCGCATTATGTGCTTGACTAATCCTTTGCATCGTGGGTTTTACAGCCGCATTGATATGCTTGATGTAGTTTCCTCTGAAGAAGACTGACTCGCCGCGATGTGACGCAAGTCGTGTTGCCCATCACGACAGCGTCGATGCCTTATTAAAAGTATTATGCAACTTTAGCGTTTGGCTACGTGACCCGACGCCGCCCTCCGAACCGACACGAGTTGAACAAAACGAATGTAAGACCGGTACCAAGGTTTGACCGGGTGAACCCCTCGTGAATCTCGTTGTAGCCGTTGGCACCTTATGCCGGATCCGCATCGTAAACCCAGCCCCGATAAGGAAGCGCTCTTCGATCATAGCTACGTCTTCCGGTACAAGCCATAACCCCCTCCTTTTTTAGAGTAATACAAATCAATGATTCCTATTCGAAACAATGCAGCATAGACCAACCTTCCTCATATGCTCGTCATTTCCTCGCAGTAAGCTAAGCCATTCCTAAACGTATACCTTATAATCCTGTAAAGGCATTCCAAGGAAGGTCTTCGCGTTGATTACAGCGTACCATGGGCCCGCAGTCCGCGCAAAATCTTCTGAATCATCGCTAGCTCGTTAGCCGACGCAGAAATGGGCATAGTTTCCACTATACATACCTTCTCGGGATCCAAAGAAATAATCGCGGTCGTGGTATTGCGACCGAGATACACAACCTGCTGGCTAACGATAGTGCATTTTTTCATTTGAAAATGAAAAGTTCATTTTGTTGAAAAGTTCAATCAAAATCGACAGCAGAGGAACTCGATGATCAGAGTCTTTTTTGTCGAACGAATTTGTGTCGAAATCGGATAAGTAGACTTTATAAGAACGATTTCTTAATTTTTCTTCGAAATGTTTAACAAGAAAGCTTCCTTTCAGCCGCGTTCATATGGGTGTCGAATCAGATCTACAGTATAAACGAGAACTAGCTGGTATTTTACACCTCGTAAATATCCGCTGAGCAGATTCGTAGTGCTAAAGTGTCGACAAGCGTATCATTAGCGTCGTTGATGTGGGGCAGCGCGTACACGTTTTGCTCACTGGTGGAATTAGCGGTAGCGCAGAATCGTATTCTCCCGTTTTTCCACTTAGGCTACTGGAGGTGGAGAAATACCATGGGGTGGATCAAAGTTCGATACTGCAGTTGCGTTTGTATTTTGCCCTAACCTTGCGTCTGACCTAAGAGTTTAACTGTCGATACTCGCTATATGTGTCTTTGCTGTGGACTGTAGAGAGATCTCGGTTTTTGTACACAGATTAATGCATATAGAACAATGCGCATTTTTGCACAGGAATACAGGCCAGTGCATAAAGGACACCGCGCCTTTTTCATAGTGCATTTTTATGCGGAACAGTGCACATTTCTACATAGTGCATTTCTATGCAGAATAGTGCGCATTTTTACATAGTGCGTTTTTATGTAGAACAGTGCGTCTCTCACACAGGAACACAGGCCAGTCCATACAAGACACTACGCATATTTACATAGTGATTTTTATGCAGAACAGTGTGCACTTTTACATAGTGCACTTTTATGCAGAACAGTGCGTCTTTCACACAGGAACACAGACTGGTGCATACAGGCCACTGCATACAGGTCGCTGCGCATTTTTACATAGTGCATTTCTGTGCAGACCAGTGCACATTTTTACATAGTGCACTTTTATGCAGAACGGTTCGCATTTTACATAGTAACACAGACCAGTGACTGCGAATTTTTACATAAAGCAGTGCATTTCCAGTATTTTCTAAGATTCGAACTCCTTGGAATTCAAATCGTCGAAAACCAATTTTCACGACAAAATCCATACAGGACAATGCGCATTTTTACATAGGCACAATGCGCATCTTGCACAGGACAATTCGCATTTTTATATAACGCAGACTGTGCATTTTTACTATTTTTTAAGAGGAACTACAATCATCGAAAGCTGCTCGCCCACGACAATTCCATCTTATTGAAAAATAACGTAGAGCTTGAAAACTTCTTCAAAGACATTAAGTCTACATTAAGAATACAGCACTTACATTGAAGCAAGCTTCGGCGGACTGTTTGCCGCAATGGGCATGCGTCATCGCTCGTCCTTGATACTAATAAAAAGCCTGTTTTTTCTACCAACTAATTAACTCGTGATGGTAAAGATAATGTGTGGTTACCGTAAATTCAGTGAAAGTAAATTATTATCCAATCACTTTGTGCTGGGCGCACTCCTACCAAGAATAGAGACGTCCTTTTTTCTCCGAATCGACGGTCCACGTTATTGCTGTTTTTCATAGGGCCTTTGAAAAATCCAAAAAATGTTTTCATATAGGATAAACTAGAAAATACCTAGGCAGCAGGTTCTAGACTTCAAAATCTTATTTTTTTTTTATTTAACAAAATGGCTTAAAACCATTTTCTGATGGACTTGAATTTTCGATACAGGAACTTTCAGTCGATTTAAACAGGAAATATCAACTGTTAGTTGAGTCGCCTACGTAAGCTCCAACGGTCGGCTTTTTGCGCTGTTTTGCACCTTTTGAATTTTTAGTCATTATAAGTTTTTTAAATTTATGACTTATAAAGTTTTACTTCAGTTCAATTTGAACGTATTTGAGCGAGGTTTTAGCGACTTAGTACCTAGCAATACTGCTCGACGCACGATACTACTACTTCTACTTACTAAGAAAAAGTTATTTGGGAATTCACGGTGGCTGGTATAGGTACCGAATTCAAACTGTAATCGCGATGCATAGTGATTATATCGAATAAACATGACCGTGCAAAAATGTTATTGAAATAATTTTATCTAGATATTTCAGTGTTAGAAACAAAAAGAAAACTCTTCCAATTTAGGTAGTATATCCTGTTAGCAGGCCGCGCTCTGAGAACCAGTGACATAGAGCCTCGCGTTTCCATAAGCAATCACTATATGCCTCGTTGTAGATTGCCCTCTTTGTATTTTTATTTTGAGGGAGCCGGTTACTCTTTGAAACACCACTTTCCTAACTGTACTATGTTCGTCGATGAGTCTATTTATTTATTTATTCATTATTATATTTTATTTATTATTCTTTTATTATATATATATATATATATATATATAACTTATTTAACGTTGTCGCCAATATAGATCCAGAACGAAAAACGGTATTGGCCACTAATTTTGATCGCAATATTACTAGAAAATGATACATTATCGGTAGAACATATGTTTCCGTCAGTGTGAATTACTTTGTCTTCTAAAAGCTCCAATCTGTTACTAATCTCTCAATAATTACCTCATCTGATGCAACGAAATGCATCAACTTCGTTCGTCAAATTCACTGAAAACATCTGTAGAAAATTTTGTTCGGCTAAACAATGTATATATCTTAAATTAATTAAAAAAAAAAAACGGATTTTTAGAAATGCTTAAAGTAACTTTCATCTTTATATATATATGTTATTTCGAAACTGAAATATTTTACAAGACGTTTTTAATAAGCCGTGAAAGGCATCGAAATTATGAAAACAGCGGATTCGATATGTCAGCTAGTGTATCTTCTTTCTTGTTTTGTTTCTTGAAGCAGCTCATAGCTCGACACATTCCAATTCAAACATGGCCGCTATAGACCACTTTTGCATGAACGAACAAATTTTTTTCGTAGTCAAGCTATTCAACATTCGGCATATCCAAGATTAAACAAATACATTTAGCTAAGCAAATGCTATTAATTGAAATTCAATTTCTGGTATATGCCATGTAATTGTGTCAGCAATTGTTTATCCATTGTAGTCAAAAGCAAGCCGTCTTGGACAGGGTGCTCAGTCGCGAGACTGTACCCAGCGTACGCGGACGTGTTCGGAACACCTTGTGGAATAAAGATTTTTGAAAATATTTAGAATTTCTTCCATACGCAAATGTGTCTCTTGGTTTAAAGCGGTGACTAAATTGAACCTATGGTGCAAAACTGCGTCTCAAAACTACGACGGCTGCGCAGCGGCTTCACCATCGGCACTCATCGTTCACTCCCTCCGTGGTATGTATCTTAACGAATGCTGCTCTGACGGATTATCCTTCATTAGAGACTGCCAAAAGCATCGGATATAGAGCCTATTTTCTGCAAGATTATGGTGATTGCTGCGAGAGATGCGGCTCACATGGCATTTGGCGCTAGTTAAGCACAGCTGGTAGACATGGCGGCCTGGAGAAAACAGTCTTTCAGCGAGATAATGTAGACTCATCTCCAGCAAGCCAGCACTATATTTGTGACGCCGTGTGCAACGGATTCAAATAGGGTAATAAAGAAGACAGGTCAGAATGAACCCTTGGTTTCTCGGGCCTTACATGTTCCTCGCTAAACAAAGGAGTAGTCGGAGATAGTAGACTGTAGCCTTATTAAAAAAAGCCCTAAAAGCTGTCGTAAGCGACAAAACAGTCGGTTTGAAGACAAATCCCTTTCATTGCTTTATGATAAATGAAGGGGAAGAACAGGTCTAAGGAGAATCCTAGAATGTGTTGTTAGGGAGTTTGAGTTGAAACTTCCTGTTGCGACTAGTAAAAGTAACAGTAAATCTGAGGGAACTGTAGGACTCGGCCGCCGGAAAACAGGTAATAATAATAATGTAGTAGTGGTCAAAAAGAAAAACGCGATCCCCACGTGGGCATGTGAAGATCCAGCACTCCGAAAACGGGAACACGCGATTGATTTCGTCGGAGCAGCCTATTGGTGGCTCGGCTTCATTCCCAGCGGCATTTCAATCACAAAGAAAGAGTAAACTAAAGCTCAAGTAGATCAAAATGCTAGCAGACTATTGTTTGAAACCTCACAGAGGAAACGACGTGTTAGGATGTTGATGACACCTTTAGTCGATAACCTACTGTGGTAGGCTGGTGTGAGGTAGATTTACTTATACAAGTAACTACTGGTAACTGATCGACGCTGATCTGATATTTGGACCTTGCCGCTGCCAGGCGGCTGTTGACCCTAGAGCAACTACTTATAGGCTAAATCTCACGGCCGATTTTAACTGTACGTTTCCTGAAGTGCCAAAGAATTCGGCTCGCGGCTAGGGACTGCCGGAATACGAGAGAAAAGATGCAATAAGTGTGACACTCACGGTCACCCGGCAAAAAGACTAATGCTACAGGGGTGCTAAACTATATTAGCAGGAAGTGTGAAAACACGTTCCTTCGGCAGGGCAGCCAATACGTAGGGCTAGTAACAATACAGGTTTAACTTAAAGTTATCCAGCGGAACTGCAATAAAGGCGGAGATACCTATGCCCTGCCCGATCATACGACTAGTAAACCAAATGGCGCTCCGCCTTATGAGTGAATTAATGAGACGCTAGCCAAAGTGTTAGTTAGCGAGCTATTCGGAATGCTGCCGATGGCTTGCTACGATAGAGCTATAGTAGTCCAAACAGCTCAGCTAAGGGCGCCGTAGCTTTGCTAGGTTATTAATTAGGATTACTTCAACATGAAATTCCAAAAAACTGCATGTAATTTTCTCTGCCGAGCTTAACACTGCCCTTGGGACATCCGCACGGCGAATCAAAAGCGACAGATTTTAATTGAATAGGCGGCCACAAACGACTCTGTAATTCTTAACAGGAAAAACGCTGCTACCTTCAGCGAAACGGGCACGAATCTTATATGCAGTTAACGGTCCGTTGCTTTCCACTGGCAAAGAGGATGGCGGGTTTTCGACTAGGAAAACGCTTCTGATATTTTTACTTTTCATGCAAAAAATTGCATGGAAACTGCAGTACCTTGGATTCATCCCACGAGGTAACGATCTGTTCGGCCACAATACTGGTGGAACAAGAAGGCTGACCTAGGTCAACAAAATTGTAACGGGACACGTCGAAGGATGGGGCAAACAAAGGTATGGAGGAATTGCCACGAAGAACTGATTCTTTTAGTAGCAGAACTTGAGCGATGCAGCGTGGCTCTGAGTTCTGCGATCGACAGGAGTAAAGACGCATGATAAAATTGTTTCTAAAGTAGTCAACGAAAGCCCATGGAGCCGCCAATACAAGACATTTCGACGAAAAATTAGGCAGTGCTCTCTAATCACTAAATTTTCGATACGTCAGTAGTTCTCCGCACTCCGTATTATATAGAGGTACTAAAATGTAAGTGATTCTGCAGCTCTACTGCTAGCAGGAACGATATCTTCGGACCTCAATATTGATGAACAACACAGACTACGACAGGACTCTGCTCGCAAACTAAACAAAGTGATACGTACAACTATAATTACGTGGCACGCGGAGTGGGAGTCGATATCGCACGAAAAATGGAAGCCGCAATCAGAAACACTGAAACAGAAATGTGGACTGGATTGACGAGCCCGGAGGGAAACTGATACACACTATATGACGCAGTTCCTAAAGGAAAAGGGAATTTCCATAATTATCTGTACAAAACAGGCAACGCCCATTTGCTCATCTGTGTATATTCTAGTTGCAGATGAAGAAAATGTCAACCACGCTTTGATGGACTGTCTTGTGTTGAAACTGACGCGGGGCCGAACTGCTAAGCGAAAATTCATAGAAGCGATGAGTGTCGGTTTCCGTGACCTCTCTCATTACATTTGTGAAACAGCAATGATACCGAAAACAAGAACTAGCTAGAAATCTCCTGGTTGAAAAAAAAAGCGCTAGAGAGGAAAATGGTAGCACAACTTGTCGGCTGAACAAGGTAAACAACGCTAAATTTATGTAAGTTAGTAAGTTAGGCTCATGGCACTTAATAAGCAACTAAGCAAAAATACAACTGCTACACATCCGGGTACGCTAGAAGAGAAGGGGATAAAACCTCTACGAGATTGTTGCGGCCGGGGACGCGGGAAGTCCGGCGAAAGAACTGACCGAGACACGACCAATGTGTTTATAAACCTTTGAAGCATTCCTACTAGTTTTGACTTGAAGCAAATTTGAGATCAGCCCCAAACAAAAGCCTAAATATACAGAGTATGGAATTTAGGTGGATCTCAAAACAGCAAATAAATATTTTAGCGGTAAAAGCACAACGAACTAGCCCAACTTCCTTATGGAAGCACATTGACATAGTGCTAATTTTTGCAGTTATCTTTCGTAGTAACTTGCCATTAATATCCTTCAATGATATCGCTCACTTCTGAGATAATCTTGTCGCTCGCTGAGCCGCAACACGTTTCCTGTTTTAGCAAATACGATACTCACGAAAATATTCTTTTCATAAAGCTTACGCCATATGACGTACAGATTTTACGGTGGCTCATTCATGGTTAATTATAAAGACGCTACCTTGCCTATTTTATCTTACCGTTTCAGTTTCACAACGTGTGGGACCATAGAGGATCTCTGTGGCGACGTGTCGGCGCTAAACCCGCCCGTATGAGTTGTACGACTGTGCCGCTCCTGATCACTGAATAATTCTCTTCGCCTGGGCAAAAACATTGTGCAATGAATTGCAAATAAACAATATGGCAGCTAAAAGCGCAGTAGGGACAAATGCAATTGACTGAGTGCCAATAACACGATAGAGAGTTGAGATGTAGCTTCGGTACAGCCCTTTTTATAGTACTTCATACGAACTAGTAGTATGAGGGACGGACTACGCTAAGCGTGGACAACGTGAAGAAACGCATCCAACATAGGTGTTTTCTATTTAAAGTCATTGTTCAGATTTTCAACGCGTTATGTCTCCTTGTTTTTATTCGAATCAATTTCTATAACGAGTGAGCGGACTTGACGTCAGTGTTAACACCGTGTGGGCTTTTTCCTGTCATACAGACAGCACCGAAGACCTAACAGCTGATGATTTTGTACGCAGAAGGTGAACCATCGCATGGAAAGGCATGATTTCCAATACGAATACGACGGTGATCTGTCTAAGAAGTAAAAAAATATTAATCTACCGCCAAATTTGCCAGTTAGCCAGCTGGAACCTTGTCGTGATCTCGGACGTGGCCTGTTACCTGACGAACGACAACCCGTTTATCACTTCTTTATATTCAGCAAAAACTATTTTGTTAACTCTTCTACGAAAACAGTCAGGCTTTTTGGTTTCCTATTTCGAAAGAAGGATTTACTAGTCCTCCCGTAATAAACACATCGGTGGGCCTCTAACTATTCCTTAGCAGCAAATTATTAAGTGATTAACCCTAAGCAGAACTGTGTATGCTCAACGATGACGGCTGTAAAGGAAGTCTCGTTCCAATTGGCAGACTTCCGTCTGTCCATAAAAGTCATATCGTAATCGAAAGTCTCCCAAGCCGCCTGTATACGATCTCTACTAAAAATTTATATATAAATTGGTAAAATACAACCCGTTGCTAGAGACGCGTGGAGTTGTAGGGCTGTGTTTTACTTAGCTGGTAAATGTAGCGTTTTAGTCGCAATCGAATTTATCGTAATTCGTTTCATTGTAACACTGGACCAATATACATTGTGTTCACTAATGAAACAATTGATATTTTTATGAGTAGTAATACGACTACAGTGAAAAGAACTGGCTAAACGTAATAATAAAGTCTCCTGAGCCACAGTGCGTTAAATTCAAATAAACCCGCCAAAAAATCGCGATACATTAGCGAGTGGAAAGGTAAATGTTCAGCACACCGGGAAAGGAGCTGAAGATTAGAGATATTATAGAAATGTTCCTATGTCTGGGACCCTGCTCTACCAATATTGTCATTAACGTGTCAACCTGTACGATTCCGAATAAACGACAAGGTCTCGGGTATCCTTAGTGCAGTTCCATAGGTACTATGCGTAACACAAACAAAAGTGTTTATAATTATGGATTTTCTAAATTTCTACTATAACAACAACAACGAGCTTTCCAAGAACAAAAACGTGACATTTTTTGTGGGCTATATATTAGCTTTGATCGAAATTACTACAAGTTTTATTGTCGGCTGACGCAACTGTAAATGTAAATAATTGTCGGAATTAATTAGAGTTTCGACTTCATCGGGCTTCCGTTCAACGTGATGGGCATAGCTTGATAAAGCATTGGATCGAAGAAACGCAATGATCCGATGATATAATTACTTGCTATTAAAAACATTCGTTCGTACATTACGTAATAGAATCATTCCCCTCAGCACAGCTCACGCAACGCACTTTTTCTTTAAACGTAGCCAAAGCGTTAAATCTCTCTAGTTTATATACTGATGCCTTGAGTCTTAAACAGACTCTTCCTTGGCACACCGATTTTTCTACAGTAAACGCTTTACTGATTCTACGTAATGCACTGCAACTGCTTCTAAGAACGTGATGACGTAAGTAATCTTGGATGAATATACACATAGATACGTACATAGGGTAACAACCATTGGTAAGCCCCTTTGCGGGATATCTCTATTACCGGTAGAGCACGACATAGACAAAGACGGTCGCGCGATATTTCTGAAATTCGGTCCGCACGTATTTATCTAATTAATTCTATGTATAGCATAGATGTCTCTATTGTAACGAAAAAAAGGAAAGCTCTCCCAAGAAATTCGCTCTGTAGGCAACAGTTTAGAAAGTCTTAATTGTCACACATTTTACAAAGACCACTTGTTGTCTTTAGCACTCCTTGTCTGTCCGCCTAATATGGACCCCGTTTCGAAACACAACATTTCCTTCGTTTCAGGACGCGCGGGCGCGTAACCCAAGAGGCCAACACGTCCGCTTAGTTCTCGGACCAGAAACAAGGCTCCTGTACGCAAGCCCTACGGTATCAGTTCTGTGAACGTTTCCAGATACAGGCAAAATAATGCTGCGGCTAGACCTTGCATTAGCAGCTATACATTTCAATGCCTGTTTAAGAGTTGAAGGAGGCTGGCTTTCGGCTCATTGGGTATACAAAGTACTGCTTGTACAGATATCGCACACAGTAGGAGTTTTATCGGCTCTCTTCAATTGGACCTTTAGCTGCCTAAAATTGCTGTTGTAGATAGTGGGACATCTGTTGAACAGAAAAAAGATGGAACAAATGCAGCAAACGCTTTTTCAGTTACTTCCCATTTGGTTATAGTGTAGAATAAAACCTATAGATCTCTTTGGAAATCAATTTGCGAAAGGTAACTTTGAAAAGTTCTGTTGATATTATAACCAGGATAACTATTACATACAGATTAATGATTCAAATAAGTAAGTACCTCTCGCTCAAACATGAACTTTTATACTTGTTCCGGCTTTCATCCCAACGTTTAAGTGTCAATAAAATGCACATAGATATTGTATTAAATTTGAAATAAAGCAGTAACACAACAAATAAGAAAATGGTAAATTCAACTAAACGACACTGATATATAATTGGTAGGGAGTTACGATGCCATTCTGGCCACCAAGGACTTTTACTTTCTTATTCCATTGTGGAGCAGAGGAATGTTGCGCCGGTCACCTCCGATACCGCAAGGTCTTACGCCGATATAACAGACAACACATCGTATATGCAATGAACACAAAAGCTCTAACACAAATACCTTAAATTAGGCCGGCCATCACTGTGTTGTCTAGCCGCAGCGACGGCGACAGATTTGGTAGTCTGTTCCATCCACCCTCGCAGACCACGTACAACCACCGTCACGTAACGCATTTATTGCCTGAAAGCCTCCTATATCCAGTGGGTTTTCAGGCAAGTTGGGTAACTGCTTGGATATATTAGTTACACCATAACTTCGACTTGTACCTAACTTGCTGCTAGCCAAACGAGTTTGGAGTTTCTCTAGGGTGTGTGCTCTGGATTAATACTCTTAACCGTTGTGGGCGATCGCCGTGATCGATTGCCAGTTACCAGTCCGTCGGAGGTGTCGTGCTCGTATTACACCGGTGAGGTTTTAGCTCCATTTTAAGTAAATAACGCGTCAGTGGCTTGTAGATAACTATATTTTATAAACATGCTTGTGAGAGATTTCAACTAAATCCATCTATCGTAGACACCGTCAGAACAAAAGTTCCATCAACGGCTCAACACACTCACCAATACATTCTCTAGATAAATTAGGAATGTTAGGACGAGAGAATTGTCCCTGTTCCTCTAATTAAACTGCAAGATCAATCTCTTATGAGTCGTCTGCACTGACAAAGTACTGCACTCGAATTTTCTTTTGAATATTTCCTTCCTTATGCCGATAGCTGTCTTCCGAACCTTATGTCCTAGGAACAACTTCTTCGCCCTGTGAAAATTGGTCTCTTGACGTTACTCTCAGGGCCGCATGCACTTTTATCGATGCCCCCATAGTTAGCTCCGGATGAGACTTTTTGTAGAAGAATATCCCGAGTTTACGATTTGCTTCTTTTGATTAATGCAGTATTATGTGGCCCGGTATTTCGGCTGTGTTCTTACGTCAGCTCGGGCAAACTAAAGGAATAAGCAAAAAGGAAATAGGAATGTAACTACATCCCACCTTAATCACCTAGAGGTTGTCTGCTGTCATGCGCTCATGATCTCAATACTTACAAAGATATACGTGTTCTGTAAGACGGGTTTATTTTTGTAAAGGTATGGTAAGTCCAGCCTATACAAAAGATCCGAAATATTGCCATGATCAACAGCGAAACGTTGCGTGACAAATGAAGGTCGTGTTGGGTCGGCAAGTCCACAGATCGCTAATTGTCTACAAGCGTATGGTACGATTGTATCGTTTGGTTAAAGTATCTAGACGTCAATTGTCGGTATCCGTCCATAACTAACCATGAATAATTTAAGAGGGCCATCTTTACTAAAAACGTTACTTATGTAAATAATTGCTGTGCAAGGAATTAAGTTGTAAGTTCAAAAATATTTATGTGGTAAGGCCGATGACTGGAAAGATATTAAAATAACAACTGCAAAAAATATGCTGACAATGTGTGACAAACAGCTAAGAATGCTTATCCGATGTTACTAGCAGTATTTTTTAATCAGTACTCTTGCTTCTGGCTGTTGTTTTTAATCGTGGATCTCGCAGTCATGTTTTTACATAGAACCATTACCTGTTTTCTTAGCATTACTTGTTTTACATATAGTATTATAGACACTTTTCCGTGTATAAACGACTGTTGTTGATTCTCACTAGCGCCCCTATCGACACTACTACAAGAATCTACATCAAACGTTTCAAACGTCTGAATAATATTCAAACAAACTCCAGTCGTACGGCTGTCAAACGATGTTCAAGCACCAACGGAAAACAACAAACGTTTCTTTTCACTATATTTGCGTTGTAATCGAGCGTGCCCACCTGCTGACCAGAGTTATATAATGATTGATAACTTATGTTGAGTAAATATCTCTCGAGGCTCGATTTTATACCAAATCAAAAAGAAAACGGATAACCACTTTTAGTTAACAATAGCGGCAATGACCGCCGAACAGTCGGGAACGGCTTGCAGAAGATACAAACGAAGTCGGCTAACGACCGACCGCAGATACAGTACAACAAACGACTTCGATCGTCACCATATGAGGAACAAGTACACGCAATACGTTTCTTCGCATGGCATCTTTCTTTTTCTCGACAGCAAGGGCCCTAGCTAGACTGGCAGTTCAGGGTACGCATTGCGTATAACATCTGGAAGGTATTGTGTCCGACTGTCGATGATCGTCCGGTCGTTGATCTTTGTATGTTCTTTTATTATTCAGGTAATGGTACGAAGTGGAGACCGCCTAAGTTTTTTTACGGTTATGTAAAACATTGATGAATGTAATACGATGAGCTTGGATCTATCTACTGAGCTGAACATTGTGCCATGTAAAAGAACGAGTTCGTACGATAATTTTGTTTTTTTTAATTATCAACTTATATGGCTATATATCTGAATAAACTAAGATACTAAAGTATAGTATGTTTTGCAATTCATGTCTGTCGAATTAGGCTAAGACCAAAATACGCGTTCGGGTCTGTCGAATAGTAATTATTCAGTTTATTCAACAAGTATACATGTATCATAGGTTCATCGAGAATCTGTAGCAACATATTTATCATGCCAATCGCACAATGGGCCTTCGTATCGTGTATGAATAGTCAATGCACCACCGACCGAGCTCGTAATTGCCTAGTTAAAGACTTGTTATTTCAGTGTAATCAGCTTCCTACATACTGCGAGTTCCAACCATGTTTACAGTTTATACATGTAGCCGTCACGTTTACTATTAAGAATGAGGAACTGGCTGAACATCTTACAGGCTCGCTGTATGTCACTTAATGTTGGGACAATAATCGCATGTTTCGGCCGGACAAAAGCAAAGCGCTCCCTTGCTGTATGGTTGCCGCAAGTAATATTGATGACAATAGTTTGCTTGTGATACTTCAGTTTCATCGACCTCAGATGACCAAATTGTGCTCCATTTACAATGTAACATGTAACATCAATGCTCGGACTAGGCACATGAGATATGAGGATTCTTTCCCGCATATGCCATTGTCATAACTTTATTAATGAATGAAGTTAATGTAAAATCGCATTGGCTCTGTATTGGCTTAGACGGTGTCCTCCAACACCGATTTCGATCTAGCTATAAATATTGCTATCCTTAGGTTAATTATTTTCAAAAACAATACTCGTAACATGGGCAACCGAAACTCAATTTATTTGATTTCATCAATTGTCGGGTATTGCAGTACGAGATTTTGATGCTATTGAGCATAATACGTTAAGACCATTTGCCCATATAAAGTGCCTTCCCTCTTCATCTTGTTGAGATACACGTTAACTACCTAATTCCTTTAGCTAAACTAGAAACTTAAGCAGACGACGCTACGGAAATTGCGCAAGCGCAACCAGCAGAGAGAGAGAGAGAGAGAGAGAGAGAGAGAGAGCAATGGGATTGTTGTGCAACAGCTTCGACCTGCATCTTTCCTTATTCGAAGCGATTGCGTCTGTTTGTGTGTGTTTGGTCGAAAGCATAGATCAAGCGAGACGGAACCTGATCCAGAAGACGGCTTTATTTCAGAACGAAAGTAGCGAAGACTTTCATATTCCCCGGGAGTGGTTTACCACTCGTACGAGATGCTGAATAGAGCCGGAACAGTTAAATATACCCGCTCACGGCTGCAAACGTGGTTGACGATCGGCGATTTGCTTCGATCTATTAACAAGTAATCTTCTTTAATCGTCCATATTGATACGACACTTAAGGGTCTTTTATGACTCTTCAGTTGACGCTGCGCGGTTAATCTTGTCGTGGCGTTTCCATCTTTGACAGAAACTTGAACGAAATAAATGAGGATTGAAGATAGAGGGTGAAAGAAAGGCACTATATGAGTCGTGACGCCCACATACTGCACCCAGGCACCTCCTGTTAAGCCCATTCCACTACTGGAAAAACTAGCCTCTTTTTGAAAATCTGGGCTTATTGGTGCACCAGGTGCATTTGCATCGACTGTAAACACGACGATCGACCATCTGAAGCGTCCACGACAAAAGTAAAGCTAGTTCGAGGCTAAATCGTACTATATAGAGACACGAATAAAATGAAAGTTATATACGTGTACACTACAGACGGAGCTGTCGACTGTTCAGACACGACGATGATTGAAGATTCTATCTAGTTGCATATGTGACTAGCGTCGTATCATATCAGACGAAATATTACTGAATTAAGAAGGAAGGTAAAAACACGGGCTTGAACAGCTGAGTTTTTCTGCACCTGAGCATCTTGATCTGCTCTGATAAGGTCATCTGTTACATCAAAGTATGCAGAAAACAAGAAATATTTTCCGCTAAAATATCGGAGATAGGAGGCGCGGTAAAGAAATGCGTGAACTTCTTGGCTGAAATATCCTAATAAAGTTGACCGTCATCTTGCCGATCGTACCAAAGTTTCATTTAATCTGTCAGTAAAATTTTGGTCTCCATCGAGCTTTTGTCGTTTATGAAAATCCAACGATTTCCTAGAGAAACGGCTGCAGTCATTCTCGGTTCCTGTAGAATCTCTTATTATTGCACTTTCCAAGCCCAATTTACGAATAGTAATAATACTTCAATAAGAAAAGTTGGACAAGCTTACTTGTCCGTTGCGCGTTGCTCTCCCCCAAACAGCATGATTTAGTCAAGCGAAGGGGGTCCAAAATTGTACGATGATCGTGTATGATTCCGTCCGTGTTAACATATCTTAAGATTTTGTTCTGTCTAATGACGCCGAGCATCTGTGCATGTACGCGTTATTCTTGAGTACAATTGAGGGGAGACTATTATTCAAATTACAAATTTGAGTTGGGAACAATTAGAAACTCGGGTTCGAATCCGCAGACAGACGGACAGACAGATTTTTGACCAACTAGAAAAAATACCTACATTTGATGTGTGAAGTAGTCGATATCACATCGCTGGCGTTTTCGTTCCTGCTTCGTTAGGCTGACGAGCTCTATCGTATCATCTGCCGAAACTCTTCAGGCAGACATCGGCCAATCGATGTATTTGGTCAGCCAACCAGTTTGCAAAGGAATCAATTCATTTAATGCGATGTACTAACAAAAATGGCGTTCAGAATCCGCCAAACCTTTGTTTTATCTTTATTTGGGCAATTGTTGGCACGTAGTGCACGTGCATAGCAGCTCTTTGGGGGTACTCGTTTTTAGTACGAGTGTATTGTAAGGGCACGGAACTACGAAGTAAGCTGCTGCTGCTGCTGCTGCTTCTTCTGTACACCTTTACGGTAATCATTAACTGGTATCGACGGATCGATTTGAAAAAAGAACAAACAATAACGAATCGCCCGATCAACTTTGACAAAGTTTCCTAATTCTCACATGAAGACAATATTAGCTCGAATAGAATCTAGTTACCGTACTTCGTTGCTGAGAGTGCTTTTGGATTCAGATACACGGTTGCCTATTTCAGCTTCCAAATAGGCAACATAATTGATTAATTCTTTGACTGGTATGTTTTCAACTCTGTGATTCTCCATCCGTGAACAGTATTCAAGGTTTTTTTTCGTTCGATCGAAGACCTTTTCTAAGAAATGACTGAAATAAGTAACAGCTGTACGTCATTTCGTATGGTAAACCTTTATATAGTAAATATCCATATTGTATTTAATGCTGTGCATTATATGCTAATTGATCCAACGATACCATCAGTTTACTGAACGCAGAACATCTTATAAGATAGTTGTACTTTTGACTAAGCCACGATTATCGAATGAGATTTCATTGCAATTACACGGACTGAGGTAGCCACTGTTGTCGCTAACGTCACGTTGTTAGATGGCCCCCACCATCATTGCCCGCCCTACGCTAGACCCCGGTCAGCTCCGACTCTACGGTAAAGGCTCTTTGACAAGCAACCGCTCGATCATGTGCTGCTCGTAGACTACCGCTGTGAATCGGGCCAACTAAACGGAAGGACATTTTCCTTTGTTTTAAGGATTATGCTGGCTTTTCCTGAATCTACGCCACGCGTAACACTATGAAAAATAGAGGAGAACGTGTGGTTGCAATGTGTAAATTATGGAACTGTCGAAGCAATATATTAACGTTTGGCGTCACGAAGAGAACAAAGGGTCGACGGGAGCAGAATAAGAGTTCCGTTCGCTTGTCCCAGTTAGAGTTGCCACGACTGGTCTGTTTTCTCCTTTATCACAAATGTCCACCAAAGCCATACCAGGTGGTCAAAGCTTCGGTAACATGCAAGCGAAAAGCGATATGAAACTATGCTGACCCACTCAACAGCCAGCTTATTTTCTGTCTATTGCTAATGGGTTACCGTGGCGCAAACGTAAGGGACAGTCGAAGAAGCAGAACTAAGGTCTAATCCAGTTAGCATTTTCCGTTTAAGTTTATGTAATGAAAGTTTGTGGGGCTGCGTCGTTTACCTCAATAGATAGTCTGTGGAATGTTAGATGTACCCATGTGTCTAAAAATGACACATATACATATACACAAGACGACATATAGATGATTTTTTTCTCGTTATTAAATCTCTACAGTAGTTTCCTGTGTTGTATTCGGACGTAATTACCGTCAAAGCAGTAAACTTATATTTTAAAGTAATTAAAATGGTAAAATTGAGCTGCGTGGAAATGTTCAAGAAAACGTGGTCTGCTTATAGACTCGATCCTACGATTGTTTCGTCCAGGTGTACATGGTCCTTATGATTGCAGTGAAGTTGAGATGCATCCCAAATTCTGTTCTTCACTTAACGATACACACGAAGAATTGGTTTCGCATAGCTGTTCGTGAATATTTTGGGGCATGATTTAAGTTCACTGCGGTTTTAAACGCTATGTCTACTTGGACAAGCAAGAATTGCAGGGTCCATTGGTAGGCCATATTTCCTTCTAATTACTTTAATGCAAAAATTTGCATTTTCGACGCTGATCACGAATCAGATAAACAATTTTCGTATTTAATGGGTCAATCAAGCGGTTATTGTAGCGACCTAAAGTACAGAAAAAAGAAGGCCTGTCTAATTACACTCAAGATTCTAACAAAAGCAACAAGGATTCGTTTCGTTAGGAGCTTGTCGATTAGCCATTCTATGAGCGCAATAATAGCGACTGTCATAGTTACAATAAGTACTGCCCCGGGAGAGCTTTTAAATAAAATAAAAAAAAAAAAAGCACATTAAGTGGGTTATTTTAAGGCTCTGACTTTTGGAGATAACTTTAAGTGCACAACGTGTGGCGTGTAGATACCACGTCCTTTTTCCATAGCTTGGTACCTGAGTTTCAGAACCAAATGTCCGGCCTAATCGGTAGACAAAATTGAGGACACTCATTTTGTACCATATCACGAGACCTTTACGGATCTTTTCATGTCTATCAAAAACGAAAAATTTTTACTTAGCGATTACTATGCGAGTTTCTCATAAGATGCAAAGAGGGGGAGCCGGATTAAAGTCTGTAATCTTATGAATTGAAACACTGAATAACTTAGACTGTTCTAAGAAAAAGTATTTGCAGAGTCTGTACATTAAAGAAGCTGAAATACAGAACGTCGGACAAACTTTGAGCAAGCAAAAACAGGAATTATTATTATTACATGATGCCTATTCCATAGCTATGCATCTGTATCCTTCTATCCACCTTCTTCAATTTGCTTCTGTTGATATGGATGATAGCAGTGTCATCTCTGTCCACAGCAGCGGCTGCTGCAACCACTGTTGCTGGTGTCAAACCGCACTGCATCTCTTTGGGAGTCATCATTTAAATGTTCCCTTTTTCTGCTTTTTTTTTTTATCGCAGTTACCAGGAATCCATCCAGGATGTAACAAAAATGTGTGTGTACCGCTCCATGGTAGTACATGTCGGATGCGATGCTTGCGTTGACACATAGTGTCTCTTCTCCATCGTTTATCCTGACAAGAAATAGCTGATCGTTAAACCGAACCAGTGTACGCGTCTGTCTCACCGTATCTTATCCACTGTGCTATAGTTCAAGCGGTAAGCACTAGCTCGACTGTGATTTTCGGCGCTTTTTCACTGCGACAAGCCCGTACGAATCTAGCCAGACTGGCAGCGACATCGTTAGCAAGATAGGCCATATGTTCAACCAACCTTCTCAGGTATCTTCAGACATATCCGATACAAATGACTGAGTCAAAGGCATCGCAATCGGTCATGTTCCCCTGGGGCTAATTCAGATTCCACTTTAGTCCCCCTTTAACTTTCATACTCAAGTGGTCGAAACAGCGTCAAAACGGAGCGCCGAACAATGCCTAGCCGTGGGTTGTCAGCTACTCAGGACTCATCGTTTCTGACGTTCTCAGAATCTGTCGTCTCAGCTTTTCGGTTGTTCAGGCGATCTGGAGGTCTACCGCACTCTCTCTAGAGCCTATCCAAGTGTGAAATCCATCGAAAGCACCTCAAGTGGCTACAGGTACAATAGTCATTGTCTATTATCTATGCAAAGATAACCTGTGTCGCTATGCCCACTGACATAGTAAGCAGGGTCAATTATCTATATGGTGCACAATACAGCCAGGCCAGTATCGGACTCATATTTGGCGGAATATATGTAGGGTTAAACTGGAGTAAAATGAGTATTGTATGATAGTATTCGGTGAAACATATCGCGCAATCAAATGCATTTTTTATGTCTCTCTAAGACTGCCCCTAAAAATACGATGCCTTCTATCTTGCGGATTTTGCACATCTTGTACGTGCACGTTCGTACAGAAAAAGACACCATTCTTAAACCTTCTATAATAGTTAGACGCTGTTTCCTTGTTCATTGACTTGTCACTTCTATTGTGTGTTAAGGCGACTCAACGTATTTGAAAAATATAATTATTGTGAATAATATATACATACATACATTTTTCTGTTTTTTGTAACAAACTAACTGAACTTTTTTCCCAGGTGCTGCTCTGAAAAGCGTTCTGGTTCAGAGTGCGCCGTATGTCAGCACCTGTTGGCGACTTCCTAACAATGCTCGCCAGATTGTCAACCGTCCAGCTACGGTTTCTTCCTCTTCGAAGGGGAACGATAGTTTCGAAGGTACCCTGCACCTCCAGCGGCGAATCGCCAATGCTTCGTTTCGCCCGTTGAACAGTTCCATCTATACGACTCATAGAACGTCGCAGGTTATAAAATCTAAGGGGGACGCGAAAGTGAAGAACATAGTAACGACAATTCTGTAAAAACAACAATAGAAGCACAGCTTCTGCAAGAAGAAAACGAGTGTTTCATCTGTGTAGTAAGGGATTTGGGCGAGGGCGGACAGAAAGGCAAACGAGCGGCAAAAGGACAAAGAGAGGCCAAGATTCGCTTTGCTCATCGTCTGCTGCCAGTATCACGGCCTTTGGTCATCGTATTGCGCTTTTTCTATAACAAAGTGAAGATGAGCGGTGTAACATGCCATCGTACAGCTAACCAATGCGGATTTACCCAGCCATCTATACGATGTCATTTTTCCATCGAAAAAGCTTGATGAAAGGTTTCTTTGAAAATGAATATGTACAGATATGTTTTAGAATAACAATTATACTTGTTTTGTAGAGTTTATCGTTCAGGTACGTTGTGACTGACGTGCGTGTGATGAAAACAAATGTGTGCTTAGTAGCGGGTGTGTCAAGTTAATACAATCGCTTAGCAATCTAAAACTACTAGTAAGAACCTCCAGGGACATACGTCATGCCTAAAATGATGGAATCATTCACTGCAGTGGTAGAACGTAGATCGGACATGAGTTGGACATTAGCGCTTAAACGTTCTATCTCCGAAACATTATGGAAAAATATTTGGTGGGGAAGGAGACGTTTGTCCCTGTGTCCATTTAATAGGAAACCGTGTATTTTCTCATCCAAAATGTAAGGCGCGGAAGCTTTTTTTATAACCTAATACGGCCGAAAAAAAATTAACTTAGAAAGGTTTTCCGTTGCAAAGCTATTACTATAAAGCTCAACCATATACAAAAATTATGTGTCTTAAATTAAATCATGTAAAAGTAAGAAACAGACACTTATTAAAGGCCAGCGTCTGGTTCAGAAAAAAAGTTTATAAAATGGCGAAGTACTGTGGACGATTATTACGCAAAGGCAGCGAATTTCACTGATACTGTATGTAACGATTTCTACATCTGCTACATTGAGATGCGCCTTCTGACTAAGAATAGGCTGACGTTTATAGTGGGCAGTCACGAAATCTGCAACAAACGTTGCAAGTCTTTGCTTTTGTGGCTGCGACAGAGGCGATTGTAAATCGAGGTCCGAGTTTCCTACACGAAAACATAGTCCGTTTCAATATACTCTATACCTGCTTCAGTGATTGAGACTATCAAGCTGACTAAAGAGTAGCAAGGTCTCTGATTGTAGCGAAAGTTTCAACGACACCATACCACCGACTGTTAGAAAAATGTCAAAAAGGATAGAAGCAATACACGATTGGACGAACGAATGTTCGATGATTTTCTTCGATGTCCATCAGCACGTGTCTTATGCTTTGCTCCGAAGTAAACCAGCAAGAGCAAGCGGCATGAAATAAGGCTTTAGATTATCGAGTAAGCAGAGAGAGCAAATAACAGAAATGCCTAGCATTTGTTTAATCAGGCCCCACTGAAACGATTCATTCATTAAAGAGTGGGCCGTGTACCGTGCTACACCGCTGTAGATAGATTCTTCTTAATTACACACTGCGTTGCCCAGGCCATGGCTTTGCTGCGTGTATATCATAACTAACATAATTGTATAACAAATGCTTATTACTAAGTCGTCTGCAATTGACTTGGTTCTCTTTTCCGAGGCTATGACCAGATATCGGGCGACTATGTCGATATTCTATAACATATTTGCCGTCTGTGAGATAGCAATTTTTATTTCTACATCCTCGCACGAGCGCCACCAGTACATAATGTTACGGCTTGTCCGGAAGTTGGTGATTTCGAATGCACTTGCCGCGGTCGCTCAATGCAGTGAGTTAATTTGGCATTGCGTGATAGCCACCGATTTGCCTATTGGATGAATACGTCATCAGTGATGTCAGAGGCTGCGCGCAGTTTAAGGAAGATTAGGTCAACACACACAAGAGTGAGACAAGCCTACAACAATTTACGGTCGACTAAAGGGTGATTAGGTAGGGTTCGGCTGTTACTATGCGGTTGGTAGAGCAATGCTAAGAAAAGGGGACTTGCTTCGTCAATAGCATACTTCACCTACAAAAGGATGTCAGATGTAGCAGGAAAAGGGGGTAGAAGAGAGAGGAGTGTTAGCACCAGACAACGTTTTTTGGGCCGCAAACTACACAGCAAGTCGCTTCTCTGGCCAGAAGAGAGCAGTCCGTTTGCGTAAAACTGGATAGACAAGATACTTACACCCTTGCGAAACGTTACAAACCATTGTGCATAGGTTTATGCTAAGCGTAGAACGAAAACAACTGCACACGTTTATAGCAGAACGATTCCCTTCGTTAACATGTAGATATATGCCCCATATGTAATCGAGAAGAAAGGAAGAAGCGCACTTTGACACTGATGATTTAATGGACAAAGAAAAGGAAGGCAAATGTAATGATTATTAGGAAGGAGAACTAAAATGTACGAATAGAAATGGTCTTTCACACTTCGAATCGAGTGGTTATGGAAATGCGTCATTTAGTGCCTTCTATGATAAGAATTTTCTTTTAAACAATAACATTCATTTTCAGAGTATTTTGACAAACGCCGAGTCTAAGCGGCTTGTAGTACTTGTCATTATTATGAATACGTATCTAGGACACAAGTTCCTGAAAGAATCTCCCTTTCAAAATACTGCTGTGCTAACCGAACTCGGTCGGCAGGGCTAAGATAAAGAGCTTTGGTGCTGTTCATGCTGCCGTGAACTTTTTTTCGGGATCGAGTATAAAGTTTATTATAATGACAGACAGTTGCGCAGTTCAAAGACATGAATGCGGGCTGTGTATTTTTCAACTTTTTGCCCATTAATTCCCGCTGTAAAATGGTCCTGTAATATTGCCTTAGTAAGCAGCGGTTTCTCTAGTTACCGCAGGAGACGATATTGTCGCAGATAAAAACCATATGGAAAAATGTGGAGTATTTCAGAAAACGGGGATTTTCTCAAAGAAATGCATTACTGACTGTTCGTAATAATCATTTATCTAGTTCTAACCCGTGGAGGTACGCGTGCTTGGGTGGACCCAAGCTATTTGCAATAGACAAAGAGAAATGTTACAGTAAAGTTACAACAGATGTACGTCTTTGGCATACATGCTGAGGTGTTGCACACACGAAATACAATCAACATTTATTCTCCAAAACCAAACTGAGCATATGAGTAAATATGTTATCAACAAAAGAAAAGAAAAGAAAATAAAAGAACTTTTTTACTTTATCTTATTCGTTGTTTACGTTAATATCAACAGTTAGAAAGCGCCCTTTCCGCTCTGTTAGGGTGCTATTACGGTACTGTGTGATAAGGGCAACTTTAATTCGAACAAGCTACTTAAGGATGAACGTTCCAGGGGAGAAACATGCATCCTTGCACCTGCATTTTGCGATGCGTTTCATTTGCGGCCATTTGACAGCATGCCTGAAGGAAGATGGCTGACAAACAACTCGGGAAGCGGCGAAAAAGTTGAGCTGTAAGCACTCGACCATCGTTACCCGCCTCAAGTACCTTCACGCTAGAAACTTCACGCTTGGGTCCTTCATGAACTCTCTGAATCCAACAAAAAGAACACGGATCAACGTTGCATCTGAACATAGTATCAACAACAAGTATCGAATGTTTCGCGGCCACAATGAACGACTTTTGCCAAGAATTGCCATCAGTGATAAGAAGCGATGTCTGTGCGTGTACATACACTAGAAATTGGAATGGGTTACATCAAGGGAGACACAAAGGTCCAGAGTTCAACCAGGCCTTCGACAACAAAAGATAATTCTCTGCGTTTCGTGGAGTTGCAAAGACCTAACTAACTGAGATTTGTTTCTTATGGTCCAGACAATTGAGTAACACGTTTACTTGGCCCAGTTGCATCGAATCAACACAGCTTTTCTTGGCAAAAGACCCAGAAAGCATCATGCAAGGTACCTTTTTCGAACTTCCAATGGGCGCTTTTGTTTTAGCCTTTATATTCTTAGCAAATAAAATCACGAATAAGCCTATATTTCACAAAAGCTGCCTGAACGAGTAAACCTGAAAATTTCTGGCGGCAAGGAATGAATAACTTCGTTGACCGATGGCAAAAGGTTGTAAACATTAACAGGCGATACAGAACAAATCAATGCCGCAGCAACAAAAACGTAGTACTTTCTATCCAATAAGACGAGCACAAAAACTCTCTTTCTACGCATTTACGCTATATCAGCCGATGTGATAATATTTGTTGATAAGTAATTCAATAGAAAAATGCGCTGAATTTTATACGAAATATGTACGTACTTCTAAACGGCACCCATCATGAGCAATAATGCGCGGGAGAAAAAGATTTTGTCAACTTCCTCCCTGTTTTATCTTGGCGACCGAAGGTCCCAAATGTTAAAAAATAAACATTTGGGTCTGTTAATTATATATAACACAGGATCGCAAGCTTCCTAGTAGAGCAAATACTTCTGCAGAGGTGTGTGCTTCACAAAATAAGTTGACTGCTTTGCTTAATCCCACGTAGTTCTTTGACTAGCACAGACTTTACCGTCTGGTGTAAACAAACCTAGCTATTTTTACTTTGAGAGCTTAATAAATTAGCAAGATCGTGCATGTTGTCGCAACTATTGAAAGTTCTATAAAGTTTCCCAGTAATGAGATGCTCATTTTTGCTATTAATGCACAATACTGGGTTGCTACAAGCGGGTGTGATGAACTTTGAAACAGAATCACTTTTAAGCTACGTTCCGCTTGTAGATAAAAAATTCAATCCTTCAGGAAATTGTGAAAGATCAAAAAAGTTCGGAAAGATAAAATATCTTTTAATCTCGAAACTCAAGGCTCAATGGTCAAGTCTTTGTTCCTCGAAGACCGTAGCGTTACAGAAGCTTATCAAGGACTGGTGACGACGCTCGACAAGCAGGCCTTAAGCGTTACAAGAACAGAGATTAGGATGTTGAAGACTACCGAAGATGATTAAATATCGGGACCCGGACGACAAAAATGCTTTATCACAATCGGAGAGGCTTTTCACGGAAACGGCTTGAGGTCTAAAGCCTCTATCGGCAAGCCTACCTTTTAGGTGAAATATGTCGCAGAATTTTTTTTAACAAAAACTCTGCCTAAAGCATACGGTCGCCGTAAAACAGGCACAGCTCAATCTGTACCGTCAGCTGGAGAAGAACCAGGTGAGGGAATGGCGTGACCTTGGAGAGAAATCGTGTTTGGTTGAATTTTCGAGTAGACGAACGAAAAATACCGTAATAAACGTAGTACCTGTAAAGGACATTAGGGGTATTTGCTCCTACGGGACACTCGCCAAATATAAAACAATAAATGCAGCTCGATACGAAGTGGCTCGAAAACACACAGTTTGGTCGCTCAATAACAACGCCAGACCTTATCGCCATCCCTCAGCTACTTCAGAGCAAAGAAACATTCAACGTTGACTTTAAAACGAAGTCCGTGGCTTTCCATGCCCTAAAAGGGGCAACTAACTAAAAAAAGGCATCTCATTACAGATTTATTTGAAGAAGCTGTAGGTAAAAAATGAGATATGCCAACGCGAGTCGTAGGTATATTAATGTTTAGTAGTTGGCAGAGCGCTGGGCAGAATATGTAAAAAATAAAAGAGTATACCTCTAACACGTAATAATGAATCATCATTCTAGCCAGAGGGTTCAAAATTCACTGCATGCGCCTGTGACAAGTTAATATATGTGTCAAGGGAATTTATGACGACGGAAAAGCGAAACAGCTCATGACGCCGTCGTGAAACATTTTCCTAGAAGTAATGTATGCAAAAGACAGGGAAAATCAATTTTAATCAAAAAGAGTTAGAGTTCCTGGGGCTTCGTGACCTTTTTTTTTTTTTTTTACCTACCTATTTATAGCAAGACACGCCGCGCAACCCGTTGCTAAAAGGAACCTAGACAACAGAGACCCCAGCTTCTACTGCTTTCTTAAGTATTGCCCCACACGTATCAATCATGAGGTTGTTAGACATATCTTTCTTCCATCTCCTTTTCCAACAACCAGCATGGACGCAATGATGGTTTCGAGTCAAATGAATTTTTTTATGAAGACCCTGTGCTTCTACGTGTGTCTAGTCAAATGGTCCTTCTGGCAGCTTAATATTATAACGGATTTTATATTATCAGTTTTCCTATGATTTTCTCGGTTTGCCTCGGCTGTACTAGTTTGAACACTAGATTCAAGTGCTCAGTTCGGTTTGTTTCGACTTTTATCCATCTGCCTTAAGCCCTATTCGCATATGTAGTCGTATACGTTATATAAACAGCAACGTTATTGATGCACTGCTATCGCCGACAGGCTCTAATTTCTCCGAATGTTTTGCCTGCCTTTGCCTCAAAGTACTAGCCAAGGGAAAATAACACATACACGAATAGATTTGAAGAAGCAGTACTTCAAAAAAGCTTGAGACGACTTCGTCCTATGCTAAATTTGACCCGAGCCGATAAAATTTAACTTTTTGTTGTACAAATGGAATCGGTTAAACGATGCGTATTTGAATTAGTAGAAATAAAAGTAGACGATTAGGCACAAACTTTCGATCAATGACACCTTTGTCACTGATGTACTTGTACAAATGATGCAACTTTAGATCGACAGTTCTGGTATTTTTCAGTATTGCATTCCCTAAACTTTCAGAGACTGCAACACATACACTTGTATGTAATGAAATGAATATAATAAAAATCGCGCGTCACGTATATTTAAGTGAACTTTTAGTAAGTAACTTGACGTAATTCAGTTTGAGCAGATCTATCTTAGGGGAATGCCTCGAATAACACGCGTTATCTTTCGTTGCTGAGGAAATTGTTAAACGGCAATGGACCAAGTGGATCCTCCCTTCATGGGAGAGTTTTCAGGGAGTTTTTGCATCATATTTACTGTGAATTGTCCGTGAGTCCGCAGTACAATTTACCGTTTCCGTTAACGGATGAAAACGAATAGGACTTCACTTGTTTTGGTAGTGTGGTTGTCCCTTGTATGTAATTTGTGTAAGCCCTAGACTTGAGATGTTGAAGACAGAGTTTTATAATCATCATCTGTACGAATGTTAATTTTAATGCAACCCGCGAACAACAGATGCCTCCATAAAATTCAGACACATTAAGCTTTCAATAAATATATGTAATGTAAAATAAATTTGATTTTTTTGTATTCCCAACGACGCCAGTCTTTACGGTTGCTTGTATCACGTTTATAAAGAACTCCACCGCTTAAAGAAGCAATAGACTCAGCGTAGACCATCGGCCGTGTTGATGTTATCAAGAGAGGGCTCTGTACTAATAGCTATTGGAATAAGAGCTACAAAGAGTTACCGGGTATTTTCACATAAAAGATCCAAATAAATGAAGATTCTCACAATGGTAGAGGTTTGCGTCACTTACCTGAATCAGCTATGCGCCTTCTCAGATCTCTTTCTTCGCTATGACGCGAGGGAGCTTTTACTTTAGAGCAATATATTGGTAGAGAATTCCCTTATTGAATTCTGTGAAAATCACTCGATCGTACGATTCTCACAATCAAGCCACAATAAAATATGATACAGCGAGCTTGTTCTTGTTGTAAGGGTACACATCTGTCGTCCACGTTCCGTTCCAGAATATTCTATAGCCCCGCAACTAAGGGCTATTGGTAGAATATCATCTTCACTACGTTTAATTAGTTGATGGCAACAGTTTCCATGGTCAACAGTACAATCAATATGCAAAATGTTCAACACTTTGTCTTGCAGAGTTCAGCGTTGACCGTTAGGTACACAGTGGAGACGTATATTGCCTTTATGGACGACAATTACTCCTACGACTTCTTCATGCCTGAAAACGAGTGCTGCCTCTCGGGAATGTCCGTGACGCTGTACATGAAAGTGTATCGCTCGCAAGCACCACTGCAAATGGGGAATCTGTCATTACACATTAAATAAGGTCACTGTAGTAGCAGTATGCATAATGAAGTGTCTGTCCAAAATGCCTGCTTATTTCGTCTATGAACGAAAGGTTTACTTTCGCAACGGTTGCACGCCTTACGTACCACCTTTTGGCACGTTGCTTATCTGACGTTGCCTATTCATATTTACGCATAGCTTAGCGGTGCTCGACCTCGATTGCCGCAGCGATCGAAGCTAAACGAAAAAGAAGACTAACTACAGCCATCAAACTGGATGTATACGTCTGTAGAATGTGAAACGTATACTAACCTTCTATCTACCCCGAATTGTTTGTGCAAAGAGCAAACGTAACGATCATACTATATGTAATATAAAATCGATTTTGTTAATAGTAACACCGCTGATCCGGGTATGTAGATAGCAGATCTGCGATCGTCTAACGAAGATCGTTCCGGTGCTAGGGGAGAAGATCGTCAAAAACACGCTCGGAAAAACGGCACCACAGGAAGACCTTAGTATTGAACACAATCTTTATTTTGACCCGTTGCAAGTAGCTATACAATGTTACTATTTATGGATGTAGTTGAGACATGATGTTTCCTCTATTTTGAATGAAACTAGCTGTTGCGGAATAACGTGTTTAAACCTAGCTAAAAGTGCGTGAAGATGGCATGCATTTGGAGACGGTGTTGAGCATGGATTAAAAAAAATCTACAGCTCTAGCAAATCACGACGAACGCTGCCCCATAGCGGTCTGTTCGAGTAACGCCTCAGTTACACACATCTGTTAAAGAGCTATAATGAGTAGGGTACGATACGGTGGTTCTGGAGTTGCGAGCACAAATAATTCATATCATCGCGTATAATTATTTTACGTTGCAGAAAAAATGCGATTATAAACATCTGCCGACTTTTTTCTGCCCATAAAAAGATAGTCCTGCTTTTCAACAGGGACCATCAAAACAATCTACAGACAAGTGAAGTGGATACAGGCGCCATTAAAACGCTTTTTTTAATGACCCCATCCTTCGATGCGTCTGGTTCAAGGTCGAAGTTCTATCACATTATGAAAAAAGAGTTAAAATCTTCCACATGATGGAACCGTTAATTTACGGTCGTATAATTAGAGAAACTTTGTGTATATACATGTCGTGAGCGTCACAGCGTTCCAACAACGCATGCTATGTTAGAACGAAGCGAAACTTTACTGAACGCCTAGTGTAAAGTTATGTTAAAAGTAAGCAAAAAATCGTTCGAGTTTCAACTCGGCTACGCGAATCTTCTACATTTTGTGCTGCATGTGCCAGTTGACAAATGATTTCTATAAACTGCAGATAGCAACGATTAATAGTAATTTTCCTAACTGATAAACAATTGGTGTTTTCGTCTCGCGAAGTATCTATACAACGTCCTTTCTCTATCGATCAGTAATGCGTTCACATTGAATGGCCGCTCGAACCAGCAGGCCTAAGGCTGACATCTAACGATATTATCTGAGCCGACAGAGCAAACCGTCACCGCAACAGAAGCCATATATTCAAACCTGCTTTTTATTCTAAACAATATCAGCCGGAATGGCTAAGTAAGTTGAATTGAAAAAGTCGTACTTACTGTGAACTTAATCAACTGAAGCAAAACTGACAAAAAACCCTTCGAAAATTGCACGTCTTAATGACGTGCGTCGTATATGGGTAACATCCCGCCGTATCTCAACTGCATTATAATGTAATGGAAGTAAAAGGGACCTTTACTGAATAGGCTTCAGGTATCTAAAAGTTATAAAGTTGTTAGCGGAAATTACCGAAACGTAAATTTTGAAAAATGATCGTCAAGTATAAACACTCAACGTTCGGCCCATGACTACAAAGTCAATACGTGTTTATTCAAAACCATAAAGATATCAAGGACACAGGCGGTTCGCAGATGGTAACCCTAAATCGCGCAAGCGGTTACTTTCCTCCTGGCACTGCAGAGGGGTCATTTTTATTAATAGAAATTGATCGTAGCTAAAATGTTTCTGTTACAGTTTCACTAACATATGTTAATAGCGTGCTATACAAAACATAGTTTATATATAATAAAGTGACTGTTGCCAAACTCTGTTCGCGTTGAGGGTCCTGATAACAAAGGCGAATGTAAAGAGTAATCAATCGTAGCAAAGGATTTGAGCTGTCAACAACCCGTTGCAGGACGCTGGAACTTCTAGTCTACTTACGTAAATTTACGTTTTATTTGTGGGCACAGCAAGTTCATGTATAGGAAACATGCCGTCTTCGCTTGACGTACCGTCTGTCCTAAGTCATGATGCTTAAGAACCTGCTGTGTGATGAATGTACCTATAGATGATGAATAAAACCTCGTTTACCCACAAAACATAGCAACCCGGTTATATGTAGGGCTATGTTCAGTGTGATTTTATATGTTTTTCATTTATATATATATATATTATATGACCATATAATTCTAATAATGCAAAAGCAAGCTAAACAATTCTGCTTCCATTAGGAAACTCCTCGTATATATTAAACTTTAGCTTTCGGCAAGATGGTCTATCATATATCGTGAATGGACGATAAATCAACGAGTGTTTTTTTATATTTTTTTTTTTCGTCCGTCGCTGCCATTGCTAATAACTTCGGACAATGGATGATCAATGATTTTCTAGTTACTTGACGTATTTGTGAAGTGATTTATTTGACTCTAACCTCAACGCCTATTAAAGCTGCCATACTTTTACGGCGTCTCACATAATAGCAAACCCTATTGATTGGTAAATAAAAAGCACTTGGTGCTTGAAGACTTATTTAGATTAATAGATGCAAATAAAGCTTTACATTTATTGAATCCGAGCACCGAACTCGTCAAGTCTGTTTTTTTATCTACGGGCTTTTTAAAGAAAGTGACCCCGTCTTCTTTTTCTAAGCATTCTAACTAAAAGGTTGACTTAAAGACACTTGCTTAGACACATTTATCGCACGACTGTTTATCCACCATTCGTACAAACTTTATGTACAAGTAAAATTCACTGATCTACAGAAAGTCTTTCCTACATTAAATATGCAACACGCTTTTAATATAATTACATTAACATACTGACTGAGACGTTAGCACACCCATAATTATTATTATTACATCTATAAATGCATCACGGTTCTAAGTATCTTTTAGTACAGGTCTCCTCAGCTTCCGTGGTAGGCGATCCTCGTGAGCAGATGCTTCAAGCTGTGAGCGTCTCATTTTTGAGTTTGTTAGAGGTTCATTGATAAAACATATGGAACGAATAATATAAAGTCCATGTACGATCTGAACTAAAGCTTCTACGTGACCCTGTATAGTAAATATATATATAATAGAGATCTTTTTCTGCGGCTAAAAGCGTCCTGTAATTCCGCTTCACGGTATCCTCAGACGTCTAGCAAGAAAGGAGGTCGTCGAGCCTAAGTGTGCGTGACGCACTGAGAGCGCGCTATATTATTGCCTAAGTTGAAACGCGGCTCGTTAACGAGTTACGGCCTAGCGTTTTGACAATTTGACGACTAATACAAAGGGACAGCCTGACCACGTAAGTAACTCTAGGAAGAAAAGCCTCTCCGCCGATACCAGCGCTTAGTGGATGCTGAGATGCAATTACCCCATTGCATCGACTATTTTTCTTTGACACAAAGTCAAGACGTCTGGTAGCGTCTGTGACGCTGAAATATCTCGAGTATTTTCGTAGCTCTACGATCCTTGCATGATAATTTCTGGACGATAATTACGCAGCGCACATATGCCATATGAAAAATAATTGGAACAAATGCTTCCCTGCTCGGTAAACAGTTTCAGGTAACTACGTTTCCCGAAATGGAAGCGTTCCAAACTTTCAGTTCAACTTTCCCTCAGCAATTATGAACACGAAAAATGCACCCCGAATACGCAGTCGCTTTTTTTGCCTATCAAAATCCTCAAAGATCACTACTTCTAGGTGACTGAATAACAAATATAAAGGGAACTGATCGTAACACTTATGTAAAAAGCCAACATAAAGTGAGTCAAAACTGAGAGGGTCACAACATTCAGGGTTTATACCACTCAAACCTCAGCTTTTGTATGAGGGTTATTGTTTCAGCTTGCGGTTCATGTCAGGTCCTTTGATGAATTCATTTATTCAAACCCAAACGACCTATATCCGTTTGTGGATTCAACTAAAACTTTCAGTCAATTCTAAACTTTGTATTGCCGCATTGCTGAACTTATCGGCCATCGGGGTTGACGCACGCTACTTGTGCAGGCGATGTAAAGTCCAAGTAGTATGGCATCCTCTTCCTTTTCAAGCATTCCTTTCTACTAGTTGTAACAAGTCTGCAATATGTAGACCTGATGCATTCGTTTTTCGGACTCTGTCAACATTTGCCTTCTCTTTTCCTACATCTACTATATAAATATTGACTTGGCCCAATTTGATACGACGGGGGTACCGAGCCTTTCAGCTGGTGACTGTGATAGTGATGACGCCCGTTGACTAGAAGTAGACAGCATGTGGGCGAGATGGCTTGGTGGTGGATGGGATGGTGGAAGGCATTGCCGGATCGTGACACCTGCTTCGTTCTGACACATTTTCATCGTATGATGTTGGTGAGTCTGTATATGTGGGTGTGCTTATAACTGAACGAACCAGATAACCAACTTGGCGTATGCGTTTATGCCTGCCTTCGATGATATGCCTAACGAAATTAGATAGTATTTTATGAGTATCGTTTGATGGTACAAGCTATACCCGACCAGATCCCAGAATAGGCAGGTTACAAGTAAATTTCGTTAATTTCTCCATTCGTATATAGCCTTAAATTTCGGAAGAATAAACATTGTATTGATTAAACTTCTCCTGAACTCAAACACACGCCCTTTTGTGGGCAATTTGTTCAACTAGAAATTAAAATCTAGATATGGGTGGACTTAGTCCGGCATGTGTATATAACTATATGTAGCTTAAGCTAGTTGTGGGCCTATTTCGGTCGAGTTACTTTAGGCTCACTGTCTCCAATGCTGTGTGGAACATTCTGAATATACTTTTCCAAAGAACGTATCTGATTACTTTTCTTTGTCGGAGACATGTATTTCGTTGTACCGAAAGGCTGCAGTCCATTTGGCATTAGTTTCGAGATAGCGTACCTTAGAGAAACTAGAAAGTAAACCATAGGTCTAAACCTTCACATACGACTGACCGTACTTTCATGTCTCTCTTAGACATAATTTTGTGCGCACAAACAATGACGATGGCGCCACAACGGAGCAAAAAGCCTTACCAAACTCGCAACTTGAAGATTTCGCTTGATTAGGACGTGTTTAGAAAAAAAATCTCTAGTTATTGTAATATTTTTTAGCTTTTACAAACTGTACGGTATATACGTGTCGTTGCCGTCACTTAGGGCACCCTAACATTATCACGCGCACAATGTTTATCTTCAGAAGAGCTGTTTGCCGTACTATGTGTGAGCACTCGCTATCTACTATAGGTACGTGCGACACCCTAATATCGCGAAAAAGCATAACTCGACAAAAGGCAAATATGCTCAAATCTATAGGGCATTGGTAAGTTAGGCAGCTACGACCTAAGATTGCAACAACGACTGAATAACGTCACTTAAACTAATAAAACCCAGTGCATTTCTTCCTCTTTCTATATATTTTGAATTTGGACACAGGTACGTCATACAAGATCGACAACGTAATCATCAATAGAAACCAGTACGCGTCTCTGTTTTTTGAAACAGTAAAACATAATGATTATTATTGACAAGGAAAGCTGCCTATATTTAATTTTATAGTAATTTAGGCGAGCATTAGCTGGTGTGGTGCTAGAGGGCGTTCAGAAAGCAAGTCAATCTTAAGAAAAATAGGTAACAACGCGTATTCGCTTCGTAGCGTTTCCTTAGTGGCACCAAAGGACAAAGCGAAAACAATCCAGGAAAGACGCTCGTCGAAGACATTATAACTTGCTCAATATCTCGAGTGGTCTGTGTTCTGAGTCACTTCTGTTTCCCTGTCAGCATTTGGCATCGACACTGATTTCATTATCATATGTAAGTTATGGTGCATAAGACTACCACATAATTTTTGCCTAATCTCAGTCCTTTTCACTGTCTCTTCTCCTAATCGCTTCCATGCTTAAAGGGTTTTTGGTGCCCGTGTATTGAAACAAGCTACTCTATTTAATTGTAGAGAAACAATCTACTTAGAGGAATGATTTGACGTGTGCGTAATTCTATAAACTAGGTATATACCAACCGATTTTGATATTTACCTATAATAACCATAATAGCATATGATATGCTTGCGTATGACAAGAAATTTGGCCAGTAGGCGATTGAACGATAATAACGTATTTTTGGTAACTAATCATTATTATTGTTGTTATTATTACAAAAGCTATTATTACAAAAAAAAAAAAAAAAAAAAGCCTCACCCGGCCTGCCAAGGTAGTAGTCCCAAGCCAGCTACACACGATATTTTGTGTCTGTCAGACGAACTTTTCTCGTTTTGCTTAAAATTGAGAAGCTAACCATGAAAACGTAATTAGGGGTAACTGGTTCAATACGATAGTTGGCAATTTGTTTAAATAAGGTTCGTTCTTCGTTCCCTAAGGGCTTTTGCCAATACTGCATTGATTGAATTATCCATTTAATCTAGCCTCGCGTATACCAGATAGTAAAACTCCCGGAGCAATATCCATCATAACCTATTTCATGCAGGTTGGGATTTGCATAATCTGTAACAAAATAGAAGAGTGCTCAATTCTATCCGTATTGCAGATTTATAGATTTTTCACATTAAGCCGTCCATAAGTAGATCAGACCCCATCTTTAGAGTGCGTACAATTCTGACCAGGTTCTTTATATAATCCTATGTCTATAAATTGATCCAGAATACAAACGAGTCTGATATGGAGATGACATGCACGCGTTTATTAAATTTAGCTAAAAATGAAACACGGCACATGATGCTCTACTTGTATATAGAAAAAATTAAATCGGTACTTTACAAATTATGTGTAGTCTTATGTAAGTCGTAGCATCAATTATAATGATTACACGTTTAATTTGAGATAGGCCAAAAGAGAGATCTCAGTTTTGCCACATACGAACAGTACTTCGACACACGATCTATGCCTTTAAATAAGGGTAACTTCGTTCGACCGCGTTTTAGTTGTTTCGAGCATAGGACAAAGCTGCATCTGTTTCGCTTCGCTTGGATGGCATCCTGCAAAAAATGGCAGCAGTCTAATGCAAAAGCAGGCAAACGATACGCTCGTGCATTCATATTAACGACCAAACACACTTGAAGCAAGGACTTTCGGTTAGTTCGAAATACGAGAAACGTTACTACCACTCTGAAGGCCACCATGCCAGAAATACTAGGCCTCATGATATCTTGTTAATTTTATAGGTACCTTACAAGTGTTCAGCGACGAGACTAATGTTTACGAGACTTAAAACGAATATTTTCTATGCTTCGTCAGTAAACTGTTATGTGTATGATTGATGTTATTGGAAAAAAAAGTTAAATAAAGAGGGATATTTTAAAGAAGAACAGAGTATTCTTCTTTTTTACTAAGAATGTTGACCTTTTAGCGCAAAAGGTGTTTAGCGATGACTTGAACAATCTTTAAGTGTACCGCTAATTAGATTTAAAAAATCAGAAAAGCCGAAGGGCACAGAACCGGGTACCTAAACGTAAGCTAGTTCTGTCAAAACTTTCAGCCTAGCCAAAGAAGTAATGGGGAAAAGTTGAGCTGCTTTAGAGGAATTCGTCCATCTTTAAATAAGACCTGTCCTTTTATAGAAATGCAATTCTGCAACTGCCTTAACTGCAATGCAACTGTCTTAACTATACTATATTTTTTTTAAGTCACAATTACTTGGCCAACGTGTCATTATATTTTGATTGACCAGAAAATACCTACACTACGGTGAGGACAAAAGACCCATTCTTAGTTCGAACATCGACCTAATTCGCTTCCACGTTCGAGTCATATTGGGGACATACAATATGATGTTTTGGCTCTACATACCGGGTGAACTAGATGTATTATTAATATAACAGCTAGTCATTGAATACTACATTGATTCAGTGCACAGACGTTGCCGGTAGACACAAATCCCGGTGGATTCCCCGAACGAATCCATTCGCGTCGGTGCGCACGGAAATGTCATGTAGTTGGGACACTTTTTTCCGTCTTTTCTTATAACTGGGTTCCGGGAAGAAGCTTATCGGATACCGATTTGTCTGGTCGAGAAGGATGTGAACTTCTAGGAAATGCGACGCGCAACTACCAAACAAACGCAGCCGACGGTTGGCGATTACATAAGGAATATCAAAACACTCGGTGTCCACCAAGTTATACGATAACACCCTGGAGAAAAATACATCTTTCTTTACAGGCTATCAGAGGCAACATGCAATGAAAACAGCGGACGAATTAGTGGAAAGGAACGCATCGCCTTATTTTGACTCTATTCTTGCAGTTTAATTGAAGCGCCAATTTGAAGGAGCGATAAGTCGGCGATTCCCTTGTATGGAACTTGCTACCCATTTGTGTGAGTCAGTCATGTAAAGTCTTTTTCCACAACCGCGGTACATTTGGCCTTTGGGCCTACAAGGAGCGCGGTCTATTTCATTATATCACCAAACGGTAAAGCTTTTCCTTTTTATTTAAAGCTAGAGCAATATTCAATTTTATCCCACCCGAAGGCCACTGTAACTTAACTTCGGCAAAGTCCCGTCGTCCGCCGATGCATTGTTCTCACGGTCGCTGCCAAGAGATATTAGTTGTTTGCATGTTCAGACAAAAAGAAAAACACGATTCAAGATTAATTCTCATCTCATAAGAAGGACTGCAACTCCTTTACCAGTGTGAATGGTAACAATGTTAACCCACCATAGTTTCAATAAAAACAACAACCCATTAATTCTATGAAGTATTAATTATTTCGGTTTGTAAGTCTTACAGCAGGACTCGAACAGGTTTCTGACTTTGCGCTCGAAAGATTCGTATAAGAGTGATTGTTTCGATGTCAGCCTAACAAACTGCGATGATTTGAGGTTGACTTTTACCAAGTGACTTTTTCCCCGAAATGTATAAAATTTATACAGCGTTTGCCTCATAGTTTTTGCCACATTTGATCAAGATGGACGTTTGTATGTTGCAGCCACCTCCATAATTTAATATTTGAAACGTTTGACTGATTTAGGCGTTCGTTGATAATAAACGTGTCCATATCCTACAAATACGTATTAAATCAGTGGGTTTAGTATTCACTTTAGTTAAAATAATTAACGAAAAAATTACGGCTTAGGTTAATTAATTCAAGCTGTACAAACGCCAGACATGCTACAGTGTTGGCATCTGGGCGGCTTATTTGAAGTAATCGAGAGCGGGCAATCCATCATTCATTAAGATACTAATAGCGCTTCGTCTGATCATATGCCTAGAATGATCAGTAAGCCTCTCCTGCGTTGCCCACCTATTACCGTGACTGTTTCACATAAAAAAAAAAACCTGTTTTATACCGTACTAATTTTACTCTGGCTAACTGCTAAATCGTATTCTCAAAGTCTGCTTATTTTACTATTTGTACTACTAAGTACGGCTTTTCAGTTTACTTAGTTACTGGTAGTAGGTGTACATTTTTTATGCGTACTCATTTTTTTTTACAGATTACGAATGTGTGACATACATTTCACAATATATATTATTAATCAAGAAAGAAAAAAAAACGATGAAATTTTTTAGGAAGCAAGAGTACAAACGCACAACTACTCGGGTGGGAACTATACTAGGAGTGAAGCTTTATGAATCGTTCAGAACATCAGATATATATAGGAATGTATTTTCCATACGAACGTGACGCCGTATGATTCTGGCTATCTATCCGCTGTTTTAGCAAACTTCAATTGCCCGTCACGAAAAACGTGGATACTGTTAGTAGATTGTAATTCACTACGTATCAAATCGTAGGTTAAGTATTTTTCAAAAAATCGATGCATACACTTTCAGGATACGAACGGTGAGTTAGCACAAAACAGTTAGGGGGTGCTTATCCTATTATATAGGTTTTCAGAGTTTATTTTTTGAAGTTGTACTCTAGACGCTATTTACTTGATCGTATATTAGCTAAAATAAACGAGCAAATCATTCGAGACCATTTTCATTATATCGACAATGGTGTTAATTGCGGCTAGTTATGACAGAACGTGGCATTGTGTAAATAGTCATATTAAATTTACTTAATCTGATTACGGTGCAACAAGTATTCTCAGCAATTCAGGTTGCTACATGTTCAACAATACTAATCTTATAGTTGCATAGTTGATGAGGCCATCGGCTTCAGGGAAGACACAATTATCAGTCGGATCATCTAGCATCGTAAAACGTGCGGCTGAAGGAAATAAACATGCTCGAAATTTTTAGCAGCTAAAATAAGCCATCAGAGATAGATGTATAAATATCTACATATATATGTATAAATATCTATGTATGGGGGGGGGGGTATATATATGCATATATATACATATGCATATATATGCCCCCTATATATATGCATATGTATATATCTAAATAAGGGGGAATCGCCTAGGTTTAGCTTGAAATAAAATTGGGGTAAGCTTAGGAATAGGAGGTTTAATCACTCGATAACAGGCCGCTGTGTCGACAGAAGCGATGTTAGACAACGTTTTAACTGCAAGTACATCTTTCATCCTGCTACATACATCTATTGCTATCTGCTACATTAGACTACTGTTAGAGAAGTTATAGGTAGCATATATTTTGAGGTAAACGAATTATCAACCAAACAGCTGAAGCAAGCTTCGAGCTCTCCACCGAAGTGCTCGACTGAGGTAAGGAGAGTACTAGAGCTAATTAACAGAGGCCATAGAAATTGAATTTATCTATAGCTACTACTGGAAAAGAAATCAACGCTGAAGCTAAGTCGACTGTTTCAGTAACTAACGCCTATTAAGGACGCACGATGATTTGCTATCATACTTTATACAAGTGCAAAAAGCATGGCTTTCCAAGAGAGATTTCTGATATTGATCAAACTTAGCTACATTGGTCGCCCTTTTTATATGTCATACTTTTCTTGCCTAACTAGAAAAATCGATTGAATGAGTCTAGAAGCTTCGAGAGATATCGGGCACATAATCGCCGGAACGCCTTTTATATCTAGTTCATTTGGAAAAAAGAAAATCAACATCAAAGACAGTTATGTAGATTCCTGTAGAGCGGTTAGTTGGGTCTACGGTGCTGCTGAAGTGTGTGCGTGTCTTCTATAATAATATGCTCGTAATAGTAGCAAATAAATCGCCGTCAATAAAGAAGTTGCCGATGGAAAAAATCACAGCAGTTGAGAATAGTTTGTACTGTTCCGAAGTTTGAACATCTGGGTTAGATCGCGTTTTAAACGGGCGCTTTATGACCGCAAAGAATTCTTACCTTAAACAGATCTCTTCGAATAATGTCCAGTATCGCCGAGTCCCTAATAGAGCTAAGGAAAAAGAGAGCAACTGTTGAATCACTGCCCGTAGAAATCTTCGAGAGGTCCAGCTCGAAGCGTTCGCGGTGGAGCTCCGGCAGTACTAATGCTACTAGGCCGATACTCGTACCTGGCGTATGTAGGACATGCGCGCAAGAGTTTCGTTCGACTTAGACAGCGTTGGTACGAAACATCCCTGTGCCCGTAAAATGTTGTGTAAAACAAAGGTCACTTTTATGCGAATATGTATTGAAAAACATAACTAAGCGATTACAGCCTGTAAGTGCCTACGCTAGGCCGTTCGAGCGTGTATCTGTTATTAGGAACACGTCGATATAATCCTACTACCAGACTACATATCTCATTCCAGCAGTTCCAGAATATTTAATGCTTTTAATCGGCCACTCAAACGCTGAAACCCTGTCGTGACCCTATTGCTCAAATAGTATCACATACGTTTATTAAGAAATCTAATAACTTAGACCTAAGTACCTCAGTCATGCATATGTATATTAATAAACAAAGTTTAATGGAAATGTAATGTTTGACAGGCGCACCATTCATACGATCGGCTTGCATAGCACAAACAGCGGCTGTTTTTGTTGTTGTGTCAAATTAGAGATCGCCTCTCAATACGGTACGCAGTACAGAATTGACACGGATATTTTTCGTGAACTTCCCATCTGCCAGTTAAGTTCGGAAGCAAAGCTTCCATCGACCATTTCAATGGGCACAGTTCGATCCAGGTCAAGGTTCAAAAGCGTTACTCGAAGCACTATATAGTCGGTGTTCATTAAATAGATTTGGATGAGTGAACTTTTAAGCCCAATTGTGCAGTGTTACATTTTTAAACGTCTTTTGCTTTTATTTATCTATTAATTAGGACATTAGCAAACATCTACAGAACTTTGGCATACATAAAATCTGCACAGCGTACTTCAGCGTCCGTAGGCCTGATAACTGGCTGCAAGCGAGTTTAGCATTCACACTTCGTGTTATTATCTCGCACTACATACGGACGACGCGTTCTATCCTACCATCTGATACGACTGTTACAAGCGCTATGCGAAGCAATGAGCTTAACTTGTTTGTTAACTTAACGTTTTCTGATGATTTTGCATGTTTCGGTACGTAACGTAACGAAATGAAAAGAAAAAAAAAAAAAGAAAACAGATGTTACCGATGAAAAGAAACGACTGATTAGCAGACCAATCAAATACGAATTGTCGAAGTGCTCTATATTTCTCGGATGCAGCCGCCAGCGTTGCTAGACTGCTGAGAGGACACTTCCGCGTTAAGTTGATATTAAAAATCGAAGAAAGTGTGCCACCAAGGGAAAAGGGGGAAGAACTGTGTGATTATTTACAAATTCGAACAGATTAAACTACCATAGACTCGCTGTGTCGACAATGACGCTTCGCCGACAATTTAAAGAGGCTCAGTTTAGGGCAGTATATGCTCCAAAAAACCTCGATTAAACTCTCAGATGGCACGAGCTTGTTTTCATAAGGCAAATCACGTTAAGACCGTTGAGAAGTGGGAAAAGTTCACTCTTCAGCTGAACTTCATTTGAAAATTCTCGGAAAAAGTGTGCCTTCAAACATATTGGCGGACGATTTTCCGAGAAGTGCGTCGTACTGAAAACAAAACACTTATCGAAAGTTGTGATTTGATTTCTGATTTTTGATAACGGCACTGGGATGATGATGGATTTCACACAGGGAATACTAGAGTGGCTGGGCTATGCTGAGGTTATCGAAGGCGAGATGCTGCCTCAGGTGCGAGAATGGTCGTTTGAGGGTGACTACGTCTGCATTCACGATGGGGTGTCTTGCCACAGAACTCAACGTATCCCTAGTTTACTCGTTGCTAATGACGTTTAAATGCTGCCACGGCCTGTTAGTTCGGCAAAATTTAATCCCATAGAGGACTTTTGGAAAATCGTAAAAGCACGCGGCTTTGGAAAAGACAAGAAATAACAGATGTTCCAGATCTCCGTCAAAAAATGGCGTCAATTTCCAGCTAAGATTGAAAAACTCTATCAGAAATATACGTCTAAAGGTGGCGTCTGTTGTTAATGCAAGAGGCGAGGGCCACAAGATACCGATACGCACAACGATATCGTTTGTCATTCGTGTAAAAAGGTGTGCCGATCTTTTTAAACATACAGGGCACCATTCTAAAACAGAATAGTGCCGCGTTCATATACCAAAATCGTTTGAAAATATCCGGTTTTGTGCTCCGTAACCAGTCTTGAGAATTCGCTTCATTTAAGCTTATTAGATTAAGTACTAAGTGTGTGCTGATCATTTTTCAAGTGAAATTATGTATACGGTATTGATTCGATGATAGCTGATAGCTACATAAGTGTAACTAGTGCTAAAAAACATCTCTCACGACTTAAACGTTCGATGATCGACAAAGCTTCAGCCATTGCTAGAGGACAATCTGTTGAAACCCACCAGAAAATCACTAAGCGGTAATGTGATTCAACGATTCTCTGAACGCTAAAGAAACACCACGCAGTGTAACAAAGTGGCTTATCCGTAAGTTAGACAGAAATGGTATTGCGCCGCAAAGGTTTTTCTGTTAGGTCGATTTGAAAATGATCTTTTGTATGTACGTTCTACCTTACTACGAAGTTTTACCCCGAACATAATTTACGGTAGAAAGTTCTAGTGTATTTGATAAAACATGCAACAGCTCTAAATTTTTGTAAAATAGTTACACAATGAGACAAATGCCAACTAGCTAAATAGAACAGTCTGATCGAGGTAAGAGCCTTTAAAAAACGATTCAAAGTGATCTTTTTCGCACGACGACAACGACGACGACGACGACACTGTTCTTCGTATGATCTGAAGACAGCGTCAAACCGTCTTCTAGTTAACGTCGAAATTTCCGCAACATGATCCATTAGACTCGCTTCGTATGGACAAATACCTATTTAGATCGATGTAATATCTGCTCGACGAAAAAAAAAAGTTAAAAATGGATGTTACAATGCATTTTTACGGAAATAGCCAATTTAATTCAAACACAAACAAACTCACGAGTCGTACCCGAGCAATCGCAGGTCATAACGGAAACTATCCTCATGCTCATTCATTCATATTAAGCTAATTTCATGTTAAGCTCAAATAAATCGTCCTTCTTTAAGGGAACATTGTATTGCTCGAATACAAAACATTGCATAGTTTTGCTTACTCTAGGCAGACGCACCTTCTCGTTTTCAGGGTACTCACCTTATTTTGCCATTGGTTTATTTGTCTACCCGTTTGTCACGTTGAAACTTTGAATAGTACATGTGTAGGCAAAGAAACCGGTATTGGCATGATAATTCCGCACAAGGACCAGATCCTGTCGAGATATCTCTTTGGAAAGCAAGTATGTACACATGTCACTGTTTAGATAGAAAAAAAAAAAAACAACATATTTTATCACATATCCCGTTGAGTAGATTGACGTTCATCAACCGAGCTTACAATATGTCTATCTTCTGTCGTTTGTTAGCGTTAAATACTACAATCCGAATGTTACGCCAACCTCTGTAAAATCCAATGTTCGGGTAAGCTATTCCACCTACGAAATGTTGGAAACCTATTTCAGAAAGTCATCTGTTTAGTGGACATCTGGAATTATTTCTTCGTTTACTATGGCCAACGGGTGGGGAAAGTACATAAACTACAGTGTAGGATCTAAGACTGTTGTCGTATAGGCTTTGCGTCGATAAATTAGGCACTGGTCCTATATAAATCTGAGGAAAATTTAGGATGCACTATGTTACACGCAATTCATTATTTTGATGGCTAGACCAATTATTTGAAGCTTCATGTCTTTTAGCTCCTTTCGTTTACTTAAGAGACGTACTTCGCTACAGATAAAAGAAGGAAAAAGGCGCATTTATCGTACCTTATATTGTATCTGAACACGGAGAATCGTTGTCCTGTTGCCGTTAAATATGTTTCGTCTATCGCACTCATATCGAAATGTACGTAAAGGGAACTCGTGTCTAGAATGACAAAAGCACTTAAAATAGATGCGTTCCTACAATTGCAGAGTATAAATTGTTTCCTCTAGATAAAATTATAACTGCAATTTGATGCTAAAAATATCAGTATGTTTTCATAAGTCAATCCGTCTCCTTCATAGGTATAAATAATGTCTCCTGTTTCAGAACAACTGTACAGACGGTTCTTTTCATAGAAACTAATACTTTTTTTCAGATGTAATGAAGAATTAAAGCTGCTATAAGACCCGCAAATGAAGTAGTTGTTTCCAGCCTTTTAGTGACGAATGGCTTTAGCTACTGGTAGCAATGATTACAGCAGTTCTAGGAAAGCGACATAAGACAACAACAGCAACAGGGAAGGTCCATTGTTTTGGCTTATGGATGTTTGGGGTAATGATTACGAGCCAGTACATATTTAGCATCAAGTAAATGGTGTGTAATATCAGGTGCACACATTGTACAATGGCCAGAATGCCTTGGAAGGTGATCTAGTTAATACTCAGCAACGGCCCGTTTTATGCATATTATCCACGCCTGTTTACAGAAAAATGCAATCTAATTTAATAGATTTCTTGGTATTTTGCTACGATGTTTGAGTTCACCATCTTCGGGACGTTGTTTTTGGGCCAGGCTTCAAATAGACTTCGTCTTAGGTTAGCAAGGCTAAATAGAAAGTAGCACTACGATGGACCACTGTTAATTACCTGCGACTACCTTCAATACGAGTGGCAGTAGAGATTTTCGTTGGGTTTACCTACCCATAGCCCCAGCATCTCTACGTCTGGCCGATTCTGGAATGGCAGTATCATAAAGGGTAAACAAGACTAACATTCTGCTAAATAACACTTTAGCTCCACTAAGTACCATTATATTCGATATAAATTTGGAATTTCGAAAAGAGGAGGATTTGACGTGTTGGCCTTTTCGAAAGATGAATGTCTACGCAAGAGGATATATATATAGACACTAACATGTTTACCTATGCATATATGCCACAATTTTAACATAAGTTTGTTTAGCTTGTTTTAATGTCGTTGATTAGGTTTATTGCAATAAGAAGGACCAGTTGTACGGGTGTGTGCTGCAAGCTGTAAATCGTAGAAACAATAGGGTAAAAACCTTATTTTTTTGACCGTGTTATGTGCATCATCTCCAATATTTACACGAACGTGTAGTTATATTACATCCCCGACATTTTCACGTGATTCACTAATGTAATTGATAGCACACTGATAGGACAGCGGTACTAAAGTATCCCGGAATAGCTTATAATGCATGACCCCCCCCCCCCCCTGCTATCATTGATTGTTCTGCATTTGAGCTCGCAAGCTGTAGACATACCTCGAGAGATTAAAAAACAATTGCTTTCCCATTCCGTCAACGCGTGTAGATGGCTCTACATCGAGAAGGATGTCTAAGGCGTACGGAAACTTGCATGATGTATGAATGTTGTCCTAACCTGAATGTTGTGAGCTATTGCAGTGTCCTTATTGATACTTGCACGGTATTTGTAAGTAAGTAAGTAAAGTAAAATTAAGCTTTTTCGTAAGCAAAAGTAATTTTAGATTGATAACAAGTAGCTGGTACCGCAGGTAAAATCAAATTGTACTGAAGGAACCACCAGCCAAAATGATAGTACACCGAATCTAGATAGGTGTAACCAGATTATAAGAAAGTGGATCGACCGTAACTTTCTATTATATTATTATATTCTAACGAGACACATTTGATATCGTCGTCAGTAGGTTGAAAAGTATTCGAGGCTTCAGTATTCAGTGCTGTGATGCCACAATAATTTATCGACAATCGAACAGTTAATATGTTATCAGAGGGGTGCACATTGACCCTCTGGGAATCCCTGTAGACGACGTTTCTTATATTTGCGCTGTTCCTTTAGCCAACTGGTCAGCAAACACGGTAGTTGACAGATACGGCAACACCATAGAACGCAGCCAAACATGGAGAGTGTTCGTGGTGAAAAATGGCTTGATCTGCCTTTGTGTTTCGAGCTTCAGGTCAGGTAGCGCTGTTAAACATTTCATCAAACGGCTGGATTCCAGCACAAAATGAAGTATGTCTAGGCTTGGGTCCGCACGTACATCACAACGTGTCTCTAAAATTAGAAGGAAATAGGTTACCCACACAAAATTATCCAGGCGAGGGGGGGGGATTGGCTTGTCCTACGTCCTTCAATGAAGCACACCTTATCCAGAAACTCGAACAGATTATTTTTAGTAGAAATATAGCATGTTGCGTTCGACGACTTGTTGTTCTTTCCGTGCAAAGTTTTGAAACATCATTCAGATCAATTTTCCATCGATGCAGCTTAGATCTGTATGCAGCTTAAGCTTAGAATTGCACGATGTCGTTAGCTTGTAAAGGACAATATAGATTCTTTCATAACGTCTGCCTACTCATCGTCTAAACTGTGTTTATGTATATGATCTATAAACACATGGCATAAAAATAACTGCATTAAAGGCGAAACACGAATGTTGGTAGCAGTAGGGCTCACCCCTGTTGAGTCGACACCAAAGCCATGAAAGTTCAAACAAATAATGTTTTAACGAAACCACGCATCTCATTCCAATATCTTCAACAATCGATCCTGAGTAAATCTCCATAGACTTTTTTTTGGCATGCATAAAAGCCGATTGAACCTGGCAGCTAATTTGAATTTGGGTACAACACGAAAGACCTACTATCCAACCCAGTACGTCCCCTATTGTTAAGTCATAGTGCTTGACGTATAAAACCACGTTGCACGTGCTGCGTGTACCACTTAACTGCACGTAAAACAACACCCACAGTCCAATTTCAAACTAACAAAGGTTGGGTCTATCGACGAGCTTCCATGTTTCGAAATCGCACGCCAAAACAAGACCGCCATTTAGTAAGCTATCCTTGAGGACCCCCAAAGCCAAACGGCCGATACGCTGTATATCATTGGCGGCATAGAGATGACTAGCACATACGATAAAAACTGTGGTGTTTCCTCGTTGCATTAGGGATCAGCGTCGTCGGGGTTGTGTGCTATACCAACTATAAAGGACGTCGTATATAAAGGGCGCGAATTATTACTAACACAGTCCTACTAACATCAAACGTAAACATAATATTTTTATTATTATTGATCGTTCGAACTAAATAGCTCGTCACTTTCATATTTTGATCAATGTATCATTGCAAGCTTTAAAATCAAGCGTTGAAATTTACCATTAAGTCTCGCTTTGGCTTTCGTTTGCGTAAGTGTTTCTCGTCAGAGGCACAGTAACTAAAATCATTGAGTGGTGTGCTATTACTGAATAACAATAGCCTCTAAGAAAAACGTCATTCAATATCTTAGTTCTCTAGGAATGTTTGGAATTATACGCATCATCTAGTTATTCTATTTTGGAAAGTTGAAAATTAAATGAGTATTTACGGTTATTTAGGATACAAATCTTGAACAGACAACTCCCATAGATACGTCATTGACGTTCTTGAAAAAGTCACGGAAGCTGCAAAAATGGGATCAGGTCACGTGTAATTAAGTTAACCGAGACAATACTTTAGTTGCCAGTTATTTATCGATACATATTACAACCGTACATTGCACGATCGATTTTACTAGATGGAGTCAGAAGGTAAACATAGCACAAAATATAAACAATTGATCTTTACAAGGTTTCTCAAAACTGAGACTGATTTTATTCATACTTAAGATATGCTCCCTTGAAATGCAAGTTCTTCAATTGAGCTGTTTTAAATTACCAAAGTTCCACTTTTTAGTTCTATCGTTATTCCACAAATCTAGATCGGTCATGCAATCAAAGGGAAGGCAAAAATCAGATAGCCAAAACACAGTTCCTCCAATGGGTGTCGTAGCTGCATTTTCGTTCGTGATATTTAGCTCATCTCGAAGAGATATTAAATCTGATTCCAGAAAACCATATCGTATTCAGACAAAAAAAAATCATTATACACATTTTGTATGTTTTGGAATTGGCTATGAACAGTATAAACCAAATAGCGGAATGTTTAACATGAAAATCTGTCTGAAAAATCTGAAGAACATTCCTAACTATGCCTATAGTCGTCTGCAGTACAAAGCTCAGAAGCATCGGCTTAAAGACCCAAACGCTACTATCAGGTTCGTTTTCTCTTCGCCGGAGTGAATCTCACTTCAGTTTACAGTTGCTTTTTCTAAATGCTTTCATTATCTTTACGTACAGCTCCCTTTAGACGTTATACTATTTTCTGCGTTAATATAGAACAAAACCAACAGAACAAAGGTTATACCTTGTTAAATGTACGCAATATCTGTACCCATGTACGCACAAACTACTATTTTTTTTTTAATACAGAAGCGACGAGAAAAAGAGCTTGTACAAAAAGCTAAAGTAAGGGCGAACGTTTATGTTGCCGGTTTGCGATGCCGCGCCACTCGTACTCGCTATCACTGGCATTCTAAGTAGTTGCAATCAAAGCTTGCTCATGTATACCGCTTATTATTATAGCCTTCTTTGTTTGTAGCCTGTTTTAAGGCACAAGTTGCCTAAACAAGAGTTGCTAGTTGTCCTGGGAATGGCTGTGTGCAGCGGCATGTACAAGCACTACTACTTCTTCAGTACTTCAATTTTGCATACGATAGCGACTTGAGTCTTAGATTCACAAATGAATAGGACGCGTCCGAACAAAGCCACTTTCCGCGAATATCCACGAACTTATTTGATGTTTGTTGTCAGTAAAGTCGCACCGGGTGGAAAGCAAGATCAGGGTCTCATTGACTGCGATTTCTGATGTTTCGATCCGTGTAGTAATTGTTACGCTCTTAATGCTCACGATGGGTTCTCCTTGTACGATTCTTCCGAAGACAATCCTGCGCCACGTTATGGCAGTGATACTGCATGCAGAATATGGCTCAGACTTCCGCACGATATTCCACAGATTCACTGCGAGCGACAAGAGAGCGTCTTAAATCGGGACTGTCAGGTCTGTTCTTATATTCGTTCGTCCCAAAGATCTTATGCTTCCATAACGCGAAACCTTCTTTATTTTCCTAAATTCATGGAATAAAATACTAGGCTGGCACAGTTTATTTAAATGCAAGACAAGAGTCATTTCATATAGAAATACATTACTGTTTTCACTTAGTCCGAGTTGATATATAGTGCACAAAAATAAGCATCATTCATCATCGAAATATATCTCCCGAGTCTGTATAGCTGTATAAGGATTAGTCGTCTTGTCGAAAAAACAGTTTTCAATAAAAAAAAAAACCTGTGCAACAGCTTTCATATAGACTTGCGATGCAAGAACGGTGAAGAGGAATGTTTCTATATGGGACATGGAGGGCGGAACAGCTAGGGGCAAGAGTGAACAGGTTGTCTGGAAGCTTTTTCAGTTCATGTAGACTATATATAGACTAGAAATGGTTCCTCTATACTCCTGTTGGATTGAGATGTTGTGCAGGCATGTTAGGGCTGCCGAAGCATTAGGGCACCGACTGGTCAAGGTGTAGAACACATAGCACACCGTCGTATGTGTATTAAGTACCAGTAATAGTGGCGGCCAAGGTGCACATAGTGTGCCAATCTTAACGCCAGAGACGCGCAAAAGGCTTACTCCTTCAATCCTGCCGTCAAAAGGCTGCGGGCAATTTCTGTAGCTCAACCATGACACACGAACACCCACGATAGGCTATGAAAAAATTAGTGTTAAAAAACGTTTAGAGACCAGTGATTCCATCTAGTTTTAATAGAGACGACTACGAACACACTCTCGTACTTTCATCTGCCGTCAGATCTCGCCACATACCTCTTGCTCCAGGACCATCCTGTCTGCTAGTGCAGAAACAAGTTCCAGTATAGTTTGTGGTAATAATTCGAATCAAGATAGCTCTCCGTTATAACTAGATTTTTATAACAGAAGACCCAATTTTATTAGCTTGCAGGCCATACAAGGTGAACTCGGCTGTAGCCAAACGCGCCACGTACTTATTCCGGAACATGGCTTATGGCATGCTGCCGAATAATATGAGCTCAGAAATTTTTTTAGAAAAAGAGTATTTTTAACATTAAATGTATCAAAAACCTTTTATACTAGAGTAATCCGTTTAGTTGGAACGTATTTCCTTGATTCTTATATACATGCAGTGTAGCTCATGTTTAAAACTGACCGTCTTGTAAGCAAACATTGTTACTCTCCCCGCTGGTAACGTATTGAAAATTGAGGTTTACTACATCACCAAAAATGCTACCCCCACGAGAATGTGCTTACTATTTATAAAAGTAGTCCGAGTTGAAACACTTCGGTACGCTAATGAAAACACTGAGACGAAGCTCGTTGGTCGTGGAACCTCTTTCCCCGTCGAAGCATATGTCCAATAACGTGCTTTTTTAGTCAAAAATCGATGACATGGGTGCTCTTAAAGTTAACTTACACAATATTTTGTTGACATCTACGAGCCTGCCACTCTAGATTCTGTATTTGCTTTATAATAAAGCAGTACGCCATAATTTAAGATTCAGGATCTTCTATGCTTTTTGGCTGCTTGTTATTTTGATCGCTAGCCATGTTCTTAGTTGCTCATGTCAGATCCGATAATTTAAGTTGAAGGCATTCTAACTATAGATAGATGGACAGTTGGTTAGTACCTGTTTTCTCTGCCTGAAGACAATGTACCGCGAAGATTCTTAACACATATGATCTTGCTTAACTGTTTATAAAAACCAGGGCCAATCGATATCCGATGATGATATATTTGAGGTATCCAACACTGCTTTGACAACATCACTCATAGACAAGACATGAATGATATTGTCAACAATATTAATTAATTTCGTTTTGACAAATAATTGCATTTACCGATAATACCCACGCACAAAAATATATCGACAAAGCTGAAGATCTATCTAACAACAACCTATTCAGAGTCGGTCAGCTCAAAAAGCGAATCATCTGCTTCGTAATTCAGGGTCCTCAATGCGAACTTTTAAATTTCCAATGTAAACGGTCACAAAGAAGGCTCGGTGACTGTGAAAGCTTTTGGCGTTTTTTTCAACTGTGCACTCGGTAGAGTGCTCGACACTTGAAAGTTATCTTAAGATGGTTATAGAGTTGCCAAACGTGCATTGGTTGCAAAGCATGGTTTCAATTAAAAAGTAGTGAATTGTACCATTACCATGATACGCAAAGACGCTATCATACTTACGCACATGTTAAGATCGTAATATTACAAACAAACGAATGAAACGAACCACAAGAAGCGAATATTTAGTAATAATAAACGTTTTTCAGTTATTTTACCAATTATCTTTCCGTTGACGTACTATGCATATAGACATGCATAGATATGCATGTATATAAGTATGTTAAAAATAGAATAATCCCTCGATTAGATCGATGTGGGTACTTGGCAATCAAACGGTTTTTTTTTTCATTTGTATTCATCTGTCGACTGACATGGCGAATGGATCAGTCAGTAACGACACCTGACGTTTAGAAATGTCATCCCGGGTACGTTAAGGAACTATTATTATTATTATCGGATTATGCTAGTGTTGACAAGGCTTCCTGCACTGCAACGAATCGAGAGATCGAGAAATCGTTCCTTCGAACATAAGTGTTAAAGCTAATTCACTTTTTCGAGCTTTTACTTAAAGGTACTAGTACCACGTAAGGGATCCCTGCAGGTCTCTGCAGTAATTGAATGACTGCTATGGCATATCAGCGCGTTTAGTTGCGACTCTCGATTTGGTGAAGTCTATATCGAAAAGAACGAGTAATAAAATGAGAACTCAGTAGTTAGAATTTGAGACGAATCATTGCAAACGTCGCTGTTCCTTTTTGTTTTAGTTTATTGGCAAGTTCGATAAGTTACTGTGATCATTAAACGTAAATCGGTCTTCTGGACCTTTATGCCTTGTACCATCTTTCCCACCACAACGCTTGTATCATTTCCCTTTCGAGTCTATAAATTTTTGGAAGTAAATTGGATCGTCGTTCTGATGCAGAAACAGGTGCACGGATTGGCCTTTTACCAAGTTGTTCTCGCAAATAAGCTGTCTGAAATCACCCATGATGATTGACGTTCGACACCCCGTAAAGCGAGCAGACCCTTCACCTTCCTCCTATGAAATGACGATCCAATTATTATTATATAGCGTAGAAAACGTGCTGTTGGAATAGAACGTGGGGTATATGGATAATAGTTGTTGTATGCAATGCATTGAAACCAACCTGCATCTTAGCTAACATCCTAATGTAACCCGGATGTAACAATTAAACTTCGCATGCAGAAATGTGCGTGTAAAATAACTAATTATAGTAAAAAGCAAGACAGATCATTACCGTAAAGGGTCGCGACGTCTTTGCTCTTGGTAGAAGATGAGATTCATGCGCGAAGTTGAAGCTCCTGGCTTTGAGTTCGTTTATCCCCTTTAGCAGAAAAATGTCAACGTGAGTTTAAAATATCTAGAGGAAGCTCCTGGCTTTGAGTTCATTTATCCCCTTTAGCAGAAAAATGTCAACGTGAGTTTAAAATATCTAGAGAAAAAAGGATGTAATTAGTGGCTGAGTGCTTTCAATTTAGGACTGCTTGGCGATATTGTACCTGCCCTCAATAAAGGTTGGTCGTCCCAATCGTATCAAAAGGCCATATACAGGTTGGCCACTAAAATTAACAGCATCACAACATCTGACTATGAAACGGAAAATATTGATCGAACTCGTTAGTTGCATGTGAAACAGCTGTCCGAAAATAATTACAAACAACTCAGTTAATAAAATAGATGCTTACTTGCGCGATGGAGGTTAGCGTCTGCAGATCCTCTAGCTCTCTCTGTTCAGAGCCTGGGCTTCCCTTGCTGCTTGTCTCTGCGGGCATGTTTCTCTGAAAAAAAAAAACATTTAGCCTTTCAGATTTAATGCCACTGAACCGGTCCTTCCAAAGGGCTCAAAACTTGTTACTGAACTGTTAGAAAAATACGACTACGAAATTTTGATCGAAGCGCAAAAACGATCGATTTAGCAGCCTTTTTGTTGTCGAACGTGTTGAGCCTACCTTTGTCGCCTACCTAAAGTCGCTGTTTTTGGGTTCACCAACAATATAATTAGTATTAAATACACTTTCTACTTTAGGCTTATTTTGTAAATATCTTGTACAAATCGCGAAATTCTAATTGACCATTTACGCTCACAAAAAAGGAGCAGCATCTAATCTACACCGATGGCTTTATTCGGGAGTACTATAGCGACTAGTATGTTTATAATGCTGACCCCAACTTCTGTTTAAGCGGACCCCATCAATTTATAATTAGTGACACAGATAAATACTGGATGTGTACAATTA
>NW_019211458.1:36134164-36150644 GCF_002443255.2 Varroa destructor | reverse complement strand
AGTAGAACAGGATAGAGCAGAACCGGGTACGAACATCACCGTATCAACATGCGGGTTACGCATGGTTCTCGTTCGGAGAAGCGCAGTGAATCTCATAAACGCAGTTCTCTGCTTACTCAGCGCTAACTCCATAATCCAACGCAATGAAAGTAATAATTTTAAAATCATTCAAACCGTATGTCATAACATTTTTCAATTAATTTTGTTTTTAATTGGTCCGTGTAAACGCGCGCCATTTTTTTAAACGTTTGATTCGCTATTTATTAAGTAAATTTTTTTTTGATATTGTTTAATTTATTACGTTTTTACAAAGCGCTTTTTCTGTCAGCATCGCGCTGCTTTGTGCGCAAAAAACACATGCTTCAAAGTGAGCGTTAGGTTTGCGACCATAAGCGTTACCACTGCATAGAACGCCGCTGTCATTTGTTTGGATGGATTGTTTAGTTCATTGGAGTTTTTGATAAGTTCTTTCACAGTATTAGATCTTTTTTGAAAACTTGTTCCGCGTAACTAATGATTTGGCCTATGCGCTCAACTTGGCCATATATCTTGGATAGCTTTACTATACTTAACCATTTATGTTATTCGTTCTAGATTGCTGAAATTTTCGCTACGGATTCCACGTTCGCCTGCGATTTATGATGCCTCTGAAAAATTCTACTGGACATCTGTTGTAAATAAACTGTGCAAATTTAAACCCACTTTTTGCAACCTTCATTGTTGCCTCTGTAGTACATCTGAATATAATGGTAAAGGTGAAATTTCTTTGTTGATAAACTAGCTTATGCGTCATATCACCCTATAGGCACACAAAGGGTCCTTTAAATTCCTACCTTCTCTAAACCGCGGGGTTTTCTTCCGTTACTGACCCATACACTGCGATAATATTTATGAAGTCAGCTTAAATCCTAATAAGAACAGTCACTATCAACTCTACGCTAAAGTTATCTGAATTGAAAGGGATTTTCACTTTTAGCTAGTTTTAATTTCAAGTTACTCTCGAGTAACTCACACACAGTCAAAATTGATTTCTAAGTAAGCTCAAATGAAGTCATATCGATTAGATTCCACGTTTAGAGCTTCTGACAAAAATATATAAACATCCAATAAAGAAAATAACAGGAAATCGAAACTCGACAACGCAGTTCTTCTTAAGAATAAAAAAAAAAAAAACTATTAGAATCTTTTATATATCCTTAATACTACCTTTATTTATAAAGGTAGTATTTACACACTATTTAATAGCGGAGAAATCTGCGTTTTTACAGGTTAGACGACAAATTTATATCACCATTTCGAGCACATAGCACCAAAGCTTGAACGTTATTTAAGTTTTTCAAACACCTTAAATGATATCACAGGTGACCTCGTTTATATTTTTGATGACAGTGTAAATATGTCCAGTGACCAAGTTACGTATTTTAATTAACGTTACGAATAGAAAATGTAAAAAGTTCATGGAAAATGATCGCTTAGTTAGTAGAAGTTGACAGAACTATAATACTTTTATGTAACTGCATTATTCTGCTAACTTTACTGTCAAGCGAGGGTATCTGTCGTCGTCTACTAGAGATTACATAGTTAATATCACCTGCTTGACTATTCATAATACTAAAATAGTAGTTTGTTTCATGATTCTGCAAGCGAAGTATACAGATCTTGTAAATGACGAAGCTTAATCTAACCTGGGGCCTACTGGTATTCCTGTTTTACGCCGTTTTCGGCTTTGAAGCAAAAGCCAATCATGAAAAGCTGATTGTTCGTAAGTACCACGGACTCGCTAGAAGTTTACCGCTGTAGACTTTGAATCAATGACAGGTTCCGATATACACAAGACGAAACAAAACGTTAACAACTTAGTGGAAGTTAAAATTCCATGCCAATGATACGGGCTCCTAGAAACATAGTTACGCCACCTGGAAGTGATTCAGATTGCGTTGGGTAGTGTCTTGAACAAACTGATGTTAGAAAACCCCTACGTCCTGAAAGATATGTAGATGTTGTGAACGAATATTAGTGTTTACAGACAACTCTGTTTAGAACTAGGTTTCCTGATGGACTGACGACGGTGTTGAGTTTTTATCCAGGCCGGATTCGAAATGGTGGTACTCCTCGACTCTCTTCGGTGCTTCCTAGCTCCTTGAGGCTGAAGAGCCTGGCGCACTATAGCCGGTACGAATGCCGACATCAAAGAAGCGCAAAAAGACACAGACGTTTGTTTGTCCTGACTGTTAAACTGTGCTGTTCAATTCGAGGCCTATCTGCTGAAATTAGTCCTAGTACATAAAACTATTATATACTATTTCGGGTCATTTAAAACGACCTAGAATCCAAGCTGCACCGACTCACAGCCAAAATGCTGTATCTAGAATTTGTAATTTTAAGGACCTTATAAACTCGGCCTTGCCCATTTAGTCATACCCTAATGGCGACATACCTCAACAGCCATGAACACATTGTGGGAACCCAAATCATTACCTGCAATGGAAAAACGAAAGGGTTGTCCTGAAGAATGTATTGCATATGTATAGAGTTTGGAAGTAATTCTGTGTTTCCAGTCCGAACGATCGCTGCTTACATGTTACTCCCTCAAAAAGACGAAGTTTCCGTTTAAAATCTGTCGAATTTTCGAATATGAGCTAAATCCGTCGTCGTTGTACTATGCCTATTAAGCCGTAGAGACGCCTTTATTAGAATAATACAAGGTATGAGTGCTTTGAGTAGTACTGTTCCATACTGAACCACATTTCCATCTGATGATAAGTGAGATCGATAATGGAGATATTTAGTTATGAAGCTATAGTGTGTTCTTTTATGGAAACTCATTGATTTCGCTGAGCATTACTCGGAAATTAGGAAAACGCCGAGTTAATTTATAGTGCTTGATGAAGTGTTAGCATTCGACGAAGTGTTATCTGTGCATGTACCTGTAATAGTATAATAATATAAAAAAAGTATATAAGTGTAGAAGGTTGTATCGAAAAACGCACCCCAGTGCATGCATGAAGTACATACGCAATCCATATAGAATGTTTAATAGTGACCGATTCCTATTTTCACAGGTCATAGGCCCGGTAAAAATGATATTAACGACGAGTCATTTAGTGAGTATACAACGCATTTTTCCTTTAAAAAAAATAGAGCAAATTTTCGACATGCCACGTGGCTCTATAGGCTTAAATCAATATCAAACCTAATCATTTACTAATCATATTTAACCAAGAAGCCTAGATCTTAGGTCTTTTGGTACCAGGTAAATCCAATGGCATAGTACTGTTGACTTAAGTTACGTGTCCTAGAGAACTCATCCTAAATTAGTCAATGACAAATAAAATAGCTACACTTATTTTCGTTATGTGTAGCACTGCAGCAATGTATGCTACAGATTGGATTTAGGGCAAAACGCCCCTAAGCACCGACTGATCCAGGATGTGTTTATCTTTCTCGAAAGGAATTTAGTAAGCAATTTACTGTACTTAGTATTCGGGCCTGTACGATAAATTGATGCAGACTAGATTTTGCCCAGGTAAAGACCTGGGAATATAACAGACCGGCTATTACTCTCTTAATTTTTAATATTTTTCTTAATAGTTGTAAGCGAAAACGGATTTCATATTTCTTGAGAAATCGAACGTAATCCCCACGATTTTGGATAAATCTTGAAAAAAGTAATGGCTATAACGTAAAGGGCATGTTACACATCTTGTTTAATGATAAGTAGGGTTTTCTAAGAAAAGTGCGACCACCTTTTGCGTTCGATTCTTTTTTACCGTATCCGTAAGTAGAAGCTTCTAACTGAGGCGATCTTATCTTCGCTGTCATCTTTTTAATAACGGTGCTTTGTTATTTTGAAAGGAAAATTTGTCACGGTTCCGGCGCCTAAGTTCACGGAATGTCTGTCACATCCGCATAAGGAAGATGCGTTTATGGTATGCCAAAACGAAGAGGGAAAGCTCAGCATTATTATACCACTTGTGAAAGACAAGGTTGGTTACTCTTCTTAATAGCATTTAAGCTGCAAGAAAAATTAAAGAGACGACTAGGTATTTCTGCTAGTCATCTTTTGGATCGTACGTATTAATTTAAATAATTTTCATTTGTTTAAGCTAAAAAATCCGGTGAAAGTTACACGGCACATAAAATCTACAGCGAAAACGTCGATAGCGCCGCGAGCCGGTAATGGAACGCAAATTAGAGAATTGGACCTGCCGTATATCCAGGTGAATACTACTCAGTGCTAAAGATTGGCCTTCGTTTTATGAATGCGTTTGTCAGATGATATATACAAATAGCGTAGCTGAGACAGTTTAATTCTAAAAATTATAGTTCTGTGGTTTCCGAGTCATTCAGTATAGGCCTTCATGTCATTTGTCCAAATGACTCCACTAACAAAGCTATCGGAAGCCTCTATTGTAAACTATTTTGTGTTTGGCATTTCAATTTGTGCATAGTTCCTTAGTAGATATGTTTACTGCTCTGAAAACCATATATTATCAAGGTCTTCCAAACAATACATTTTTAAAAATCCTAAACACACCTTGGAGCAGTCGGAGCATCAATAGCACTAAGTGTGAATCGTTCGATGAAGAGACGTCGCACCTGTCATAAACACAGAGTTCCATAGTTCCAGAGAGGTTTACATGGAGGTTCGTATTATCAGGAGCGTTTAGTATGTTCGTGTTGTATTGTCTATACATTCCACAGCAGCATATGAGAGTAAAGGAAGGTTAGTTGACAGTAATTATTACGTTGAGGATGGCGCCAAGCTTTCGAAATCCGACACATCCAAGTCTGGCAGCTCTAAGAACTACTGTGCCAAACTCGATAGGATTCAAATCTCGACCAAAAGACGTAAACTATTTAAGATAGCTGATATTGTTTGATATTTGTAGATTGTGGAATAGCTGACCGCGTGTAGGGCATAGTCTTTTTTCTTGAACTTTATGAAATGAATGAAGTCATAATTTTGGGTAGAAATATACGACCATCAAAAGTGCTTCATTTGAAAGTCATACATAATTTTGGGTAGAAATATACGACCATCAAAAGTGCTTCATTTGAAAGTTATACATAATTTTGGGTAGAAATATACGACCATCAAACTGCTCAAAGTCATAAAATAATTTGGTAAAACAAATTTCTCCTGTAGACATTTTCACAAGCTACAGCCACAAATTGGCTGTGTATCAGACGACATTTTAGGTACTCCCTGGAAGCGCTAATGATCCGGACTTTAGTGCGTGCCATAGAACTGATCTTTTGTAAATTCATAAACCCAAAATTTTACCAATACGGAGCCCTTGTCCAGGCTAGCAATGAATCATTGAGTGAATGCATTAGTACCCCGTTAGAAATTCTACTCGCACGTGATCTGTGCTCATTAAAGTAAAATGTAAAAATACATAAAAATGAAGCAGGAAGGAAACGCTGATGGCGAAGAAACGACATTGGATGAATATGCTACTTTGGATCCTTGGACTTTAGAACCTGATTCGAAACCTCTAAGAACAATGAATGTATCGACCAAAGAGTTCTTGCCAAAGGTAGGTGCCGGACTGCTATATTGTCAGGGTAGCTCGAATATGAATGACCAATGTTTATTTGTAGCGGGTGTTGGATACGCGTCAAGACTTTAATTAAGAAATCGTCTATCCATATTCAAGTACATGGAAACAAACAAGTCAAGGTAGTCTGCTACAGAGAGCATACCGAAATTGATGTTTTAGGTAATTTCTTAGTGCCACATAGTGATTGTTACCGTTTTTCCTTTGTTCCCCTTGGGAGGTCACCAGTTTTAGACAACTGGCAAGCTTCACATGTTTTGCCTGTATTTTTGTAGTAGCCAAAGCCACTGTCGATTGAATATCGATAGCAACTCGGTGTTATGAATTCAACTATTTGAAAACGATTTGGCATTCATCAGGGGTTGATCATGCATTGGCTGTTAATTTTTTTCCATTCTTTTCCTGCATACAGGCATATGTATAAGATCGGGTTAAATTATGTATTTGGACTTGTTTACGTTAATTGTTGTGGGCAGAAACCATTTAACAGTTTCTTTATGGTTTTGAAAGCGCAGCACCCCAAAGTGTGCCCTTTAAACAAGCTCTGTCTATAGCGTTGCCTTGTTTAAACTCACGGGCTTATTAAGATCAAAACCAGATGATTTATTAGTACAATTATTTCACTTAGTACAGAAATCAAGTTGAAAATAACGTTATGGAATTTTATTGCATGGAAGTTTTTGCATCTATTTCTAGCCTGTAAATTAATATTATTTGTTATATTTTGCTGCCTTTGGGGCAAATACAAGGATTCTGGAGTTCAGGAGTTTCCGGTAAAATCTCAGCCAAAAGTGCAAAATAGCCATACCACATCGGTCAAGCCTCAACCCACGAAGCAAAGTGCTCATACCACATCGGTCAAATCTCAACCCACAAAGCTAAATGCCCATACCGCATCGGTCAAACCTCAACCCACAAAGCAAAGTACCCATACCACACCGGTCAAACATCAACCCACGAAGCAAAGTACCAATACCACATCGGTCAAACATCAACCCACGAAGCAAAGTGCCCATAACTCATCGGTCAAACCTGAACCCACAAAGCTAAGTGCACATACCGGATCGGTCGAACCTGTGCTCTCAGTGTTGAATGCCCATACCACATCGGTCAAACCTCAACCCACAAAGCTAAATACGCATATCCCATCGGTTAAACTTAAACCTACGAATCAAAGCGCTTATACCACCTCAAAGGCTACCAAGCCAGTTCAAATCAAAAACGAGTCCCACGAAAAGGTAAGATGTCATAGCTGTGCATTGTGGGCGCCTCCCTGTATATCAGATTCAAGTGGCTCTAAAGTACTTTGCAGTGTAAAAACTGACATTACAGGTTACCCTTTCTAAACCAATACATCTATTATGAACATCAAGTATAATCTGCCTCCGACTGCTGAGAAAAAAATAGCGACCAGGAATGATAGAGCTTCCAACAATTGACAGACCTTAACGTCGTAGATTTCTTTGCACAATGAGTAAAGGAAGGATCAAGGGTATCCTGATAGCCGATATGCGTAGGATATTAAGATCTGGATGGTTGCTGACTCGCTTAGACAGGTCTCTTGTACAATAGTTTGGAGGAACAGCTTGCAGTAATGAACACTCTGGGAGCTGTAGAACAGTTCTGATTAGTTGGACAGGCATTAACTACGTGCGTATTTTCCTATCCAAAAGGAGCAGCTCTTTTGGTTTGTCTTAAAGCGTGTCCTCCCAGTCTTTTGCCATTGGCTTCTAGTAGGAGGTCGCTCTTTCTTCCAGTCACTCGGTAAAGTTCTGCAATAAATTCGTCTTTTTTTTTTCCAGTCTTTCAAACAGGAGCAAAAAAAAGAAAGCCTAGGGAATACAACACGAAGGTACCATTACACTTCGGGTGATGCGGAGGTTCCGAAATCATCGACGTTGCAGCTACACTCAATTAAGTTACCACTTGAACCACTCATAGAAGTAAGTTCAAAGAGTAAGTGAAACTATTGAAAAATTAATTGCAATGCAATTTATACCCGTGCTTATTAAGACAGGGTACATTTGTATCCTAAAAAAACATCGAATCCAAATTCTACTCGTAATTCGTTTGTGCAGATATTTAAAGATTAATCTGCAAGAAGTCACTGTTCGCTGTTTTTAACATGGTCCTAACTAAATCTACCGTGATGGAATATCCTCTACTAGAAAGCAAAATGTTCCCAGAATATCGAAAATAGCTATAAAAATATCTTTAGCGTGTAACTGCTTGGTTTGATAGAACCATATTACGGTGTAAATGTAAAATACCTGGTTTCTGTTAGAGGATTCGAAGACTTCCTGTTCGACTAAACAACACTAGAGTAAAACAATAATTTCTAGGCATGTGTATGGAGGCTCACTAGACGGAATTCCGTCTGGGATTTGCGTTTGTATTGTTTCTTACGAACTTATATCTAATTATTCTGAAGAGGAAATAAAACGTTTTCGTGTGTTCCTATGCGCATATAAATCTAAAGCCATAAATGAATGGATGAATCGTTATGATAATTCCAAACTTCAGTATTTCCTAATTAAATTTAATGGTCTTTAATAACATTGATTTGTTTATATTCGACGCTTTAAATTTGTGAATAACGAAGAACGACAAAAAAGTGGAAATACCCAAGGCCCTGTATCATTTAAAATCTACTTCTGAGAAGCCATACACGTCGACCAAACGTTCTTCAACGGTAAGCGTAGATTAATAATCTATGTTAAGCCGAAAATGGTTTTTAATGAAATACCGTTAGCATGGAATTGCTTTAGCTGTCAAATATGTCTGATCGCCCACACATGAGCTAAATGTTGTCAAACTGTTGAAAAAGGACGTAATTATTTTGTATAGTGCTTTAATTTTTGACGTTAAAATGCGAAAGCTGTCGGTTTCACGTACTCCCATTGGCTGCTTTTTTGTTTTTGTTTTTGCTCGGTAGATAATTGTACACATCCAGTATTTATCTGTGTCACTAATTATAAATTGATGGGGTCCGCTTAAACAGAAGTTGGGGTCAGCATTATAAACATACTAGTCGCTATAGTACTCCCGAATAAAGCCATCGGTGTAGATTAGATGCTGCTCCTTTTTTGTGAGCGTAAATGGTCAATTAGAATTTCGCGATTTGTACAAGATATTTACAAAATAAGCCTAAAGTAAAAGTGTATTTAATACTAATTATATTGTTGGTGAACCCAAAAACAGCGACTTTAGGTAGGCGACAAAGGTAGGCTCAACACGTTCGACAACAAAAAGGCTGCTAAATCGATCGTTTTTGCGCTTCGATCAAAATTTCGTAGTCGTATTTTTCTAACAGTTCAGTAACAAGTTTTGAGCCCTTGGAAGGACCGGTTCAGTGGCATTAAATCTGAAAGGCTAAATGTTTTTTTTTTTCAGAGAAACATGCCCGCAGAGACAAGCAGCAAGGGAAGCCCAGGCTCTGAACAGAGAGAGCTAGAGGATCTGCAGACGCTAACCTCCATCGCGCAAGTAAGCATCTATTTTATTAACTGAGTTGTTTGTAATTATTTTCGGACAGCTGTTTCACATGCAACTAACGAGTTCGATCAATATTTTCCGTTTCATAGTCAGATGTTGTGATGCTGTTAATTTTAGTGGCCAACCTGTATATGGCCTTTTGATACGATTGGGACGACCAACCTTTATTGAGGGCAGGTACAATATCGCCAAGCAGTCCTAAATTGAAAGCACTCAGCCACTAATTACATCCTTTTTTCTCTAGATATTTTAAACTCACGTTGACATTTTTCTGCTAAAGGGGATAAATGAACTCAAAGCCAGGAGCTTCCTCTAGATATTTTAAACTCACGTTGACATTTTTCTGCTAAAGGGGATAAACGAACTCAAAGCCAGGAGCTTCAACTTCGCGCATGAATCTCATCTTCTACCAAGAGCAAAGACGTCGCGACCCTTTACGGTAATGATCTGTCTTGCTTTTTACTATAATTAGTTATTTTACACGCACATTTCTGCATGCGAAGTTTAATTGTTACATCCGGGTTACATTAGGATGTTAGCTAAGATGCAGGTTGGTTTCAATGCATTGCATACAACAACTATTATCCATATACCCCACGTTCTATTCCAACAGCACGTTTTCTACGCTATATAATAATAATTGGATCGTCATTTCATAGGAGGAAGGTGAAGGGTCTGCTCGCTTTACGGGGTGTCGAACGTCAATCATCATGGGTGATTTCAGACAGCTTATTTGCGAGAACAACTTGGTAAAAGGCCAATCCGTGCACCTGTTTCTGCATCAGAACGACGATCCAATTTACTTCCAAAAATTTATAGACTCGAAAGGGAAATGATACAAGCGTTGTGGTGGGAAAGATGGTACAAGGCATAAAGGTCCAGAAGACCGATTTACGTTTAATGATCACAGTAACTTATCGAACTTGCCAATAAACTAAAACAAAAAGGAACAGCGACGTTTGCAATGATTCGTCTCAAATTCTAACTACTGAGTTCTCATTTTATTACTCGTTCTTTTCGATATAGACTTCACCAAATCGAGAGTCGCAACTAAACGCGCTGATATGCCATAGCAGTCATTCAATTACTGCAGAGACCTGCAGGGATCCCTTACGTGGTACTAGTACCTTTAAGTAAAAGCTCGAAAAAGTGAATTAGCTTTAACACTTATGTTCGAAGGAACGATTTCTCGATCTCTCGATTCGTTGCAGTGCAGGAAGCCTTGTCAACACTAGCATAATCCGATAATAATAATAATAGTTCCTTAACGTACCCGGGATGACATTTCTAAACGTCAGGTGTCGTTACTGACTGATCCATTCGCCATGTCAGTCGACAGATGAATACAAATGAAAAAAAAAACCGTTTGATTGCCAAGTACCCACATCGATCTAATCGAGGGATTATTCTATTTTTAACATACTTATATACATGCATATCTATGCATGTCTATATGCATAGTACGTCAACGGAAAGATAATTGGTAAAATAACTGAAAAACGTTTATTATTACTAAATATTCGCTTCTTGTGGTTCGTTTCATTCGTTTGTTTGTAATATTACGATCTTAACATGTGCGTAAGTATGATAGCGTCTTTGCGTATCATGGTAATGGTACAATTCACTACTTTTTAATTGAAACCATGCTTTGCAACCAATGCACGTTTGGCAACTCTATAACCATCTTAAGATAACTTTCAAGTGTCGAGCACTCTACCGAGTGCACAGTTGAAAAAAACGCCAAAAGCTTTCACAGTCACCGAGCCTTCTTTGTGACCGTTTACATTGGAAATTTAAAAGTTCGCATTGAGGACCCTGAATTACGAAGCAGATGATTCGCTTTTTGAGCTGACCGACTCTGAATAGGTTGTTGTTAGATAGATCTTCAGCTTTGTCGATATATTTTTGTGCGTGGGTATTATCGGTAAATGCAATTATTTGTCAAAACGAAATTAATTAATATTGTTGACAATATCATTCATGTCTTGTCTATGAGTGATGTTGTCAAAGCAGTGTTGGATACCTCAAATATATCATCATCGGATATCGATTGGCCCTGGTTTTTATAAACAGTTAAGCAAGATCATATGTGTTAAGAATCTTCGCGGTACATTGTCTTCAGGCAGAGAAAACAGGTACTAACCAACTGTCCATCTATCTATAGTTAGAATGCCTTCAACTTAAATTATCGGATCTGACATGAGCAACTAAGAACATGGCTAGCGATCAAAATAACAAGCAGCCAAAAAGCATAGAAGATCCTGAATCTTAAATTATGGCGTACTGCTTTATTATAAAGCAAATACAGAATCTAGAGTGGCAGGCTCGTAGATGTCAACAAAATATTGTGTAAGTTAACTTTAAGAGCACCCATGTCATCGATTTTTGACTAAAAAAGCACGTTATTGGACATATGCTTCGACGGGGAAAGAGGTTCCACGACCAACGAGCTTCGTCTCAGTGTTTTCATTAGCGTACCGAAGTGTTTCAACTCGGACTACTTTTATAAATAGTAAGCACATTCTCGTGGGGGTAGCATTTTTGGTGATGTAGTAAACCTCAATTTTCAATACGTTACCAGCGGGGAGAGTAACAATGTTTGCTTACAAGACGGTCAGTTTTAAACATGAGCTACACTGCATGTATATAAGAATCAAGGAAATACGTTCCAACTAAACGGATTACTCTAGTATAAAAGGTTTTTGATACATTTAATGTTAAAAATACTCTTTTTCTAAAAAAATTTCTGAGCTCATATTATTCGGCAGCATGCCATAAGCCATGTTCCGGAATAAGTACGTGGCGCGTTTGGCTACAGCCGAGTTCACCTTGTATGGCCTGCAAGCTAATAAAATTGGGTCTTCTGTTATAAAAATCTAGTTATAACGGAGAGCTATCTTGATTCGAATTATTACCACAAACTATACTGGAACTTGTTTCTGCACTAGCAGACAGGATGGTCCTGGAGCAAGAGGTATGTGGCGAGATCTGACGGCAGATGAAAGTACGAGAGTGTGTTCGTAGTCGTCTCTATTAAAACTAGATGGAATCACTGGTCTCTAAACGTTTTTTAACACTAATTTTTTCATAGCCTATCGTGGGTGTTCGTGTGTCATGGTTGAGCTACAGAAATTGCCCGCAGCCTTTTGACGGCAGGATTGAAGGAGTAAGCCTTTTGCGCGTCTCTGGCGTTAAGATTGGCACACTATGTGCACCTTGGCCGCCACTATTACTGGTACTTAATACACATACGACGGTGTGCTATGTGTTCTACACCTTGACCAGTCGGTGCCCTAATGCTTCGGCAGCCCTAACATGCCTGCACAACATCTCAATCCAACAGGAGTATAGAGGAACCATTTCTAGTCTATATATAGTCTACATGAACTGAAAAAGCTTCCAGACAACCTGTTCACTCTTGCCCCTAGCTGTTCCGCCCTCCATGTCCCATATAGAAACATTCCTCTTCACCGTTCTTGCATCGCAAGTCTATATGAAAGCTGTTGCACAGGTTTTTTTTTTTATTGAAAACTGTTTTTTCGACAAGACGACTAATCCTTATACAGCTATACAGACTCGGGAGATATATTTCGATGATGAATGATGCTTATTTTTGTGCACTATATATCAACTCGGACTAAGTGAAAACAGTAATGTATTTCTATATGAAATGACTCTTGTCTTGCATTTAAATAAACTGTGCCAGCCTAGTATTTTATTCCATGAATTTAGGAAAATAAAGAAGGTTTCGCGTTATGGAAGCATAAGATCTTTGGGACGAACGAATATAAGAACAGACCTGACAGTCCCGATTTAAGACGCTCTCTTGTCGCTCGCAGTGAATCTGTGGAATATCGTGCGGAAGTCTGAGCCATATTCTGCATGCAGTATCACTGCCATAACGTGGCGCAGGATTGTCTTCGGAAGAATCGTACAAGGAGAACCCATCGTGAGCATTAAGAGCGTAACAATTACTACACGGATCGAAACATCAGAAATCGCAGTCAATGAGACCCTGATCTTGCTTTCCACCCGGTGCGACTTTACTGACAACAAACATCAAATAAGTTCGTGGATATTCGCGGAAAGTGGCTTTGTTCGGACGCGTCCTATTCATTTGTGAATCTAAGACTCAAGTCGCTATCGTATGCAAAATTGAAGTACTGAAGAAGTAGTAGTGCTTGTACATGCCGCTGCACACAGCCATTCCCAGGACAACTAGCAACTCTTGTTTAGGCAACTTGTGCCTTAAAACAGGCTACAAACAAAGAAGGCTATAATAATAAGCGGTATACATGAGCAAGCTTTGATTGCAACTACTTAGAATGCCAGTGATAGCGAGTACGAGTGGCGCGGCATCGCAAACCGGCAACATAAACGTTCGCCCTTACTTTAGCTTTTTGTACAAGCTCTTTTTCTCGTCGCTTCTGTATTAAAAAAAAAATAGTAGTTTGTGCGTACATGGGTACAGATATTGCGTACATTTAACAAGGTATAACCTTTGTTCTGTTGGTTTTGTTCTATATTAACGCAGAAAATAGTATAACGTCTAAAGGGAGCTGTACGTAAAGATAATGAAAGCATTTAGAAAAAGCAACTGTAAACTGAAGTGAGATTCACTCCGGCGAAGAGAAAACGAACCTGATAGTAGCGTTTGGGTCTTTAAGCCGATGCTTCTGAGCTTTGTACTGCAGACGACTATAGGCATAGTTAGGAATGTTCTTCAGATTTTTCAGACAGATTTTCATGTTAAACATTCCGCTATTTGGTTTATACTGTTCATAGCCAATTCCAAAACATACAAAATGTGTATAATGATTTTTTTTTGTCTGAATACGATATGGTTTTCTGGAATCAGATTTAATATCTCTTCGAGATGAGCTAAATATCACGAACGAAAATGCAGCTACGACACCCATTGGAGGAACTGTGTTTTGGCTATCTGATTTTTGCCTTCCCTTTGATTGCATGACCGATCTAGATTTGTGGAATAACGATAGAACTAAAAAGTGGAACTTTGGTAATTTAAAACAGCTCAATTGAAGAACTTGCATTTCAAGGGAGCATATCTTAAGTATGAATAAAATCAGTCTCAGTTTTGAGAAACCTTGTAAAGATCAATTGTTTATATTTTGTGCTATGTTTACCTTCTGACTCCATCTAGTAAAATCGATCGTGCAATGTACGGTTGTAATATGTATCGATAAATAACTGGCAACTAAAGTATTGTCTCGGTTAACTTAATTACACGTGACCTGATCCCATTTTTGCAGCTTCCGTGACTTTTTCAAGAACGTCAATGACGTATCTATGGGAGTTGTCTGTTCAAGATTTGTATCCTAAATAACCGTAAATACTCATTTAATTTTCAACTTTCCAAAATAGAATAACTAGATGATGCGTATAATTCCAAACATTCCTAGAGAACTAAGATATTGAATGACGTTTTTCTTAGAGGCTATTGTTATTCAGTAATAGCACACCACTCAATGATTTTAGTTACTGTGCCTCTGACGAGAAACACTTACGCAAACGAAAGCCAAAGCGAGACTTAATGGTAAATTTCAACGCTTGATTTTAAAGCTTGCAATGATACATTGATCAAAATATGAAAGTGACGAGCTATTTAGTTCGAACGATCAATAATAATAAAAATATTATGTTTACGTTTGATGTTAGTAGGACTGTGTTAGTAATAATTCGCGCCCTTTATATACGACGTCCTTTATAGTTGGTATAGCACACAACCCCGACGACGCTGATCCCTAATGCAACGAGGAAACACCACAGTTTTTATCGTATGTGCTAGTCATCTCTATGCCGCCAATGATATACAGCGTATCGGCCGTTTGGCTTTGGGGGTCCTCAAGGATAGCTTACTAAATGGCGGTCTTGTTTTGGCGTGCGATTTCGAAACATGGAAGCTCGTCGATAGACCCAACCTTTGTTAGTTTGAAATTGGACTGTGGGTGTTGTTTTACGTGCAGTTAAGTGGTACACGCAGCACGTGCAACGTGGTTTTATACGTCAAGCACTATGACTTAACAATAGGGGACGTACTGGGTTGGATAGTAGGTCTTTCGTGTTGTACCCAAATTCAAATTAGCTGCCAGGTTCAATCGGCTTTTATGCATGCCAAAAAAAAGTCTATGGAGATTTACTCAGGATCGATTGTTGAAGATATTGGAATGAGATGCGTGGTTTCGTTAAAACATTATTTGTTTGAACTTTCATGGCTTTGGTGTCGACTCAACAGGGGTGAGCCCTACTGCTACCAACATTCGTGTTTCGCCTTTAATGCAGTTATTTTTATGCCATGTGTTTATAGATCATATACATAAACACAGTTTAGACGATGAGTAGGCAGACGTTATGAAAGAATCTATATTGTCCTTTACAAGCTAACGACATCGTGCAATTCTAAGCTTAAGCTGCATACAGATCTAAGCTGCATCGATGGAAAATTGATCTGAATGATGTTTCAAAACTTTGCACGGAAAGAACAACAAGTCGTCGAACGCAACATGCTATATTTCTACTAAAAATAATCTGTTCGAGTTTCTGGATAAGGTGTGCTTCATTGAAGGACGTAGGACAAGCCAATCCCCCCCCCTCGCCTGGATAATTTTGTGTGGGTAACCTATTTCCTTCTAATTTTAGAGACACGTTGTGATGTACGTGCGGACCCAAGCCTAGACATACTTCATTTTGTGCTGGAATCCAGCCGTTTGATGAAATGTTTAACAGCGCTACCTGACCTGAAGCTCGAAACACAAAGGCAGATCAAGCCATTTTTCACCACGAACACTCTCCATGTTTGGCTGCGTTCTATGGTGTTGCCGTATCTGTCAACTACCGTGTTTGCTGACCAGTTGGCTAAAGGAACAGCGCAAATATAAGAAACGTCGTCTACAGGGATTCCCAGAGGGTCAATGTGCACCCCTCTGATAACATATTAACTGTTCGATTGTCGATAAATTATTGTGGCATCACAGCACTGAATACTGAAGCCTCGAATACTTTTCAACCTACTGACGACGATATCAAATGTGTCTCGTTAGAATATAATAATATAATAGAAAGTTACGGTCGATCCACTTTCTTATAATCTGGTTACACCTATCTAGATTCGGTGTACTATCATTTTGGCTGGTGGTTCCTTCAGTACAATTTGATTTTACCTGCGGTACCAGCTACTTGTTATCAATCTAAAATTACTTTTGCTTACGAAAAAGCTTAATTTTACTTTACTTACTTACTTACAAATACCGTGCAAGTATCAATAAGGACACTGCAATAGCTCACAACATTCAGGTTAGGACAACATTCATACATCATGCAAGTTTCCGTACGCCTTAGACATCCTTCTCGATGTAGAGCCATCTACACGCGTTGACGGAATGGGAAAGCAATTGTTTTTT
>NW_019211458.1:36128534-36134139 GCF_002443255.2 Varroa destructor | reverse complement strand
AGCTACCCTGACAATATAGCAGTCCGGCACCTACCTTTGGCAAGAACTCTTTGGTCGATACATTCATTGTTCTTAGAGGTTTCGAATCAGGTTCTAAAGTCCAAGGATCCAAAGTAGCATATTCATCCAATGTCGTTTCTTCGCCATCAGCGTTTCCTTCCTGCTTCATTTTTATGTATTTTTACATTTTACTTTAATGAGCACAGATCACGTGCGAGTAGAATTTCTAACGGGGTACTAATGCATTCACTCAATGATTCATTGCTAGCCTGGACAAGGGCTCCGTATTGGTAAAATTTTGGGTTTATGAATTTACAAAAGATCAGTTCTATGGCACGCACTAAAGTCCGGATCATTAGCGCTTCCAGGGAGTACCTAAAATGTCGTCTGATACACAGCCAATTTGTGGCTGTAGCTTGTGAAAATGTCTACAGGAGAAATTTGTTTTACCAAATTATTTTATGACTTTGAGCAGTTTGATGGTCGTATATTTCTACCCAAAATTATGTATAACTTTCAAATGAAGCACTTTTGATGGTCGTATATTTCTACCCAAAATTATGTATGACTTTCAAATGAAGCACTTTTGATGGTCGTATATTTCTACCCAAAATTATGACTTCATTCATTTCATAAAGTTCAAGAAAAAAGACTATGCCCTACACGCGGTCAGCTATTCCACAATCTACAAATATCAAACAATATCAGCTATCTTAAATAGTTTACGTCTTTTGGTCGAGATTTGAATCCTATCGAGTTTGGCACAGTAGTTCTTAGAGCTGCCAGACTTGGATGTGTCGGATTTCGAAAGCTTGGCGCCATCCTCAACGTAATAATTACTGTCAACTAACCTTCCTTTACTCTCATATGCTGCTGTGGAATGTATAGACAATACAACACGAACATACTAAACGCTCCTGATAATACGAACCTCCATGTAAACCTCTCTGGAACTATGGAACTCTGTGTTTATGACAGGTGCGACGTCTCTTCATCGAACGATTCACACTTAGTGCTATTGATGCTCCGACTGCTCCAAGGTGTGTTTAGGATTTTTAAAAATGTATTGTTTGGAAGACCTTGATAATATATGGTTTTCAGAGCAGTAAACATATCTACTAAGGAACTATGCACAAATTGAAATGCCAAACACAAAATAGTTTACAATAGAGGCTTCCGATAGCTTTGTTAGTGGAGTCATTTGGACAAATGACATGAAGGCCTATACTGAATGACTCGGAAACCACAGAACTATAATTTTTAGAATTAAACTGTCTCAGCTACGCTATTTGTATATATCATCTGACAAACGCATTCATAAAACGAAGGCCAATCTTTAGCACTGAGTAGTATTCACCTGGATATACGGCAGGTCCAATTCTCTAATTTGCGTTCCATTACCGGCTCGCGGCGCTATCGACGTTTTCGCTGTAGATTTTATGTGCCGTGTAACTTTCACCGGATTTTTTAGCTTAAACAAATGAAAATTATTTAAATTAATACGTACGATCCAAAAGATGACTAGCAGAAATACCTAGTCGTCTCTTTAATTTTTCTTGCAGCTTAAATGCTATTAAGAAGAGTAACCAACCTTGTCTTTCACAAGTGGTATAATAATGCTGAGCTTTCCCTCTTCGTTTTGGCATACCATAAACGCATCTTCCTTATGCGGATGTGACAGACATTCCGTGAACTTAGGCGCCGGAACCGTGACAAATTTTCCTTTCAAAATAACAAAGCACCGTTATTAAAAAGATGACAGCGAAGATAAGATCGCCTCAGTTAGAAGCTTCTACTTACGGATACGGTAAAAAAGAATCGAACGCAAAAGGTGGTCGCACTTTTCTTAGAAAACCCTACTTATCATTAAACAAGATGTGTAACATGCCCTTTACGTTATAGCCATTACTTTTTTCAAGATTTATCCAAAATCGTGGGGATTACGTTCGATTTCTCAAGAAATATGAAATCCGTTTTCGCTTACAACTATTAAGAAAAATATTAAAAATTAAGAGAGTAATAGCCGGTCTGTTATATTCCCAGGTCTTTACCTGGGCAAAATCTAGTCTGCATCAATTTATCGTACAGGCCCGAATACTAAGTACAGTAAATTGCTTACTAAATTCCTTTCGAGAAAGATAAACACATCCTGGATCAGTCGGTGCTTAGGGGCGTTTTGCCCTAAATCCAATCTGTAGCATACATTGCTGCAGTGCTACACATAACGAAAATAAGTGTAGCTATTTTATTTGTCATTGACTAATTTAGGATGAGTTCTCTAGGACACGTAACTTAAGTCAACAGTACTATGCCATTGGATTTACCTGGTACCAAAAGACCTAAGATCTAGGCTTCTTGGTTAAATATGATTAGTAAATGATTAGGTTTGATATTGATTTAAGCCTATAGAGCCACGTGGCATGTCGAAAATTTGCTCTATTTTTTTTAAAGGAAAAATGCGTTGTATACTCACTAAATGACTCGTCGTTAATATCATTTTTACCGGGCCTATGACCTGTGAAAATAGGAATCGGTCACTATTAAACATTCTATATGGATTGCGTATGTACTTCATGCATGCACTGGGGTGCGTTTTTCGATACAACCTTCTACACTTATATACTTTTTTTATATTATTATACTATTACAGGTACATGCACAGATAACACTTCGTCGAATGCTAACACTTCATCAAGCACTATAAATTAACTCGGCGTTTTCCTAATTTCCGAGTAATGCTCAGCGAAATCAATGAGTTTCCATAAAAGAACACACTATAGCTTCATAACTAAATATCTCCATTATCGATCTCACTTATCATCAGATGGAAATGTGGTTCAGTATGGAACAGTACTACTCAAAGCACTCATACCTTGTATTATTCTAATAAAGGCGTCTCTACGGCTTAATAGGCATAGTACAACGACGACGGATTTAGCTCATATTCGAAAATTCGACAGATTTTAAACGGAAACTTCGTCTTTTTGAGGGAGTAACATGTAAGCAGCGATCGTTCGGACTGGAAACACAGAATTACTTCCAAACTCTATACATATGCAATACATTCTTCAGGACAACCCTTTCGTTTTTCCATTGCAGGTAATGATTTGGGTTCCCACAATGTGTTCATGGCTGTTGAGGTATGTCGCCATTAGGGTATGACTAAATGGGCAAGGCCGAGTTTATAAGGTCCTTAAAATTACAAATTCTAGATACAGCATTTTGGCTGTGAGTCGGTGCAGCTTGGATTCTAGGTCGTTTTAAATGACCCGAAATAGTATATAATAGTTTTATGTACTAGGACTAATTTCAGCAGATAGGCCTCGAATTGAACAGCACAGTTTAACAGTCAGGACAAACAAACGTCTGTGTCTTTTTGCGCTTCTTTGATGTCGGCATTCGTACCGGCTATAGTGCGCCAGGCTCTTCAGCCTCAAGGAGCTAGGAAGCACCGAAGAGAGTCGAGGAGTACCACCATTTCGAATCCGGCCTGGATAAAAACTCAACACCGTCGTCAGTCCATCAGGAAACCTAGTTCTAAACAGAGTTGTCTGTAAACACTAATATTCGTTCACAACATCTACATATCTTTCAGGACGTAGGGGTTTTCTAACATCAGTTTGTTCAAGACACTACCCAACGCAATCTGAATCACTTCCAGGTGGCGTAACTATGTTTCTAGGAGCCCGTATCATTGGCATGGAATTTTAACTTCCACTAAGTTGTTAACGTTTTGTTTCGTCTTGTGTATATCGGAACCTGTCATTGATTCAAAGTCTACAGCGGTAAACTTCTAGCGAGTCCGTGGTACTTACGAACAATCAGCTTTTCATGATTGGCTTTTGCTTCAAAGCCGAAAACGGCGTAAAACAGGAATACCAGTAGGCCCCAGGTTAGATTAAGCTTCGTCATTTACAAGATCTGTATACTTCGCTTGCAGAATCATGAAACAAACTACTATTTTAGTATTATGAATAGTCAAGCAGGTGATATTAACTATGTAATCTCTAGTAGACGACGACAGATACCCTCGCTTGACAGTAAAGTTAGCAGAATAATGCAGTTACATAAAAGTATTATAGTTCTGTCAACTTCTACTAACTAAGCGATCATTTTCCATGAACTTTTTACATTTTCTATTCGTAACGTTAATTAAAATACGTAACGTGGTCACTGGACATATTTACACTGTCATCAAAAATATAAACGAGGTCACCTGTGATATCATTTAAGGTGTTTGAAAAACTTAAATAACGTTCAAGCTTTGGTGCTATGTGCTCGAAATGGTGATATAAATTTGTCGTCTAACCTGTAAAAACGCAGATTTCTCCGCTATTAAATAGTGTGTAAATACTACCTTTATAAATAAAGGTAGTATTAAGGATATATAAAAGATTCTAATAGTTTTTTTTTTTTTTATTCTTAAGAAGAACTGCGTTGTCGAGTTTCGATTTCCTGTTATTTTCTTTATTGGATGTTTATATATTTTTGTCAGAAGCTCTAAACGTGGAATCTAATCGATATGACTTCATCTTGAGCTTACTTAGAAATCAATTTTGACTGTGTGTGAGTTACTCGAGAGTAACTTGAAATTAAAACTAGCTAAAAGTGAAAATCCCTTTCAATTCAGATAACTTTAGCGTAGAGTTGATAGTGACTGTTCTTATTAGGATTTAAGCTGACTTCATAAATATTATCGCAGTGTATGGGTCAGTAACGGAAGAAAACCCCGCGGTTTAGAGAAGGTAGGAATTTAAAGGACCCTTTGTGTGCCTATAGGGTGATATGACGCATAAGCTAGTTTATCAACAAAGAAATTTCACCTTTACCATTATATTCAGATGTACTACAGAGGCAACAATGAAGGTTGCAAAAAGTGGGTTTAAATTTGCACAGTTTATTTACAACAGATGTCCAGTAGAATTTTTCAGAGGCATCATAAATCGCAGGCGAACGTGGAATCCGTAGCGAAAATTTCAGCAATCTAGAACGAATAACATAAATGGTTAAGTATAGTAAAGCTATCCAAGATATATGGCCAAGTTGAGCGCATAGGCCAAATCATTAGTTACGCGGAACAAGTTTTCAAAAAAGATCTAATACTGTGAAAGAACTTATCAAAAACTCCAATGAACTAAACAATCCATCCAAACAAATGACAGCGGCGTTCTATGCAGTGGTAACGCTTATGGTCGCAAACCTAACGCTCACTTTGAAGCATGTGTTTTTTGCGCACAAAGCAGCGCGATGCTGACAGAAAAAGCGCTTTGTAAAAACGTAATAAATTAAACAATATCAAAAAAAAATTTACTTAATAAATAGCGAATCAAACGTTTAAAAAAATGGCGCGCGTTTACACGGACCAATTAAAAACAAAATTAATTGAAAAATGTTATGACATACGGTTTGAATGATTTTAAAATTATTACTTTCATTGCGTTGGATTATGGAGTTAGCGCTGAGTAAGCAGAGAACTGCGTTTATGAGATTCACTGCGCTTCTCCGAACGAGAACCATGCGTAACCCGCATGTTGATACGGTGATGTTCGTACCCGGTTCTGCTCTATCCTGTTCTACTGGAAAACTTTTTCTTAGTGCTATATAT
>NW_019211458.1:36027869-36128434 GCF_002443255.2 Varroa destructor | reverse complement strand
ACCATTTACCTTATAAAAACGTATGCCTGACAAGTTATATAGATTCTGTATCATCTAACTGTTCGGGTGGGGTTACACATCTTAATATCTGTTGTTTACTTGAACAAAATTGGCGGTATCACACATTATGACGACGAATGTAAAAAGAAACGTCAAATGGTTATACCTTAGTCACAGTCTCTACAGCCTGGCATTGACGAAGGACAATGGCTGGAATAATCCTGGCGCCTTTGCGAGCTCCAACTAAAGAGCAGGCCATTGAAGCTATCGTATCAGCGTCCCCTCCACAACGAAGTGCTGCTTCCAGCGTCCGCATGAATGCGTTGTCCGACTGAAGTATTACATTACACAATAACGTTACTTCGGTCTCTGAAGCCCAACTTGTCCCTTACAATAATTACTATACCATTCCTTTTTCTCGTCTGTGTCTAACATTTTCTGAGTAACACCCTTTCTTGTTTACCCTTCCTAAGTCGTGATGTGTTCGATTGTAATGTAAAGGTTTTCGGTGTAATCAAATCAGCCGCAACTGGTACAAGTGAGCTAATCAGAATATCGATCAGACGCAGCACCTGCAATTTCCTGCCAGTTTCGCGTGTCCTGGAAGTGTTACATTTCGAGGTGATTGCAAAAACAGTACATACAGATTACCCTGGACGAGTTCGTAGCACCCTTTTCAGCGCATTTATTTAGCGAGTTGGTACTAATGCTTTACGCCGTGCACGTTATTCAGAAATGATAAATGACAAAGGATCTTGGAATCTAGCAAATGTTATTTTGTTTGCTTTGCGCAGCCTGTACGAGCTGCTAGAATGGCTCGTACGACCATTTGGAATTTTAGCTTCTATACTAAAGAATCTAATATATAGATAAACAGTGCAATTTTCGTAACTTCGAAAGTTGAGCAAACAGATTAAACATGCTAACCGTTCGATATTTCTCGTCGATATCTGTATTTATACGGTAAAACCTTGTAAGCAAAAGTTAACACTTTAATGAACGATAGTCTAGCACAAGGCGGCATTTGTAGATGAAAAGAATAGAGTAAAAAAAGATCAATAATTCACTTCCGACCAATTTAACTTTGTCACTAGACAAAGCCCTATTCTAAATAGTAAATGTTTACGTCAGTTACTGCCTTAGACATCTCTTAAACATGTCGACGAAGGCACTGGTAATGAAGCTATTTTTTAATAGAATTATTGTTGAGCACTGCGCACCTCTGGTAACTGATGCATCGACCCAGTGTTATGGATAGACGACGTAACAAAGTCGTTGTAATTTGCGTTGATTCGAACCTTGGAAGGTCATCGTCGTAACGATACGAAATTGTCTTCTTGGGTTTTACCAACCGAAGGCGGTTTACGTATCTCCGATGTAATAAAACTAGGTGGCGACAATCACCTACAGTCGACGGCGGACCGACATGTTATAGTTATGCTTCACGCAGGATTGACTAATATCATGTATTTTCGCTGAAATCAACTTGCCGTTCATTATCTCTGTGACCAGGTTGAAAATTTCACTTATTTGCGCCGAGATATGGGTGCTTACCTAAAAGTCTATTTTTTCCAAGTTGTCATGAATACGTCTTGAAGCACTTTTCTACGAAATTACATGAAGACGACTGATGGATCGTTGCAGGCGCTGTTTCAAAAAGGATTCAATGTTTCTGTGGGTGACAGTTCGTAAAAGCGATACAAAATCTAATGTCATTCACTTCAATCACCATGTTTTACCACGATCAGTGCAGCTACTGGGCTGCTCTTAGCGGAAACCTTCGGTCAACGAAAGGTCGAAGAGGGTAAAACGGCTATCAGGTAAGAAAGGTAGAACGCCAAAGATAAACGACGAGGAAAAGAATGCCACAGTAGCATAGTGGCAGAACGAGTGAGCAGCTATCCCAAGGAGCGGTTCGGGCCCATATGTCAAGTAAGATCTTATATACGAGATATTCAGAAATAGTTAGATTGCCCCCGGGGTAGAGATCGATTATTTTCTTACACAGCTTATAAGGACATGGAGACTTTCAAGTCTACCCCTTCAGACTCGGTAAAGCTCCGTTAGAAATATGAATCAATGCAATTTGGGTGTAGATGGCGATATAACACACACACTGCAATAATTTGCCCTTTTTATGAAGAAGCCAGACCAGCAGCAAAAATAAAGGCGGCAGCGAAAGGGACTCGCGGTTACGACCCCAGCGGTAGCGCCACTCCGGATGTGTCAGAAGGCGACATAAAGCGATTCATACATTTCGTATGCGGCTGGGGATCACCTTGACCATGGATGCAGAAGTCGTGGGAGAGAAACGATGGCCGGGAAGACTGAGGAGAGCCAAACTTGGTACGGAGCAGGCAAACAATGTCGCTACAAATCCAAGTTCGCAGGCTGTTCGGAGAAAAACATCGAGAGAGTAACTCTGGCCAGCTAATTCGGTAAATATTTGAGATAGTTCCCATCGGCCCTTAGTACTGTTAATAAAGATTCGGGTCTAAATGAGGAAGTGAAGCTTGGGCGGAAAAACGATTTTAGTAGGTGCAAATCCTGCAATATTAGTTCTGCATGGCTGCGTAAGCCATTTGAGCCCCTAACCTTTAAAACCTTGGTTTGCGATCTTTTGCAGACGCTCGATTAAACGTCAATGAACTTTTACTGTTGTAATAGTATTTTTTTTTAATTTTTGCTTTTTTTTGAATCGTAACGCATAACGGTTTCCCAAGCCAAAAAATTTGACAATCCTGATATTATTATGATATTACGGAAATTTTAATACGCAACAGTATTTTTGACATACAGCTATTATTGTCTGATAGTCGTCTTTGGATACTTCAACGAGATTGCTGTTCAAAGGGGGGGGGGGGGGGGGTACTAATACTTGTTAAAAAGACCTTTAAATACTGCATTCTTGACTGTGATACCCGCATCCAATAGTGTTGATGGCCTGTTGTGGACTTATAAGATCAAAAAGTTCTCAGATTTATTCAACCGGACGTAAGATATTATTGAACCTGAACTTATATGTGGGCACATCAACCTCTCTAACATCGGTTGGTTATCGACAGCGGTCAGTGACAACTCTTCTCCAAATCCACCTTTGTAAATCTTTGTGTACCCAATAAACTTTTCCAGGTTGTTGAAATCATAACCTACCCGGTCAAGTTTGACGCTGAAGCCATTACCAGGAAAGGCGGAATAATCCTCAATTTTGTATTCATATCAGTTCCTGTATTATTGACAATTCGTCTGTGATTGACTCATCCGTTCACTGCACTTACTACAGCGTTTCATTTGAAGTAGTCGCCGAACTAGTGGAGCCTTCTGAGGTCAAACAGTGCCTAAATTTCCTCGAGAACTTAAAGAACTTCCAACCAAATGTAGTTAAATCCTGAAAGGAATTCCCCTGTCTTCCCTAAAAACATTGTATACCCTCTTATCGAGCCCCTATGCATAATAATGACGCGAACCTGCAAGAAGCGACTTGTTTTCAATTTTTCAATGTTCCAATAGTTACATCAGTCCATGAAGAAAATGTAAACCTGAACGGAAAAATATTATCCAGCAGGTCAAGGGTCAATAGCCTGCTTAGTTTAAGAAAAAACGGTAATTGACTATATTGTTGTTTACTTAGCTTCAAGACTGCCTCCTGGCGCTCATCAACGTGGATTTGCCAAGGACAGATTTACGATCACAGGGCTTCGTACAATGACCCAAGATTGGGAATTATTTTAAAGCCACCAGATAAAATTTGACGGCATCTACTTTAACTTTTCTAAGGTTTTTGGCCAAGTTAATTAAGAGTTATTACTTGTAAAGCTTATTAAAACGGAGAAGCAGATCCCTGCCCCATACAATCGATTGGAAGCTATCTGACAAATCAAATTTTTCATGTTAATATTAATTGCATTCACAAATTTCAGAGGAGTATGCCTCTTGGATGGACCTCAAGGTTTTTACACGGGCTTTATGCTTATGGTTTGAAACTCGAATAGGTGGCCTTTTTACTAGAGCTGGCGCGCTTGTTACTTCAGTCGACAGTCGATGTCGTATCTGCGTGTGACGCACCAGTGGTACGATCATCTCTACCAAAAGTGCATGCTCTCGTAAGCAAACTAACAAACACACTTTCAAGTGTGTGATCATTCCTCTAATGAGATCGGTAAAATACAATGACATAGGAACTTAACTTTAGCGTTCATCACCGTTAGTCTTATTTTTTTTAGACACTCTGCAATAGGAAGCTGCATATTTAATATTAATATTCGAACAGTCACATAATTCCCAAATTTCTATATCATTTCGCTGTTTAAAATTTTCATATAAAATATATTGACACCATTAAATGAATGCGGAATCGGTCTGTTCGTTGAGCTACCTTCAGATACGGCATAAATTTAAGAAGTCTTTGAGTTTCGTGCTACTTGTTAGTATGTTTCGAGTTTTACGACCGGTATCGCCATTTGTCATTTTATTAGATGGCTGACCCCCAGACATGAAATGAGGTCAGTCTATGACCGGCTTTCGGACTTCGATCACCAAGTATTCCTAAAATTAGCAAACAAATACGTTATCCACTAAGCTATCACGGGACTATCGTCTACCAAACACCTACTTTGCCAACAAAACCGACGGGAGGATCGATGTAGACATTTCTACCACCGTAGTTGATGTCACCAACATCCTTTAGAGCAGTGGGATTTGTTAGTGCACGGTTCATTTTTTCAACTATTTACCCGACAGCTTTCTGCTGACGTTGCCAGCCTCGAAAAACTGGTTTATACGGCTGTTCTCGGAAGGGTCAGCCAGTTTGGAGTGCCACGAGGGAGCTGCTGTAAAGGAATGTACGAAGTGGAGATACGGAACGCAAATTTCTAACTTTGTTATTATACGTTGGATGTCGAAAACGTGTTCTATCGAGCTAGCTTCTTATTTTCTGTATTAGAGTTTTGTTTCTTGCTTTCCCTGGCTTTCTCGCTTGACTACAGGCATGGAGAGTGACCGGCCAATAGGCACTGCACAAAAGGAAAAATAGCCGAAATAGAAATTCGAATTACGGAGTGGCGGTAACCCGGAGAGGGTCCAGTTTGCGACTGGTAAGACACATACCATCGGTTACCGCAATCGCATTGCTTTGCTATTTTAAGACGTTTTTTGAATTTCTCCTTTTTCGTACGCACTTCTACGCGAAGACAACACTGAAGCCCACCCGCGATTTCAGCTTTCTTCGAGGTTTCTACATGCTATCACATATGTCTCGCCTGCTCAGATTCGCACTAGAATTGAAAATAGATATAGAAACTACATAAAATACAGAGCGCGCATTGAAGAGGAACCATATACATCGAACATGTTAATCACAACGCACTACGCACAGGCAAAAGAAGATTCAAACAGCTGACGATAGCTTACGGAGCGACGAGCTAGTAACTAAGGAAAAATAAACGTGGAACTTGTATCAAAGATAATCGTCTGTTAGAAAGTTAAGAAAGAAAAGTAACTATTTTCAAACTGTATAGCATAGTCTCGGTAACAATATCTGTCTCATTTCACTGGATCCCCCTTGTCAAAGCCGGCTCTGTACTCGTTGTACAAAGTAAATCGAGGATTTTTCTGAACCTAAGCGGTACGGTTACCCCGAGTAGATATCGGCTACGCTATCCACACAGTTGTACGCACCGGTTAAACGCTCGTCAGATCATTCTGATCTCAGAAACAGCTCGCATCGATGCTACGTCGCGCGTCGTCGTAGCGAACCGATGTTTTACTAGAGGAAACAGTGCATGGGCTGTTTGTGTCGGAAATAATAGACTAGTAGTTAGATTTAATAATAGGGTTAAACTATTTCTGTCACGTAATTGGATTGGTACTTCGTGCGTTCATGTCTGACCTGTACCACTCTTGTCAACGTAAAAGTTGTAACTAATCTTGCCAGCAGGACCATTTGCCGACAAACCCTCTGGCGACCACCTTGAAAGCGTTTATCAAAAAAAATGAGACACAGATAAATATAACATGTAAAGCCTGAATAGGTAACGCCAACAAGAAATTAACTGATACCACCACTCTGCGTATAAGCATTTTAATTAGGCAAAAAGCACTGTCTAATAGAGTTGAGCGGACATTCAACATATACAAACGCATGAAGACTAAGACTAGTCGGTGTTGAATGAATCTTGCTCTAATGTTATAACCTCGTATGGTCTCGATTGTAATAGGTCTCTATATAAGGGTTCAGGAACCAGCGAAGTAATGAACGAGCAGAACTAATGGTGACTATTTACATTGTTGAGGCATACTCAAAGGCTGCCTAGGCCTATGCCCATAAGCATCAATTAATCCACTGAACTTTGTTTATCCTAGTGGTATACCCTGAAACGGCTTTCAACTCCTAGGGAAGATTAGTTTGCAATGGAGAGATACGAATATGTCACACTCGCCTCATCAGAGAATTATAGGTCTCTTACGTTTTAACCGGAATTCAATATTGTTTTGTTAGTTAGTATCTTTCTGTTTACCTCCAACCACTGTGATTAATCAGCATAGGCCAACGCATATATATCCATTCATGGACTTATGACAACTGAAGCAGATTTGTTCAGCCCATTATAAGCACAAAGTGAATTTTTAGCTGATATATGTATGTATATGTAAGAGACACACCTCATCGACACGTGTGGCCTTCACAAGACAGGCTTAACGAGCTATGTCCATGACTGCGGTCACGTATTAAGTCATATGGTCTTTTAAGAGCCTACGTGTAGTTCTCGGAGAAGGCAATTTTAGAAGACTTAACCTTTGTATTTTACGTCCGGTATCGCGGTGAAGCATTTCATTTTGGATGCTAGCATAACTCTATTATCATGACAATGTACCTGTAGACAAATCAAATCATACGGTGTCCCCTATAGAACATGACCTATCTTTTATGTACGAAATAGCACATACTTCCCTTTCCCCCATTTAAACATGTATCTACTTAACTAAGACATGTCTAACTAGAAGATAAAACCAGCAGAATTATCTTTTTGCACAAAAAAAATGTATAAAAGAACCAAGTGTGGTTTTTACTATGATTCGATTTCTCACTGCGCCAGGCTACGTTAGGAAATCTTATCCAAGATCGGCATACGCAATAAAAACATGTCTATAGGTATTGGGGGGCATGTCAGTATGTTTGTGTCAGTTTACGTCAAGTACTTGTGTTGGAAGCAAAGAGCTTATTCGTGTTAAACATTAGCTGGACAAACCTTGTTGATAAGTTTGAAATTGGCATTCTCCTGGCAGCCGAAGATGTAACACGCGAGAGCAGTCACTACAGACCCCTGGGCAGTCATATCATTTCCTAGAAGACGCACCAGATCAGCTGATTCAACCGGTGGATGCTCTGGAAAAGCCGCATCGAGCAGCAGCTTTCTAGCTGCGTGCAGCTTGTATGTTAGAGGACTGCCTCAGCAATTAAAAGAATTCTAAACGTTAGTCCTATACATAACTGCAGAAAATGTTTAGATAAACGTATTAAGTAAGAATGGAAAATATATGCATATAAAAGAGACACCCTTGAAATCCGACAATTTTTTTTAGCCACATCGTTTGTTAGAGCTATGTATTTGCGATGTATTTTCGATTGTCACATTATTTTCCTTTTAAACAGATATAAAAAAAAATAAATTCTTTAATACAAAGTTACATATCGAAGTATATAAATCTCGTTGTCTTGTGGTAGTTAGCTGACCCACAAAGTTTTATGAACTATTCTATGTATCTCATCGCATGTCTGAAAGAAAGCCCAAGCCTCAAAAGTCTAAAATATTCAGCAAATAAAAAAAAATGGTTAATATTTCTAATAGAGTTCTTAAAACCAACCGGAAACCGTCGAGTTCCTCTTCGATCTCTTCCATCCGTTCTATCAATTGATCAAATAGGACCACTCCATCAAAAAAGGCCCCGTTTGAATTTTCTGCAAGTAGCGCATCTCTCAAAGCTAGCGCGTGCAGGACGGCAGCACAAATACCGGTAGGATGCGCGTGAGTCATTTTCGCCTGAAGGATTGTCGTCTACAGGAAAACAAGTTTAAGGTGTGACAGCCGACGCAGTCACGTCTGTGCCATTATGTAACATCTATGATTTCTTTCACGCCAGTATCTTAACCTAAAAGGCGCCGTATGCCGCTAGTGTCGACCAATACATTTAAATCGATATACGCACAAGTGTGTTATAGATATCATATTCAAAGTAAACATAGAGAAATGCGACAGATCCGGATTCCAGCTGCTGCTGTACGTTTTTCGTCGTGAGTGTCTCGGAGAACATCTACTTGTTCGCGGGGGTCCCGTTTGAAACACGGGATAGAGTCTTGCCAGAGAAAACGGGCGCTCTCGCAAGGACCGAAGTCTCGTAGCTTGACTAAATTTCAACATAAGAAAATATTACTCTCTTTGCTAACCACGCCACGACGACACTGAAAGTGTGCCTACTTGAGCGAAACTTGTAACAGGGTAATCATTGAATAGTATTTTGCTACCAAGAAAACCTTGCGTCTACGATTGATTTCTTATGTAATGCAGTTTGAAGAAGCTGAATCGGTCTCGCCGGCAATATATCGCTGAAAGCTAAGTTTTAAGATCCATACTTAGGAATCACTTGTGGAAGCGCTTAACGGTTGCTAAAAATACTCCTCTTTTACGCCTGTGTTTTATAAGATCTCTTTTTCAGTGTTCATGCCCAACTATATACTTTTGTATAGAAGAATGAGAAAGGATAACATTATATATTTGTCAAAATGTTTTCACAGCTACCTCAATCATAGCATCGAGGTCGTCTTTAAGGAATATGGCCACTGGAGCGGTTCGCATGGCAGCTCCGCTCCCAAAACTGCCCATTCCGCCAAACTGTTGCCTAGCTGGTCCATATAATCGTTCGTCTCCATGAACTCCATCGTGTTTCCATTTTCGAAAGACATCTCGTACGGCGTCACCATACTCAGAGTCAAGTGACTCATTTTCGAAGTACTCATTCGTCAATCTGTAACCAGATAGTGTAAAGTCGATAGATAGGTCGATAAGAGTAATGATATACCTTTTCTTAATTAATCTATTTTATTAAAATAGGACTGAATCCAGCATATGGAGACAAAAAAGCGTGCGCTTAAGAGTAAACAACGCAAAAAGTTATTTCTCTACCCACAAAAATTACAAAACATTTTGGCAAAACTCATAATGTTTCAAAATATACTCCATGGCAAGCATCCCTACAAATCTATCATCAGAGCGCAGAGAAATGTACAGAACTGACTAACGCAGAAGTAACAAAATCAGGTAATGCTACCCAACGCGTCTTGTTGGTACTATACAAAGTTTTTTTGTTTAAAGACGAGAAACTACAAATGAAATAACACACATCGCGTCTTACGTTTAAGATACAAATTTGCCTCTGTTGCTCGGCCCTACGTCCATTGAAGATCATGCGGCTAGAGTTTACGTGCATTTAGATTTAGTCACATTAAAATGAAGGCGTATTATACTGATCAGTTAAAAGTCTAGTTGTAGTAAAGATTTTTCTCTGATTATTCCTTCTGCTAAGTTTGAGCGCCCTGCATAGCGAACTCTTCTTACCTGAATAGCTAGTTGACCTACAATTGTACCTGAGTCTGTGCTGCAAGGCTGCAAGCGTTATTGCTATATTAACAGGATATTTACTAAAATCTGAACACCTATATCTATATGTATTACCCAACACTGAAGGTCACCGCTGTACACCCGCCACGGGACTGACCTGATCTGTTTTTTTTTTTGAATAACGTCTATTGTTAGGGCAAGTCTTATTTTTCTAATATTTTCATCAGTTTCGTTAGAATGTTCCTCTCATTCTCTAAGCAATGCCAGCGGCCATAAATAAATACCATACATAAAATCGACGAGACCGTAAGTGCCTTCCATCAGGCTTGCCTAGATCGCTCCCTCTCGACGCTCGTTTATGCCTTCTATTAACATAGAAAGAAATCGCACCAGACTTGTTGCGCAGCAGGGTCGCAGGTAAAGCTGCAGGCGTTCTATTGAATGACCGCCGCGCTACAAATGGATAGAGGTTACGTCGTCCAGGAGAGAACAGTGGCAGGCGAACGAATAGGCAAATTTTTGCTCATACCCGCTCTGTAGTAACATTTCGTTGTATTCCAATATACCTTTTTAATGGGATATATAACTTGGCACTAATGTAGCTGCAACGCCGGCTGTTGTCCTATGGCGCCTTGAGCGATACGGCATCCGCTACTTGAACATGAAGCGCTTCTCTAGTAGCTAAGCCAATAGCTTATGGCCTTGGAGGCGAATGATGCAAAGGCACACCCAACGGGTGTGAGAGGCAAGTCCAGAGTAGATCTGGTTATTCACGGCTAAAGCTAGTTTACCTACACATGCGTGGATTTGGATGGAAGTCGAAGGGAGAAGAAGGATGAAGGGGGTGCATATGCACTATGATCGATTATAGTTGTAGTACAAGGAGACGTATCGTACTTCGACAACTCTTCACGTCAGTACCATCACGAAACTGCGCAGAAGTACAGTTACGTTGAGTGTAATATGTGAGTGGTGATGCTGACTGTCGTCACACGATCTTCTACCAATGACATATGCTGACACGCGATATATTTCAACTAAATGTACACCTTCCTGCCCACCCATAGATAATGGCCTTAAACTTCATTTTAAGGGGGAGGTTCGCAAAAGCAATAAACACATCTTCTCATAGATGGTGCATGTTCATTAAAACTGCAATTAGGTCTAGTATGTCGACAAACGGTTATAAAAAAAAAGAACAGCAATATGGTCAAATTACACAGCCAGTGGAGTATTTAGCCCAACATACAACAGCGCTAGATAAAAATGGATACAAGTATTGAAATTCTAATAATAGATTGTACAGGCAAGTCTATCTCTTCCAGGTCATAGTACGATGACGGGATTATGGGAAGTACAATGGATCCTGAGAGTTTTAAAGGTTACGCGCAGAGTCTGTAATAAGTTAAAAGCTCTTTGGAAACATGCGCGTTTAGTTGAAACATCCCACTCCCAACCCACGGCGTCTTAGTCTGATATAGACTTTCTAACATCCACACTAGTACTACACCACCTGGCAAATTAAAGCCTGTTGACTAGATAGCATCCAGATTAGCTGCTTCTATAATCGCTTCTTCAATAACGAGAGCATATTATAACTCAAGACTGAAATAACGCGGTACATCTAGCAAAAGTGCTCAGCAATGACTTTTGTGGTTAAAGCTGTAGACCATTCAAAACGGCTTGTCGAATGGCTTTGTTAACAATGTATAGACACCGAAGTACGGATTCAACATAGACGATCGTCGTATGGCTACTTAAGCCGAGAAAAAACCCGTCAGTAAAAACCGGTCCAGTTTACTCTAGGAGAGATGAGGTCAAGGAGAGAAACATCTTCAAGTTCTGAGAATCGATACCCAGTAGTTAAGTTTTTGTCCCTCGAAAATCACAACGTTTCGGAAATCGATCAAAGATTGGTGAAAACATTAGGCAAGGCGACTTTAAGCAAAAGCATAAAACAGGGATGGTGTGTAAACGTTCCCAGAACAAAAATAAAAGTGTTATATATTAGCAAAAACGTGACCATATATCGGGTCCCGAAAAGCAAGAACGCATTGCACCAATTGAGGAGGCTCTCCGTGAATACAAAGCGTGGGGTTTAAGAGCTTTGTCGGCCAAAATTCATATTTCACAGGTGACAAAATTATAACCAAAATACTGAAAATGTGGAGATTGAGCTAAAATGGTCCTTCATACATTGACTCCAAGTTATGCGGGTGATGTGCTTTCATCACCAAAAAAACCTGCCTAGAGCCTAAGGCCGCCATACAACGGTTTGGCAACAATTGGCGGTTCAGCCAATACCGCCAGCTGGAAAGGGATCACGTAAGAGAATGGCGTCGTCTGCGAAAGAAATCGAGTTCGTTGGTGGTGTCAAGTAGGTTTGATGACAGGTGATCGTAGTGCTTGTACTGGACATCGTGGGCATCTCCTACCACCAGGGATACTTGCCAGAGCAATGAATGCAACCCGCGATCCTTGGCAGACATATAATCCGGCGGCACGGCAGTCGAAGGCACTACCCTGACAGCAACGCCAAACCTCACTGCAATGTTTCTTGGCTTGAGCAAGTAATATCCGCCGCTGGTTTTAATCGCCTTATTCTGTCGATTCAAGTCCATGTGATCAGAGGGCTCTCCATGCCCTAAGAAGGTCAGCTGATGGGCAGCAATATGCTACTATAGATTTGTTTCGAAAAACCATAGATAAAGAAATTACGTATAGGAACGAAAATGGCCGGTATATCGCTGTTCGGAAGTTGTCAGAGCACTGAGACAAGTGTATCAGGAAAAAGGGTAGTACCATTAACTAATAGTAAAAAATCACCATTATAGCCCAACTAGCTCAAGAATTATTCAGTGTCAGAGTTTGCCAGATTCGCTTATAACAGCCCAATGTATAAATTTTACTTCAATGTATTGCAGGGTCATAGTGCTGTAGAAGTTAGTAGCTGTTTCTGGAATAATAGTAGATTTCTCTCAAATAGGCTTGCGATGCGGGAATTTCGGTTTTCTCTACAAAGTTAAAAAATCTCAGTAACAATACTTCTGTGGTACTCGTCACATGGAAGCTTTATAGACTTCATAGAGAATATATCTAATACGAATGTATTTTTATCCAAAACCTAATTATATAAGGGAGTTTCTCCTAAGTCAGACATGCTTTAAGCACCTTGCCTATCGGAAGTAGTAAATGATGTTTAGTATATAGGGGAGTTCGTTAGTCTTCTGATCTACTACGGCGTAGGTCGTCATGCGATTATCGGAACATCTCTTCAGCTCGTTGCACCCGAGCTAAAATTCTTCTGCAAATCTAGCTTTAGGTAATGAATACCGTAAGTAGACTTTAGCTAACAGAAGCCAATTGAGATCACCGTTACGCTCGAAACAAATAGGCAGGGGCTAGTTTGTCTTGGACGTTGTAATCTACTCAATCTGCCGACGGCGCCGCCTTCGCTATACGTAAATTCTTTCTACCAAATATTTTGGTTGGATGCTCCAACCCCTACGATGCATGAGCATACCCACCGTTCGGTCCCAATGAACTTTACTACATATGCTGAGCTTGTCTAACTTGTTACCTCCATAAACCCGCGCACTCATCAATTTGCCGAGCTGGCAACGCCCTGTGTAACATAATAATTGCCTCATCATCCCTGCGTGCTATGTCTAGCAGCTCACAGACTCATCTAACAAGCTCAGAGCAAGCAAGACTAACAACCACAGGGAATGGTGTCTACTGAAGTGATAAAGCCTGTGAGTAATGCGAATGGCGCAATATTCTAACGATCCAGCGGAGGGCCCTAGCCGAAGAGGGTAAGATTTGCTGTCCTTTCAAACACGCACACAAGAAGTCGAGAAGGACAACCGCCCTTCGTATAAGCGACACAGTATAAGCTATAGGTTGGCCTGCTTTCGACTTGCCTTGTAGCGATGTCGGCAGGCTCGAAGCGTCGTTTTCGGATGAGACTTTTAGCGAGACAGAGGGTAGTGGCGGTTACGTCCGTGTAACAGTAGTAGCCACGTCCGGAGCCGCCTGAAATAATAAGGATATAATAACCTCCTTTCTTTGCACAGATTGGCGAGACCCGAATCAGCGGCCTCTCGGTCTCTCTCTGCCTGGAATAATCGATCGACGCAAATTTCGCATTGCAGCACCAAATAGGTAAGCTGTTTAAATGAGTCGTCGTTGTTACTGGTAACAGCCTGGCTTAAATGGATCAATAACTACTCTTCCTTTGTAAGAAATCCGTATATGAATTTTGTCTTAATCCAAAATCGCGGGTCAATTGCGTTTCTAGAACATGCTTCTCTATCTAGTGAGAGAAGCCTTCTATGTGAAACTACCCTGATGCAGGTTTATTTACTTGCTAAAGTGTTCTGTTTGCTTAGTGCTGCTTTTATTATGATGTCCTAACCAGGATATGCAAGTAATATGTGCGCAAGACGAACGATTGTCACAGCTGAGGTTTTGTTCAGGTAATTCAGCGGTGAACGGCGGTCCTCAATGGGCATTGCCGTTCATAATGTATTGCTTCCTGAGTTCTATCACTAATTATTTACAAATAGGCATTTCTCGAAAGGTTTCCTCCTACATTAGAGACCTACAGAATAATCGTTATTTAAACGCTATAATTAACAACTGATACGACTTTAGCTCAGCGTCTCAGATTCGCCTGAGACGGTTAAAATAAATGTCCTGATCTGAAGTACAATGTAAATAATGTGTAGCGTTCACCTTGGAATTACTAATAGGATCGGCGGATTACGCTGTCCGATCGTAAGCGGTGGTGATATTTGCCTGTTCCTCCAAACTAGTCCCACCGGATCAGGAAGTAATAAACAAAGACATACGAAAATCGCAAACTATAAACAATAATTAGTTCTATATACAATATGTAGTAGAAACACAAATTTCTAATCATGACCATCGTGCATTTTATTCTTTAAACAATGGAACATCATTTGATTTCTTCGGTACTAGTATTTTATTTCCTGAGTCGATCGGGTCTTTAGGTTATCTCTAGGGATGCAATCAACTTGGAAAAGGTGTGGTCGGATGATTCGAGAAAAGTAGACACAATTTTCAAATCGGAAACAGCAGACTATCATGGGCTACTTTTACTTTAATTGCTGCATCCACAGAGTACAAAAGTTTTTAGCTACATCTGTATCTATAACATGAACACTTACAAACATATATATCTATTGGTCCGATGTATCTTCGATATAGGCCATGTGTAGATGTATTTCAAATGATATATAAAGTATGACACGTATTATTAAATAAAAAAAAAAACACATTAGCTAGATACATGAGAGTATCGAAAACCTATTTCCTGTCCAGTCGACTTTTATGTCGGCAAAATGCTTTTACCGCTAGCAGACAACATTAAATGTATCCGAACCCAGCGATGTTGTGTGACTATTTCGGTAGTCGCTCGATAAAGACTTGGAGCAAGGAAACGAGTTACCGCGTAGACGTCACTGGAATGACGTATTTGCGCAAAAGGCTGTTGGCGCTTTGAGTACGATTATTCCAAATGCGGTTTAGCGTGTCATCTGATTTCCATCCGCTGTTAAAACGGGTCACTTAAAGCTTATCAATCTAACGTAGGAGCTGCATTGGTATATCACAAAGCCATAGTGTAAGAAACAGTTACTCTTATCTAATAATAAAGAAATCTAATAGCTAACGCTACGATATACTCGTTGACGTTTCGCAGATAGTGATTAACTGCACCAACCTAAAATACGTCTGTAATATCAATAATAAAAAAACCATCAAATAATTGAGAGCTCTAAAGCTGTCCTTATGGCTGGTGTTTTTCAAATCTATTAGCTTCAATAAAAGATCAAGGACGTGATAACCTGCTCAGACAATGATTTCGTGTCTCAAAAACGCAAGAAGCTATTTCTGTTGAGTTCTTCAACGTTGCAGAGAGAGACTGACGAAGCTTCGACGAGCTACTATTGACGGTAGCCATGATCCAACGATGCTGACACTTAATCAATAAGGATTGAAGCTCTTTTCCGGAACACAATGCGTAGCAAAGACGAAAAAGGTTCGTTCAAAAGAGCAAAGGAAGTACGGTGATTGGTGAAAGACCGTAGCCTTTGCTGTTAACAATGGAGAACGCGCAGCCTTCTTCCCGGAAATGATCGAAGGCTTTAGGTCTTAGTTCCGGTTCCCTCATTTTCGTTATAGTGGTGCCCTTATGTTTCTTTGCCACTGCATTACTCTGCACCCGCGTGCTGACGTCTACCGACTTGGTAATCTGTGTTTATGATACGACTAAAAAAAACGCACCTTTAGTGGCTCTGTGATTTCTTCCGGCCGATGGACCGGGCAAAACGCTGTTTGTTCGGATGTTGTTGAGGTACGTCGTTACGTCATAATCGAATGAATCATCTGCCCCGTGTGAATCATCGAAGTTCGAGTCGAATGGAGCACCGAGACAATCCCCAACAAGGACGCCTTGCAAACACCCGACATACTTATCGATGTATTTCGCCTCGCGGTCGTCCTTAACCAAGCCTACCTGAGAACGATGATGATTCAGTTGTTTAGTATTGCTTAATTTTAAACGGTGCTAAAAAAAAAAACCAAAAACTATGAAAATCAATAAAAAATAGTATTTTCTTGATCGTCTTTTTATTTAGCTATTTGTCTAGTAGAGAGAAGTAGGTAAACAAATTACCAAATAAAAACAACTGACCTTAATAGAGCTGCCTTTGTGTAGGTTCTTCAAACTAGAGTAGAGAATGACTCTAAGAACTATACTAGTTAATTGCATCTCAAACAGTTTGTGCTCGCAAGTGAAATTGTTCCATTTTGAAGTCGAGAGCGAATTAAAGATGGCAGTCATCCTCTATGTGGAAATAGATAAAGTCAAGGTTTCACCTATGAGTTGAATTCATAAATGCTATAAACTGATATGCATTGATAGATTTGTTTTGCACTTGGCGCAGATATCCACAAAAGCTTAATTACCTTGACAGTGCATCTATATACGTTGTACCCTATCAGAACTGGCCATAAGGCAAGAAGACATTGACGTTGTGTCAAACAGGTTGAGATTCTGCAAGTCATTCAAGCTATTCAGGGGAATAGGTCGGCTTTTTTCAACACTCAAATCTTCGTTCACTTTAAATCAAATGAGGAAAATATTTTGTATAAAAGAGATCTTTATGCCAAAAATTATAGTGGTCATTCTGTTTCTATACCATATACGACGTAACGGCGTATGGTATTGTGGGAACCAATGATACAATTCCAGCCGTATTTATATGATGCACGATTGTACCCAGATACATTTTTTACACTCTCATAGGTTAAACCCCTGTCTCACAGATATATTCTACCCACTAATGAATTCAATGATATTTAGTTGTTTATATGGTCTAAACAAATATAGATCAGAATTTCCAAGTATACCCAAAGTTGCATCTTTTTGGGCACGATTCTAGCTATTAAGAAATTTCCTCCAGTGCATAGCCAGCCACCATAGCGGAGGTTGGAAGGCTGTGTCATTCAAACGTCGCTTGTCTTAATAGTTACTGTATGCACAGATAAAAGTGTAGCAAACTACAACCACTCAATTTTTGATCCTGGCAAAAGTGAGGACAGCGGCTTTTCGCTGAACCCGCTCAGTTTCTAGAAATAGAATGAGTAACTTCAATGTTCCTACTTTCAGGTTAATTTGTCTACAGACAATCATCAAGCGAGAAGCCTACGTCGGACACCTTATCCGTTCGTTACCATTGCTAGAAGCGCACATTTTTGGCAGTCGTATTCAATTTCGAGCGGTCTACTCTGTCAATCGGGAAATCACTAGAAGACTACGGCTGAGAATAGGATCTAGTGTCGTATGATCAGACACTTGCGAGTTAAACAAGCATATTGGATACAAGAAAGCACAGAAATGAACCGATTTGCCAATGGATAGAAGCGACACGTAACGACAGCACCGCTTAGATGTTATACTTTGAAATGTTTTGCACCCAACAATTTTCCATCATAGAATAAGTTTCTAGTCGCGCTTCCTATCACTCACCCTTCTCCTGGGAATCTCCATCGTCTCGATGATACTTCGTCGATGAGGGATTTCTTCCGCATTTCTTGAGTAGTCTACTCTTATGAGAAGGATGCACTTTTCGCGTAGCCTCTGTAGAACCCTTTCAAGTCAATCATTATTAAATCATCCTGCTAGTTTAAAAAAGCCGTAAAAGCTGACCGTGACAAAATGTCGGTAGCTGATAGGGTTAGTCCTTGCCTTCAACACTGGAGCATCGAAACCGTCAAAAAGACGCTTCCCGGTTTATTAAAGCGCTGTCAAACGTCGACAACGCCGGTTCCAGTTGATTCAGCAAACTGGGCTATTACACTGCCTAAACTGAGTTGTGTAGTTTTTGCTTCGGAGCATTGAGCATTAGACACTAGCGACGTTGAGCCACGGTTCTACAACAAAACCGTACCATAATTTGTGCAAAGAAACTGAAACCATACTGTGCTCATGATTCGAGCGTCGATTGTATTTAGGTATCCATCCTCTCTTGTGGTATCGCTAGGTCACGATACGGTATGTATTTTCTTTGAATGATTCGCTATTTCTCTTTACGTGGACATATGTATCTCTATGTCGCTTGAGCGACTGCTCGCCAACTTGCCAAGAAAAGAAACGCCGTCATCACTAAAACAAGCGAGCGATAAAGATCGTCAAAGAGAGTGGAGTGAACGGCGGCTGTCGTAGGTTCGTCATAGGTATACGCAGAACAAATAAGTACTTAAAGCGAAATGATTACCTATTGCTCCTTTGTCACATTTGAACAATCGTCGTTTTCGCGGCACCATTTCAACGTGTCATTTCATCATTTGCTAACTAGTTGACAATTGGTTCCAATGTTGGCAGTTTGTTGCTTCCGATGGCCGTTCGCTAGTAAACCCTATGAAATTATATGAATATACCATGTTATAACGGCGTTAAGATACATCCACCAGTTTCGTTCCCTCGTCTTGTTATTGTTATTATCGACATCTCATCGTAGGTCCGTGTCGCTGAATAGTGGAAACCACCGGCCTTCGTAATCGGTCACACACACACCCATGGTGTCGCGGAATCTCCAGCCTGACGATCTATCTACAAGAGTAGGTAGATTAGTGAGAGGCCACCACATAATGTTAGGCATAGCACAGGCTAGATACCTAATGGCGGCAAGCCATATACGGAGGCGATGGACGACGTGACTCGTTGCGCAGCTGTACAGAGTTACGGGGGAAAGAGTCCACAGGGAATAGCAGATTGGTTGCCTATCCACCTTCGATAGAGGTATCGTAATCTACCTACAAGCGATACGTTCAATCCAACCACACGTCGACTCATGCGTTTCATTTCAAGCAGCGTTTTTGCCGTCGTCGTCGTTGTCGTCGGACGGAATCAGACGAAGCGATCGGCATTTTACGATCGAGTTAATGGGCCCTGGTCCGTGTCTGTAGCTGCTGCTTCTTGTCTGGTCCACCCGTCCCCCTCACGCCCTCGCCGGAACGCTGCCAAAGGGCACCTTTAAGCAGCACGGATATACGAACATCCATTAAAAATTAGCCGACTGCTTACCCGCACTTATCTATAGATGTGATAGATGGTAGTACCCCTGCTCGAACGAAACCCGCTGCTACAGAATATCATTCATGACACAAATCTCACGCAGAATAAATTATGGACGATCTAAATGACCTAAATGATCTAATTGACGTCATTGTACTAAAGCGAATCGCCTAAGTGTTGCTTGAAAGCCTCGCACAAAAGAAGAGATCATCGAAACGCTGACCCGTTACACGTACAGCGTTGAACGTGGAAGAATCAAGAAATGCAAAGTGATACGATCGCTTTCTCATATAATAAACATTGTGATACTGTTAGTAGTTGGCAAAAATATTGAAAACATTCATGCGATTATCATAGAAGTTACTGTGAAGTCAATGCGTACGTAATTAGAAAGTAGTTCGATGGCATACCAGTTATGTTGTCTACTCACCGCCACCTACGGCCAACATTTGGGCGGAACGAGGAAATAACTAGATTCCCTAAAGTGCCATGTCTCAAATCTCTGAAAGCTCGTGTAGGTCCCCTTGTTCTATATGGTAAAGTGTTCGTGTATAGTGTGTATCTAGACTGAGAGTTCTAGTAGCAATTATATTTCAAGACGGTCAGACGATGAATGCTTTTCGCATGTGAGACTAAACCCCCACGAACCACAGATATATGTGAACTAGGACTATGTTTGAATGTATGCAATATATTTAGGAACAAATAACTACTCGCTTACAATATCTCGATTGTAAGCTAAACACTCTACTTACATGAAAAGCTGCATAATATATAGATCGGTAGTTTTATGGAGTGTTAGATTTTTTGCTTTGCGCTGTGGTGTCAAAAGCCTCTAATTACGAATCCACCAATAACCTTTTCGGAAACTTGTTAAGTAAAAGGTTTTTCGATAACCACCTTGGTTAGGTATCTGTTGATGTCGGAGCGTGTAATGGCGCGTAATTCGAATAACAGGCCCTTAAGTTAATCAAATGAAGATGCAACTCGATTTTTTTTGAGATCTATCAATTCCATGTAGATAGAAAAACGTGGATTAATGGGCCCTTCATAGAGAACCTACGATTAGTTAAAGTAATCTGATAGATGAACAGCTATCTGTTTCACATAGCTATTTTTGATATATGCTAATAGGTGAGAAACAGGGTACTTATACAATTTTCTATTCTAAATGTCATAGTACATGCACTATTGTACAGTGTGGAGGCGCTGGGGTCGTAACGTTTGGCTCTTGCAAATGGATAACGAGTGCGACGCATTGAAACTGACTATCAAAAATTAAAGCTTATTTTGTCTAACCTCCTCTTAATCCTGTAAGCAAACCCACCTATAGGTATTATAATTAGTTCTCAAGCAAAGCTTGAGCCAAGCTCCACCAAAGCAACGTTGAGTATTTGATTAGTTTTCCTTTAAACAATTCGACTATATCCAAATGCAGCTCAATTCTGATCTAGGAATATCCAGAAGCAAGCTCGATTTCATTATCATTATATAATTATAAAATATTTACATGAATTTGGATCGCTTATAGGCGAGAATCGGGATCAGCCAGGCGGGTCGAAATCTCGACTCAAATTATAGAGCTGTTCGACACATGAGGATGCAATTTGGGGTCTTCACTGGGTTCGTTTCGTTGCCCAACGAAGCGTGGCTGCAAAATCGTCCAATGTAGTATAATATGGAGGCGTTATTTCCAGATATCGGGAAAACTGGACAGCAAGCTTTGAAGACCTAAATACACAATTTACAGTAGCGGTTTGGAATGAGAGCATGCGCATATTTGCATATGGGCTGTACCGCATATTGTAAGTTATTATGAGCGTATGTACAAAGTTAAAATTATCCTTTCTCTTAAAGAAGGAATTCTAGCACATGGAGAGACTATTCTCGAATCAATTATAGCTGAAAGAAACCGCCAACGGCCTATTCTTTTGTATGTATTTGGAAAATGGTCTAAAGCTAATTAAGCGTGTGAGCGTGAGACAGAGTTTTGCGAAGACAACCACGAGCTAAATTACCTCGAAGTACCCACCTATATATAGCTGACAATCTTAAGATAACCCAATGTTAATTGCAGGTAACGTATGAAAATACAGTGTAGAAGCCTTTATAGGACATATTGTCAGCAAAATCCTGCGTAGTGGAAACGCTGTAACTTCATGCCCTGCCGAATAGAGGCCAAGCTAGAATTGATCATCTTTTAGAATTAGTTGCACATATATCGACAATAAAGGTTGCCTAATAATTAGCATAGATAGAAAAATAAATGACCTTTTTGGGTCTATTGAAGAATAGTAAATTGAAAACTTGCTACCATGGTCAGTTTACCGGAAAGATTAATATGTAAGAAAATACAGCACGGATTGGCCTGTTGTACGATGTTATGAGTATATCTATATCATTTAATTCTGGGCTTAATTTGGCTTTCATGAATAAAGGGGTCCGTTGTTGGTATCGTGGACTATTGTCATCGCCATGGGGTGCATTAAAATAGCTGAGGTACATGTTGAACTAGGCAACAAGACGCCTTTGGAGTAATATCCAAAGAGATAAGTGTCAAAGCTGTGGCGCTATAAAACGATACGAAAAGCTGTGACGACTAAATACGGATTTGCAAATCTATCCTAAGCGGACAAAAGGATAAAGGGCCTGAACAGGTAACATGTCACAAGTTTACATGGCTACTCAGACTACGGATGAATCTCACAGAACAAATGCATTCCGAAATATATGTGAATTACGTAAAGCAACACCTGGTGTATGGCGAATGTCCCATAGGAGGATGATTAGATCAACTTCATTTCAATTTGAAACTAAATTCTATGCAACTTTAACTTGTTATGTAGTGAACTTGCCGTAAGCTGGGGTAATGCACAGACATTTTTTAAAGTATAAGCAACCGTAACTTTTGCAAAAACCAACGTGAGGTAATATGAAAGAGTGCAGTTTGCCACTGTTAGGCGCCATCTAAGAAAAGGTCTATTAAATGTGCTCATCGAGTGATGGCACCAGATCTTCCTTTGAAACTCTAAAGGTTCATAAATGTAGAGCGAAAGCTGCTAAGAAGTTATGATACGATCAAGAATTATTTCTCAGTAATGCAACTGAAGAGGAGGAAATCGCAAAAAAAAGCCACCCCCACCTTTACCCCTATGTTATTCAAGCAGACGAGATCGAGCAGGATTTTTTGAATGTTCTATACATTTGGTGATAAACTGTCTCTTTTGAGCTCGTTTTCAAACGGATTCACAAATTCCTGACCATTATCAAGTCTAACGTTTACCCTTCAGATATGCCAAAGCTACATCGAAGTAACAAAGGACTAAGATGACAAGCATCTCTGTCCGGTGAGATGGTTTTGCTGAGTGCTTTTGGAAATGCTACTGTTAGAGTTTTTTTCTAATAGAATATCCAAAATTTAAGATAAGTATACCTCTACATTTTTTCGGGGTAATGTTGGAATTCGTAGCCCCTAAAAACTTTCTAGATAAAGCTGGATAAGGACCATTGCGAAGATGACTAATTAAAAATTACCCCAATATGCTACCTGTGTAATATTTGGCACACTGAGAAACATACTGCTATCGAACCATCGTTTGATCGCAGCTCAAGTGAAGACCCGCTTAATTAATGAGTTGACGGTGAAGTGGCGACGCGTTTGCTTGCAATGCCTAGAGGCATGTGAGAAAATGTACGTTGGCAATCGTACATAAACAAATTTAACTTCGTGCTGCAGGTCATTTATTTTTAATAACAGTTAACTGTAGCATACAACGTAAAGCTGGAAATATATATTGCTAGCTTGATCAAAGACAATCCCATTTGGATACGTAAAATAAAGGTTCAGTGAATGTTCTACGGTAGGCAATAAACAGAGGACCAATATGTTTCTACCATTAAAAAAAGGTCATGCTTTCTTCAGTGAAAAAAAATACTTAATATTATAATAAGAAAGTTGATAATGCCCCCGGCGAACAACCTTAGACTGTTTTTTCAAAGATAATCTTCTTCGATGTCGGTCTGCCTGAGAATTTAGTGTGCCAGATAAAAACGTGAGTTTGAGTATGGCTTTACTCTGCATGAATGGTAGAAACGGATTGTCAATACCTGTGATGAACATACACTTACGAAACAGAAAATTTTACGTGAGGTTCTGTGTGGGACTTTGTCACAGTGCCCAGATGCCACTCTATGATAGGGCATATTTTTGCAGAACCCTTTATAAAAATTTTGAGCGAATGACGATGCTTCGCTTTTAAAGGCAGCTTATTATTTGATAATAAACTAAACTACTCAATGAGTACACAATACTATACGAGTTTAGCCTTTTACACTGTTTTTGATATCGACAACGCTTTTTATATGCCTGTCATTGGCGCCATCAGGAAAACGAAAGTTATAGTAGCAGGTTGTAAAAAACCACTATTCGAAGGACGACCAGTAAACCTTCTCTAACGTGCTGAACTGCATAATCCCTGCTGTTAGACCCTACACAAGTCGTTGTGGTGATATACTGATAACGGGTTTACCTCAAACGTTAGAGGTACGTGAAGTAGTTTAGGTCTGACACGGGGCGCAGAACGAAATGTTTCATGCTAGGAGTCAGCCGCCTGAAACAACGCTTAAAAGCAGTGCTTGACATAAAATTCGAAACATATTTATGCAAGCGCTTATGGTTGTATTTTTTTAATGTTTTTATCTTATGAATACTACGGTAATGGTAGAAATATAATTTCTTTTACTCACATAACGTTCAACCGTTTCGGCCTTCGACAAACGCCGGTAGATCTTGTATCAGTCACTGCATGCTCTGTCACAGATATTTTAAATTCATATTACACCAAATTCGTTAGCTCATTGTGGAACCCTTTTTAAAATAAACCAAAATTTAGAAAGACAAAGCAACAAAATACATTTCGAAACAATATCTTATAAGCAAGCTCTTACCGTTTACTAGTTTTCGGACGAAAATTTGTATATAAGCCCAACTCCGGCTTTGTTGTATGGTGATTTTCGTAAATTTTGATTGAAAACGAATTTTATTAGACAAAAATGTGGATTGAGTGGAAAATAATCTAACACAGACACAACGAATTAAAAACACCTGAAAACAAGCACTGAACGTATAACAAGCTGAAAAGCCCCCGTGTACAAGTGGCTATTTATCTCATGAATGGTCTCTTACTTAACAAGGAGTAGAGTGTGTAACTACAGTTATATGGTTACAACGCGGGCATAATAGTCGACTTTAACTTATCCAAGAACAACTATTTTTAACTCCATCATAGTCATTAATATCACAGAAAAAAAGGGACAAATACTAAAGTAATTTGTCTCGTGTCAGACGAGATCCTTCAACTACTTCAGACATATCTGCCTTACAATATTATATATATACATTTACCAGTTATTCATCTTTATGAGTATGTGAAGAAAAGGTTCAAGAAGAGCGCTTTTTACATATAAAAATAATCAATCAGTAAAGATCATTGCTTGTCGACACTGTAGGACGCTGCGGACACGCAAATATTTAGTCGAACCTTTAAATTATATGATAATTTTTTATTATAATCTTAGTATCTTAAAACATTAATATTTTGCGAGATTTTTTTTTAAAGTTTAAAAGTTAGGTCTTCTAGAGTAGTTATGACCGAACCGTAGTTATAACCATATATGTTCAGTGAAAACTTTCTAGTCATGCGAATGAATGTATTTTCTATTGAATAGTAATCTCAGGTTGAGAGAGTAGCTTTACTTGAGTTACAGGCTAGGCAGAAAAGGGTACTTTGTCGCCTATGAAAAGATCGATCGAAGGGTTGCAAAGTAATAAAAAAATATAAATAATTTAGCGTTCCATACTCAAGTTTGATTAATTCCTCCGGAGCGTTCCATTCAAATATTGGTAATAATAATAATAATAACAATAATTTGTGCCTAGACAGTTTTTGTCCAAGGTATGTTATTAAAAATCACTGGATAACTGAAGAATCAAAGGTTGCCATAGAAGACAATTATTTTTTACAGTCGTCTACCTCTTCAGTCGATCGCAGTCTGCAATCGTCGTGTATTTCCAAAACTCGATTACATTTTCCATTAGTTAGATCCGAATGCTACGCATTAAGCCTGTTGTTGAAAACCCCTTTTTCACTCATACTGTAGGTTTTGTGTAGAAATCACTCTTTTCTTCTTTTTGCATTGTTCAAATCTACTGTGCACTGTTAGCAGTACGATTTTTGCTGGACTTATATGGCTGCTTACTTAATCGCCTTTAACATAATCGCATTTGGATGCAGAAGATTCCTGAAGGTGGCACGACTAACTCCTACTGTGTAAACAATGGCCCAGATAGTTCAGTATTGCCTTGTGACGTTTGCGGTCCGAACATGTACCTTGAGCCCTGAAGCGCTAAAACCCCTTTCTTATATGATGTAGCGCACTATCGTTTAATCAATTATTCAATAACTGTTTTTTTCAACTGGATGTTTTTAAGTTAGAAGTCGTTATGGACGCAGTGGCATAAATTTTCAGCGCAAAAAATTACACGTAACAGAAAAAGCCTAAGTGCGAAACAGTGCAAGCATTGCAGAAGGTCTTGAATGAAAGGTGTAATCATTTTCAGGGCAAAGCACCGCATGAAAGTAAAAAAGCTGGCAAATTTTAGTGCTTGCCGAACCCACAACTAAGACATTTCGTTAACTTTACTTCGCCCCATTTTACGAGCTCAGGAATGAAACCTAACAAATTATCTTTCGACTCTCCTTGCAGAGACGAAAGTACGAAGAAGGTGACAAAGTAATTTTGCAGACAAAACTGTACAACTAACCCCATTCTTTTTTCGGATCTTTATTTCATGTATTTACTAGGAATTAGGGAGCATAATGTACAATGTCCTGTCATGTTAACAGGTTCATGTGTCTCCATTTATTGGCTGTTTTTCGCCAGATACAGTATATGCTGTCCGTTTTTTTTATCTTCCGATATTTATCCCTGCTCAGTTAGCTTTGCTAGGCATGAATGAGGCAATAGTGGCGGCAATAAATTATGCCCATCCCTCTTTGCATAACGACATTTAGCATAAAAAGAGAATGAAGTGCTCAGTAGTAGTTATAGCTATAGGGGTATCCGCTCCCGCGGGACCTGTATCCTCTACCGTACAGACCGCCGCCATAATAATCGTGCGTTGCGACCAAATCGTCATAGTAGTCAACCGGAGAAAGATCCCGATAACCTCCCGCCAGGAGTGGTCCACCACGATAACCCCCGGACACTCGAAGTGCTCCGCCCCTGAAATATAAAAAAATCGCTCCATTGTGAGCGCTAGCTAACCAACGTTGTAAGACAAGCAGTATAGAAGTCCAGGGCAACAATCCGAACAGCACACGATTGAGCTATGCCATATATACTATCTTTAATGCACAGTATTTGGACAGTTTCATAAAATACAGCGCACCTAAAATAGTCTAGCTGCACAGATGTATTTTTACATAAGTTGAACAGACAGATTTTCATCTACGTTGACAGGTATAAGTTGAATTTAACTTATACCTGTCAACTATACATATATATATATATATATATATATATATATAGTTTACATATATAACTATGTAAACTATACATATATGCATTTAGGTGGAAACCGTCTTCCACTCTGTGCATATTTTGAAACATTTTTTTAATAAAATGAGAAATCTCAAAAGTGCGCAAACGAGCCGAAAGCTGAAAATTGCTGCGAAATGTTAATGTATTTCGAGGCTAAAACCAAATGCTATCTTCAATAATAAGTTAAATACATACCGGTATCCTCCTGCCAGTACAACGGGCTTCTTGTATTGTCTTGCATACTCGTTGTAATTAGCTGTTCCGCTGTACGAGTACCCGTAAATGCCCCGTACGGCTCCGGGGAAATATACGGCGTTCCGTGCCATGATGCACGATATCATACATGCCATAGCAAAACACACATGCAGTATTAACGATCCGTTCATCTGCAAATTTTCAAGCAGTGACAAACAATACGAATACGAACACCTTCAGACATACATACAGAATAAAGGTGCAACGACTGCAAAGTAAAACAGTTTTCTACGTCTGATTAACGTACTTAGCAGGTCTGTAACAGTATTATTAGTGAGACGGCGAGTCTTCTGAGTATGGGCTCAACGCTCCTGCTTCTATCTTCGTTCGATGAAAAATGAAACTTGCGCAGCGGAAGAAGCGCTTAAGATAATCAGCCAAGTTATCTCCCAGTTATTTTATCGTTCTTTGCTTCATTACGTTCATTGAGTATATGTCTAAATTTATTATAATCAGTATATATTATGATAGTAATTTATGTAGCAGCTGACTTGTTTGGAGTAGAAGACGTTTACTGGGTACAGCGCTTACTGAACTCAACCGTAAGTTGACTTGCCGTGATCACGCTTAGATTATATATATACATACAGAAGAACATGTTGAAGATAAGAGAAGGACATGTTGTTTGTATCTTAACGGTTTCTGCTAATGAAATATTGTGGCGGTCACATTTGCATCGGTACCATATTGAAAACGTACACATCGGGTACTTATCGGTACTAGAGTGCGAAAATTTTTCTCGCTAATTTACCTCTAATATAACCTTTTTTTCCACTCTTCACCTGACAATGTTTTGTCGTTTGAAATCGATTACGGTTTATTGTTCACAAAGCTAATTCTTCGACTATCGTTGCATGTGGTTTGGCATAGAACACGTCGAGATTTCAGAAGATAGCGAAGAAAATGACACGCCACGGTTACATCAGATCTCTTGTACGAGTAAAATGGTTCTGGGGATTTCCTGTTGAGAAACTGCAATTTCGCATGCAATTCTATACGACCGGGTTTACCTATACGGTGTGCAAAAAAAAATAACTTATTCGATATGAAAGTTCGGCAATAGGCAGGCTAGCAGAAGTTATCATAGGCATACGTGGACATCATCTAAAAAATCGCCATGGCCTCAAGCAAGGCATAATTGCAATCGCTATATATAGAAGTACACGCACAGTGTGAACCGAACATCGGTAGCGTAACAGCTACTGCCTGATAGCATGTTTAGATAGAAGACTTTAGAAATTTGTTCTCGTTCAACGTTCAGAAAAATGAGATAGCATTACATTTGCCCACGACGGGCAGAAATAGAAAAAGTAAAAATTAATAACACATAATACACCGAAGATTCAAGATAACTGCAACACTAACAATGGCCGAGGCCAAAGCAGTGGTTAAGTCTAATAGTTATGGCTATGTTTGACATCCTGCAAGTGTCGAAAGTCAACAGTGGTTTTCATTTGAAACGTGCAGGTAATGTAAAAAAAACTGCATAATGTATCACATTTTAATTAAACTGGCCGTAAAGATTCCCAATCGGTAATTTAGCATCAATGATTTCTTTGAAAAATGCCATAACCATCAAAGTTGACTTTTTTTTCGGAAGAAAATATCTCATTAAAAAAAATGATAGATAACTGAAAATAAATGTATTAAGTATATCGTACTACCTGAAAAGACAGATTTCGTTATTTATAATAACCCACGATGCTCAAAAGCTATATATACGCACTATTCAAAAACACAGTTTTCCCTTGTAAATAATTGGCAGCGCATCAATACTCGATGACATTATTAACTGCACTCTTCTGGAAACGCATGCGAACATCCACATCATTATGATCGTAGAAGATGATCATCTGTACCACTCACTTTAAATTCTTCTGCTTTACCTCGATTTGACACAAACTTCTATTGTCGTCCTTTTGTGCTTTACTTTTCCTTTTACGCTGTGAAGATCATCTGTAGTCGCGCATGACATTACAACCCCCCCCTGAAGCATAAATAGTACCCTCACCCTCAAGTCCCTCAGACCATTCCATCACGGTCATTCGATGTTGATGGCAAGGGTGCGTATAGACTCAACGAGTTCTCAGTAAACTTACGTATATATATATATAAAAGTAATCATAGTACATGGGGATTTGTTTTCATTAATATATGGTTTGTTTTCAACAAAGTATGATCAATAGATATAAGATGTCGCGGTTGCGTTCCATCAAAATCGATTAGGCTTCCCAGCGTCTATAAACTAAGCACTGATTGCCGTAGTACTACATATAGGTGGTACTGGTATTGGGAAGCCGAGTGTGATGCAATCAAATACATAGTAAAATCACTCCCAGCTACGTTCACTGGTCAAGAGAACCATCTGACGATATGACTATTACGGTTCCGTACCTTCGGAACTGCATAAAAACAGTGAGCTTTTAAAATCTAGCTTCTAGACGAACAGCTAAATGATAGGGTCTGTATTTTATCACTGGTAGGAACGGTGCGTCTACGAAAGATCAAAGCAAGAAGTGAAATTTGCATACGACCTTGCCGGCTGAAATATTTCGCCAAACGGGGGGAATAGTCAACCATTATATCTTTCATTATTTTCCTATCTGTATTCTAATGAATAGAGCTTCTGTCAGAAGAGAACAGAGAATATTTTCACACCGTTTTCAAGCGATTTGTAGCAAAGTTCTGAGTATATTTTTTTGAACGTCTGAATAAATTCAAGTGTTGATTTAGTCGACTTGTAGATTAAATGGGTGATTTAGGTTTTATTATGTGCATGAACCGTATTCATTTCTTATATTCAAACTTAACCCTCTTTATTGTGACTAGGAAAACTAAACCTTTGGCTGGAAGACCTAGGGGCCGCTGCCCCTCTGTGTTCCACACGTTAGCATGTGCGATGCAACGACAAATTCAGATACAAAATTGGCTACCACCGCCCAACTAATTACAATGCTCTTTGAGTAAACGTTGGTGTTGAAAGGATTTAGCCTTCACAATGACAGAATGCCTCTTGACCTCTAGGAGTGCTAAGAAATGAGCAACATAGTAACAGGCGTATGTGTTGTCAATTATTAAGATATAGTTGCGAAGTTTTCGGCATCAAAACGCTCAGAGAACTTGTTCCTCTTATGTACCTAGGTGACGACAAGTTAGACAGACGATGCAGTTTCTTCATTACCTCTCAGCCTTTTACCCTATATTGCACGTAGTTGCTGAAGACGACACGCTATCGCTTAACTAAGTACTATGTAAGGGCACCACAGAAAGAATGTTTCGGCTATATGTATATATAAAGAATTTATACACAAAGTACACTACTAGTTAGGATGTTGAGCAGGGTTCGACATGATTAAAGGTAATCATGGTAACGTTATATGTAGAACAACATAGGAAAAGAAAAAACCTAAAAGTACGAATTAAAATGTTATGTCCTCTGATTGTTTCCCTTTAATTTCCATTTCAAAATTAAACTCGCTATTTACAGAGCAACTTAGAAAAGTCGATTCTTGATAGATTGCTTTAGTTAGAACTTACCGGCAAATAAGTATAATGAAGCTGAAACTTATTTTATCATTATTCACGATTGAGAAGTAATGTTAAAAAGTGTAGCTACTATTCTTCTTTAATTTGAATTCTTTTACTTAGCAGCTATCGGTGTCCCACTCAAGTCAGTTTGTGCGCACAGCTAGCTGACCGGCTCACCTATTGATTTCCGTGTTCTGATCACATCGTTGACATACCCATTACATCTACTCTATCCGCCCGGACAAGTTTCACTTTTCAATAGCTAATATCAAGGGTATCACAATGGCGTTCGACACGATTTCCACCCCGTATTGACTGGCCCACCTTGCACCGATGGCCGTTCTTATTCGCGTTTGCTTTTTGTCTTATTGAGGCCAGCGTATCACGAAGAACGCCCCAGATGCTACTCACCGTCAACAAAATAACAGAGGTCATATTGGGGTCTAGTTTTAATACCTCATTCGACCACCAACCACAAAGTTCTTATTTTCATCCCCTTCGCTAATATCAATAGTTGCTATTAATGAACCTTCGTGACCAATGAGAATCCGTAATGTTCTGCTATCGAGTCGTAACGTTTGGATTTATTCAATAGTAACAGAGGACGCTGAAGGGGCATTTCGATGATAAAGTATTACCGGCTGAAATGCTGGTTGATAGTAGCGCAGAATTCGATCGTATATGGAGTTAATGCTAACTTGATAGCCAGCCCCGCCGTACCGGGATCTTGCGTCAATTTCGTGGCCGTCACGAAGTCCCGAAGCCTCGGCGCGTCGCACAACGCTTAGCCGTTGCGAATATGGAGGGAAACCCTACATCCGTCAATGACTGAATGATCTGAGGGCCGGTTCGATAACAGCAGATTTAGATCTGTTCACTTCTAAATTTGCCTACCCATTCGTTCCAGGGAACTAAGTACCGAAAACGGTGCAAATGATTGCCGCATATAACAAGGCATGGTAGAAGTCGTGACAACGCTACGGTTACCGGTTCGATTGTTGCTTTTGCAGTAATCTGTCGGGTTTGTGTTGAACTCTATCGGGTTGGCTAGCAATCACTGACGTTCTCTTTTTTGTAGCATTACCTTCGTTCGCCAGAATTACAAGCAAACAAAGAGCATCGCTTAGCTTTAGCTTCCATGCAAGGTCCTCTGGTCAGCTTTGACAATGGTTTCATCAGCTAACCCCGTTGACTCCACAGTGGGTCTGTGATCGATTTTTGATCATTATTATCAATATTAGTTTATATAATACATTTTTAGTGTTTCACTCGATATGGAAGGGCGTATAGTTCATTGTTTCTCTATGAAGCGTTTTGCTAACAGTAGCTATTGTTCAGTGCCAATGGAATTTTAATCTTGATCGTTTACCGTGTGGACATTTTTCTAGTTGATATTGTTTAGAAAATCAATGTATGAATACGCGTAGCCATGGTAAATAGGTAAAAAGTCATACCTTAGCTAATCGGACTATAACGTAATACGATAACAGATAGCTAAGAAATCGCTGAGTTGTAGAGGAAGCATATATGATGAAACAACAAATTTATGCTAACAGTAAAATGCTGCTAGCGTGTCGACATGATCAACAGCAAAGCTCTTATTAGCGTCAAGGTCGGCATTTCATCAATCAGCTAATCGATCTAACACTGCAATGTTTCACCCTAAACCCACGCATCGTAATTCTCAGTAGAATCGCTTTCAAACATTCAAATCTGTTTAAGAACAGTGTCACAAATACTTAGCGAGTCATAGATATTTTCTGTGCCGAATACATCGACGGGACATGCGAAGCGATGTATATCGTCAGCTACACTATCAACATTACGAAAAACAAAACATGCAATGGGTAGGCTAACACTGAGCTGTAAACAAATCGATGGTTAAGATATACTGCATCGCATTCCAGTCTATTCTGAAACGTCAATGTAATACCATGTGGTATGGAACGACCGGCCTAGCATGGAAACAGATAAACACCTAAGCAAGCCGCCAAAAGCCGATTCCGCTGAAAAACTTACTTTCTTCTAAGCTATTGCAAAATAAAGCCAAATTTTCCTCGGCGTCCATTGGATAGCCGCGATGGATGATGCTAATTGCTGACCTCAAGAAGTGTCCACTAGACTACTTTATAGTATTTAGAGGTGTAACGGGATGTGGATGCCTGATAATAGTACGCCTCGCATTGTCCACTATTCACCGCAAAGGCGCCTTATCTGGCCTATGGCATATTTGCACTGAATCATTGTCTGAGATGTCCTCGTTTACAACAAGGTCGGAACGTTCGGGAATTTCATAGCGTCACTAATAATTCTGTACTCAAGGTAGCTTAGGAACTGCTTTTATAACATGATAAATTTCAATCTCAAAGCTATTTTGGCGTCTGCTAAGCTCAATTCAATATAAGTTTCGGGCACAACATGATTGAAAGTGGAATTACCGCGCACGTTCTTCATTCGAAATAGAATGCCGTTGTTTGAGTACGTGTATGTTTTAGTATACTCTTTGAACTGTTTGGTCTAGAATGGTGATCTATTAATGTGCATTAGAAACGCTTCCATTTCCGCTCTGGCAACTTCTTAGCCACTGATAGCTTTCTTAAGGCGTCGAAAGCCCCATAATCACATTGGCTTAGATCTAGAAAATAAGAGAAGTAAAACCAATACTAAAAACTCATTTTCTAAGTCTTGAAAATTAACTGAGGCATAGGGATGAGATTTGGCTCCACGATTAAGTAATCACACTACGTGCCTTCGATCACCGTACCAATAGGCCGTCTATAGGCCTTTGCAGGAATTCGAAATAGCGGGTCGCATTGATTGTTTCATTTTTGGCAACTATCTCACAGTAGCGGATACCGCTGATGTCTATTGTAAGTACTACCGTCATTGTATATTCGAACCTACGCGACATTGCCGTCGAGCCAAACTTCTTTCCAGGGCGATAGCGCTCCCTTGCCTGGTCCTTTGGCGCTTCACGGCAAATATTGAACCATGGCTCGTTTACGATGATCGTACCTAAACGTCCGCAAATTTCACGCGGAATATACGACACGTATTTCCAACTAGCCAGGGATGGATCCATAAGGCGTTCGTCTTTTCCCTGGTTTCTACATTTTCAATATTATAATTTTCTAACGCCGGTTCCGACCGATGTCGATTAGATGCAATGGAACCCTTAGACTCCAAGTTCTGCGATTGTGGCAATGCGTTCTTGTCCTTCGGTTCTTGAAATTCGGTCACTTGCTTGCTTCAGACTAATTTATCTCAACACAAGAACCTTTATTCTTGAAACGTTTACCCCATTCACGTGCTACGCTTTCACTTAAGACCTCTTTGCTCTGTTAAGACCGCAATGTCTATGACCAAACATACCTTTACTAGCCACTGAAAAACAAGATTTTAACGGACAAAGGCGTCGTCAAAACGAACAAGGATGTGCATTACAAAAAAGTCCAAACATCAAATCCGCACTTCTATCCAACATACAATATTTTGTTGTCGAACAATCAGTAAAATATGTAAATATTTAATCCTAAATTTGCAGCTGACCGTTTTGTGCTATTCGATTGTGTATGAAAGGCAAGAAAACCTATAGAGTTTTTTTTACATATTTGAATTAGAGCATTGACGATTATACTCGTATGCACGGGGTATACCGAGGTGAATGTCTTTCTAGAAGCAGATGAAATAGTTATCGTAAAAATTCAAAGATCATAATTGTGGTTTACGTCCACGAATCAGGCAATTCGGACAGAGCGTTTGCAAAAATAGCTTACTAGCTAATCGTTTGTATATGTCCGGTCCTTTAGAACATGAATGAGAAAAACATCAGAGGACTTCTCAGATGAAAAAACACCATGTATTTCTTAGCATAGTTTAATATGTAGAAAAACGAAACCGCATGATAATATATTATAGTATTAAACTGAAAGAAGAACTCAGTGCACGGACTTATTCATGCAGTTCGTCCGTTGTCGTTTCGGGTAGTAATAGCAGCGTGAGTCACGTTCCGCTTCATCGATTTGTGGTCATGAAAAATCATCTGCATAGGCCATTCGATGCCAATGCCACGATACAATGCGATGCCAACATGACGGCGTCACCAGCTGTTTTAATAAAGCCAGCCTAGAAATTCGTCTAATTTCATATATCAGATTGAACTGAATAACAATAGATTGAGCGGCTGACGTTCGGCCGACCGGGTGAATAAGCAAAGATGTCGTGGTCACACACGGATGATTTGCTAAACAGCATCGACCAGCAGCACCGGGCTTGAGAAAAGGCCGAAGCCAAATCACAAAAAAATACGGTCAGTTAAAAAAAAAAAAAACTTATTGGTTTAAGCGTTGAATGAAATGTGCAGAGCAGCGAAAACGAAAATGCACTCATTGCCTATGTTCACCAGCGCCAATAAGAGGGCATCAAGTTATTACTGTTGATCATAATTATTGTACAATCAAATTTGTCTATAATGAATGGAATAGAAAGAAAATTGCTCAGGCCAAGAAAACGTGTACGTAAGCAGGTCTATATCGACACGAACATCTATAGCATCAGTTCATATCCGTCAATATGTCCGAGCCTGCTGCCATAGGAATCACGCTACGACAGCAACTGTACGAGCAAGAACTGAAGACAACAAAACTCTTAGTTAATGGCAGTAGACGTGAAGATACGCGCTGGAAGCAGAAATCTGTAGCGTACGAATTATATGTGGACGGTGTAAGATGACAGATCTAACGAACATGGGTTATATTGAATATGGCAGCGGTCTATGCGAGTTGGGCCCGACTCGTACGTCGAACGGACGAGTAGTGGAAAAGTAGAAAAAACGTTTATTCGACGCCACTTTATAATCCCAACTAGCTACACAGGATTGGCCGTTGTGCTTACCGCCTGTTTGGTGTTCCGTTCAGGGTGGTAAGGGCGAATGTGTAGCGAAGGAGGTCAGAAAGACTGATCCGTTTGCGACGGTCCACTCGTATGCGATCCAAGAATGACTGCGAAACCATGACGAACCAGAATGAGGAAACGCGAGCGACATATGAGCAATAACTGAACGAACAACAGCCGATGAATGAAAAGTCGTCATGCAGAGTGCATCAGTGTGTAGTCCCGCCGAAAGGTGCCCATAAACAATGCTATTACGTTGTGATTTCTGTTAGCACTTAATAACAGACGTGTAAAAAAAATTACAAGGCAACACGTTAAAAAACATTCGATCGAATCCTCTAGAGTTACGTGCAACATTTGCCTGCTTATGCGTCCAGTGGGGCGGCAGAATTCGTTGTGAGGACAAATATAGGACTATAGAAAGAAATCAACGGTAAGGAGCCACATGCACTTTGGTAAATGTAACACTAGTACCCTACTTACATCTGTATGTATGTATGTCAATAGGTTAGGTTTAATGCTGTTGATGAGCGGTTTAAGGTGTAAGCCGTATCGGCCTTAGGCCGGCGGTACTCAGTGCTATGTGCAACGCTTACCGCTAAAAGGAAAGATATCATATTGGCGATACATCTGCAGCGTTCGTTAAGCAACACGATTAATTTTACCTCAGTCACTCACATATTGATTTTCTATATAAGGATCTCCTTATAAACTGCACACAAGGACTGTAACGTCAGATGTGATTCGGCATACTTGCACACGCTTGAAGAATATGTTTTCCAGAACGCTGAAATTCTGTTTCTCCTAATTTTAAGGCAATACTTTATTTCGAAAGAATTCTATAACTATGCCCGCCGTAAGCGATTTGAGTTTAGTACGATTGTTTATTTGATAGCTCGATTTACACTTTCCAGAGAGTCGGATGTACATATAAACTGTACTCGATGAGCCTAAGTAGCTTATTCAAAATTTAAGGTGGCCACATCAACGAAGTCGCGTGGAACACAGACTAATCCATTTGCTGGTTACTGAGCAGGCCGATAGTCAAACTCGTATATGCGTTTACTTAGTATGTAAATATACAGCGATTCGCCCAAATATTCTCAATAGCGAAATTTGTACGGAGCAAAATTGCCTTTACTTCAGCAATTTACGCAGTTCACGATTCGGTCAACAATGAAGGATAATTGCTTTCTTATTACTTCTAGATGGTTGTTTTTGTTTATTAGCAACACCTTTAACCCATTTGCGTTAAATAAAAATGACCAGAAAAGGGCAAGTACGAATTAAGGCTCTGTATATGATTTAATTCTATAATCCTTGGCCAAAATAATTTGCCGAATCCCTGAGGCGAACAAAAGAGAACTAGAAAAACTTGTGTGATTAAAAGAAATCGAGATGCATTTGCACCTGCACACTTGAATAGCTTAGCCTATGAATGGCCTTAATAAGTACGATGTCTACTGAGGGAAAGGCATCCATTAACGCCAAACGAGGTGAAATTAAGCCAACGACTTTTTCACTCAATATAATTAGATAGTTAAGATTTACGCTAGTTATCTTCTACTTCAACATTTCAAGTGTTTCCATTTGAACGTGCATGCAACGCGTCACCGATAACAAATACGCCATAAAACACATAAAACACATCGTCAACCTCGTTGATAATGGTTAGTACTTAGTTATTTTTTAACAGTTCTTAAGTCCCCTAAAATGACGAAGTTTGTCTCAATAGCGTTGGGTCTAGTGGCGATTCTGTTTAACGCTGTCTTTGGCTACCCAGTGAGCATCAGCCGTGTATTGCAGAACCTCCGTAAGTGCTCATTTAGCAATGCTCAGCTTGATTCCCTGTCGTTAGATCGTGTCTGATATGCTAACACAAATAAGCGAGGTGGTGCGATCAGAGACGGAAGTGGAATTATTGTGCAGGTGATGACCGTTCTTTTTCCAGAAACAAATGTGGCGTTCGCGGCGAGTCAAATTGCTACTGATGCAAGGAATTTGGCAAAAAAAAAGAAAAAAAAAAACTAAAATGCGGAATTCAGTTCTATTCAAGGTGCAGCGTACGCATTCCTGTTTAACGTCTGCAAAAAGCATGTGGAAAGTTGGCTCTCAATCTAGTACAACCTTTACAGGAATCTGCAATCACTTTAAAATTTAAAGTTGTTTCAATATTAAATTGAACCGAAATTAAAACTTTCGCAAAAGCTATTTGATCTGAGCTACGATGATTGAACTTAGTCGTGGCCTGTTATTATTAAAATGAACTGCTCGCGACAACGGGTACACCTATTCGTTTTCTTACTAGTTATTATCCTACACTTCGTTCAGCGGAATTTTCCCGATGGTCAGGCGAAGATTCGTTTTGGCCAAGCAAAGGTCTTGCTAAACAGCTTCTAATACGACAGGTTATCACATTGTCGAATTCGACCATGAACCATATTAAGAGACTATCGATCAATGTCAGGAAGCTTCGGCCACTCGAATACTGAAATTAACGGTTTTGTTTTATACGCAGTTCACGACGGAAATTCATCGGGCGCTTTCCATGAGTTACGTAAGTGACTGCCATTTACAATGTAGTTTTTGTATACCACGCTTAATTCATGGATTCGTAGGCGCGCGTATATGAACTAGGATCGAGTTTTTCGTATGGGAGCGGATTTTCTGAAATCGTATAGCTGTCTTATTATTTTAATTATTAAGCAAATAATTATTTGAAAAAAAAAAGATTACTAGCTTGAATTTTACTCTCCTGAGTAGATACGCGCAATTAGCTATGATGTAAATTATCATGCTGAACAGCAGATCATCTCGGATATCTAATAAATTGTGGTTTTTTTCTTCTCTAGAAATATCGCAAGGGTACAAACGACAGGCGAGTCCAGAGTTTACTGACTGCATCGAATCAAATGTTCATCCGTTCAACATACTTTGCTCGACCTATGACGGACACAATTATGGGATCATTCATGCGAGCAAAGAGGTTGTAAAAGTTCTATTCATCCTTTTTCAAATGTTTTTTTTTTACAAATCAAAAAAAAATTTAATATTTAAGCTCTGGTTTTCATTTGTAGCTGGTTCTAATTTGAATGAGAGTTGACCGTTGCATTTAATTAACAATGAAAACCTTGGCATCCTGAACATGTTGACGGTTTCAACTAACGGCCTGCGATTGATCATTAGTTTCGCCAATATTTTTGGTGCTGATAATCGATGTTTACGGTGTATACGGATTCATTCAATATTCAAACACAGATCTGTGTCGGAAGCAAAAATGTTGTGAGTTTTTTTTTTCACTAGTTAAAAAATAGGAGTTCAGTGATTATATAATGGTTGAGTATGTGCTGCACTCGATTCGTGATGAATGAACTTCCTTATTGATGTTGTCATGTCGAATTTTGCGTGTCAGACGCTGATCTTCTAGTCTATCTAGTCTAAGTGACGTTACCTTGTTTGCATGAAAGGAACGTGACCTTCTGTCAGAAAGTGAACCGACAATTACAGCAAGCAAAGCTCCTAGCGTACGCTTACGTCCAGGTGAGAAAAGCATTTAATAAAAGCTTTTTTTTTTTATTGTCTGCAGAATTCTATTTTAAAACTGTATTGTACTAGTTAGATTAGAAAGCGTAAGTCTAAAGCATTGAATCAGATTGCATGGAGAAGGATTACGTTGATCAATTATTTTGATCAAAACGAACCAAGTATTGGTTGAATCGCAAATCCTTACTTGGATTTAATTGATGAGCCACGTCTAGGATACTCTCATGATATGCAAAACCAGCTTTTATCACTCCAGTACCATAGTCATATCTAGAAAATTGTTGATTAATTTTCCGACTCTATTCATGATGTTATAATGGTGGCAGAAGTGGTGCTGTTACAAACTTCTATGTAGCTTACTGTGAATTGATTATTATGCATATGCCGTTTATATTTTGAAACAGATATTTACTAATAAAAGGTAACTAATTTCTAAATAGGACCAGGGAAGGCGGTTAATAATAACAAGCAAGATAACCTGAAAGGGTCAAAAAATAATGAAAAATCTAAAAATAAAGAATCATCCCCGAAAAACGAAAAACTAGTGGGACAGCCAAAGCTTGATCTTGATAAATTGACCTCAAATGACCTCAAATCAAAAGGCGGAAATAACATGGACAGGAAACCGATGCCTGAAAATAAAAGCGGAAAATCGTACAAAGACGGAGTAACAGGTAGAAATGGGCACTGGGATAACAAGGTGGACCTACTGCCGAAGCAAATACCTGCGGATACAACAGTGGATCACCAGGAGCAACAGAAGAATAATGTGAAAAGTCAGGAAAAAAATTCGTATGTCCTTTCAAATGAGCCGAACGAAAACCGAGATAGGCATCAAACGGAACCAAAACAAAAACCAAACAAAGAGTATTACTCGGGTGGGTCCGATACCAGCGAAAACCAGGACCTAGAGGACGAAATACTCATTCCACCAAAGGCACCTAGCTTACGAGAGAAGTCGTTCAAGACCCTTAACAAAATAAACGCATATGAATACCGGGATGAAGACCAGATGAGTCCCGACCAAAAATACCCGGATGAAGACGAGGACAAAGAGGAGCCCACTGGAGAAGATTACTCAAATGAGTACCAGGTAGAGCCGGAAGTAAAAGAGGAAATGTCGGCGATGCCGAAGGCACCGCATACATTCAAGCCTCCTGAGACTTTTCACCATCAGCCATGTGCGAAGCCCATAAAAACGGTGAGCTCAAACAGGGAGCTGTACATGACTCCACAAGAACCAAATACAGACGAAAATTTGGAAGAACACGAGGTAGGGCCTGACGTAGATGAGAATCAAGGCAAGCACCAAGAAGCTTCAGGCTTAACTAAAGAAATTCAAAAAATTATTCAACGTCTAAGGAAGGGCAGTCGTGACTCTCCAAAAGGAACGTTGTATTGCGTAGATCCTTCTAAACCTCGAATTTTTTACCTCGTCAAGGTCAAAACACAGGTGCGGTGTTTTTTGTGCCAGTTGTAATCTAGACGTCACTCTACGAAGATACGGTCTCTAAGTTCAAAGTTTGTCCCTATTATTAGTAGGGCATATTTCGTCTTTGAATAACGCTTTTCCTTGTAAATTTTATTGTCTTTAAGAACTTTACTTTAGTTACCTTAGGGTACTCTGTTAAGAAGAAACGGCGGCTCCCGAGTGGGCATAATGAAATGTCTAGTTTCTTTATGCCCACTCTGGAGCCACTCTAGTGGCTCCAGAGTAGAATGGATAAGCAATATATTATCGCGCTTCTATAATCAGTTCTTTTATTGCTCATTATGGGACAACTTTTGAAAACCTTAACAAGGCTCACTAATTTTAACATCCCTTTCGAAACTTTGCTATGGTAGAAGGATAAAGCAAGCACGTAGAGGCGCAGGTCTCGCCGAGCCACTACCGAGTTGCTGAATGCCCGATTTCCTATTTGCCCATAAAGCGGAGTGTCCGGCGGAACCGGAAGATTGAAAACAGATGGTCAGTCTTAAAAATCGAGTATTAGAGCGCAACCTTACATAGTGCGGCTGCCGACATACTTTTTTCATTAAATTTTTACTGGTAATTTGCCACGTTCTATTCCACCCAGGGTTGATGTTATCCGCAATAGCAATATAATAGCAATAATTTTATATATATAATTACATGTTACTTTTTTTAACATAAAGGTACATGCTTTCCGCATAAAAATCATGTTCATCTTGTCATCCTTATAGGATTTTTTAAATTTAAAATGATATTTTATATCATATCTTTAAAAATAAAGATATAAAATATCTAAAAGACATAAAAAAGATATAAAAGTAATATTATAAATTAATAAGGTAATATTTAATATATATTGACTATTTTTTATACGTTCCTAAGCAGCGAGCAACACGTAAAAGCGGTAACTTAAATTTTCTTATGAAAAAAACAAGTAATAGAAGTAAATGCTTAGCGAACTAATCATCCTGAATCGTGTTCCGCAGGTGAAGGATCCATAATGTATTACCGATACCTGAGTTAATCATTTACTGAGGTTCCTTTTGCATTGATCGTACTATGCGCCGCTGTGTATCTCGCAGTTGCTGAAATACATTATGAAGTTAACGGGTTTACTGCTGGCGTCAAAGGAAGCGCTTGCAGAAACACCGCTTCTTACAAATCTACAAAAATATGGCTCGCATATATCCACGCGGATCGAAAGTTGATCAATATTAATAAACAAAATACCACTAAATCTTAACCAGTGTTGTCAGTGTCTGTGAGAAAACTAAGCGTCGCGGCGGCAGAATAGCAAATACAAAAATACTTTTACCCCAATATACCCCAAAATATAATCTAGGCATTAAACCTGCAGTTCGAACCATACAGTTTTGCTGGATCAACAAGACATGGAACGCTAAATGTTTTTTTTTCCGATGGACAAACCACGCGAACCCGGCTGCACGACTAATGTATTTGCTATGCTATTGTAGATAACAGTACTACTACAGGCCGTAGTGTGTGGAGGCTACACACTGTATTAATTATATGCACGCGCTGAGCTGTCCTCCAAATGATTAAAATGCCTAGTTACATGAAACAGATCGTGACTGCTAAATTATTAGCAATACGAAGGCACACGTTTGTACCACTGTATTATTGATGAACTCACAGGAAGCACCCTGGTTAAGGAACAATGCATCCAATGATTTCTTTTAAATATTACTGTGTAGTTATGTGCTGGGCTCTACTTACGAGATAACTGGGTTAGTGAAACGATGCACCGGGTATCTTTGATGGCAATTTTTTTTTAATTATTGTTATTAAAAAATAGCTATTACTAATGGTTGTTATATCGAATTTCATTTTCTATAAGATGGCAAGCAGTGCGGATATGACAGTGAAGTAGTGCATACCTCATGTACACATTGGTTGGCCTGCATTTAACAGCACAAGCTCTCCGTCGGTTTGTTTAACGATAATAATAAAGAAATTGACATTTTAGTCTTACAAGTAGTGCCTTGAATCATTTTTTAAATAAGTACCTTAATAGTTTCTTCCGGTTTGCTTCTTTACTTACGTCCTTCGTTGCTGATTTTTAAATTAGGGATAATTATAGAAGATGAAAAGTGCAAATAAAAAAAAACAGTATCATGTGCATGATGTATGTACTACATTTCCAGAATGGGTTAGCGATATATGATTAAAGAGTAGCAAATGTGAAATTACTATAAGTGAACCTTTAAATACCAAAATCAATAATTGTCGAGTGATCTAAAGGAATAATGATAAGGAGAAAATTCAAAATTTAAGTTTCGGGAGCTTTATTCGACGTAAAGGACACATTTGGCATATCCTAAAGCCGGAAATGTTGAACAAAAGTCTGTGTTTGAACCGATTCATTACAGTGATTGCTTTACGTTAGGCGGGAGAGAAAATACATTTGTTGTAAATTTGTTCAAAAATAATTCTCATGAGATATTCTCATGTGACAAGTGTGATGAATAGACGAATTGAGAAATATTCCTTATGCCATAAGGTAACTTTCAAATTACATCGAACATCCTTGTGCGCTGATTTTTTATGACCCGTTATGAAACTGCTGCGTGTAATTATTAAGAACCTTAAACGTTGCTATGTACGCCTACAGTGAAGCACATGCATATTACTGTTACTTCTCACATAACCACCATTTTTGTCGTAACGCGTTCTTGCAAACGCTTGTTACGATTAGCTCAGCATTGTAGTTCGGAATGAAGAAGCTCTTGTAATTAGCTAATATAATTTTTATTGCTGAAAGCTAGACAAAATTTAACTGAATGACACAATTCTTTGATATATAACCCTGTAACAGTGAAAATTATTTTACACAATAAGGCAACAACGACGCAGAACAGAATTGCATTGTCGTTTCCTGTTCTTAGTTCCTAAGCTAGCCATGAATAAGCCTAGTATAGAAAGCATGGATGCGTATTCCGTTTACTCTTTTTCCACATCATTTTCTTAAAATAAAAGTGTTCGGATACATAATTAAGCGGGTGCTTGCATATTGTTCACAGCATGCTTTCTTACCCTAGAAAACTAAATTCACAACTAATGCTTATCTCACTCGAGCTACTTAGTTTGTTATCTAGTCCGTTTAAATAACCGCATATAGGTTTTTGCACACTATTTCAGGGAATAACGAAAAAGTCAAATGCTGTTAGAGGAATTATAAACACATCCAGTGAGTGAAAAAAAATGGCCACTCCTTGCTTCGACTCAAGATCTTTTGTTGTTATAAACGTATTGTTAATTTCATTATGGAACGTTGCGCAAGCTGCACCTATGAACGACTTCAACAAAGGTCACAGTCAAGAAGGTTAGCAGATTCTAAAGTAAAATACATAGGAAGATATTATGCGAAACGATTATTGATTAACCCGAGATAATTATTAATTATCTCGGGTTAATCAATAACCGGTTATTAAAGTTCGCTAATCTTTTGTCTAAATTTCGCTAATCGAGTTACTCGTAATAAATTTATATATTGCTGCACAAATATGAGTTTATAAGTGGATATTATGTTGTCATAGGGGTGATTCTGCCAGATGGATACGAACTGACGCGCTGCTCAAGGATTGCAAGTCAAAATGATTCACGCTTGCTGGTATGTTTAGACACAAAAGAGGAACCCGTGTTATTGACTATTTCCTCAGTCAAAGGTAAGTAGGACACCGTCACAAAGAAGCATTATTTAGAAAAATTCATTTTCATACGGTGCTGTTTAACAAAGCTTGTTTAGCAACATAACATTGGTAATACTTTTTTTTTTTGAAAAATCTGTAAAAACGGCTTTTGAAGCTATACGCCAAACTTTTTCGCGTTACGGCTAGTATTTTTGCTATATTTGAGTATATCAGCACTGTCGGCAACCTTTTGAAAGCGTTGTTATGGTAACTATGAACATGTGCTATTGCTTTAAACATCAGGATTGGTAAATAGCTACACTATGGGAATAGCTAAAGACAATGTTTTAAAAGAAATTAAGCAATTACTTATATTGCAATTTCAGATTTTTCTTCATTTACTGCCCGAAATCAATCGCCTCCTCAAAGCAAGTACCTTATCGCACCGCGAACAAGCCATTTTGTGCCGTCTTTCCTCCGCCGATGCTTACCAGCGCCGCCGATAAATAGAGAACAACGTGATCATTCCATACCTAGATTGGCAGAATCCCAAAATAATCGATTGCACCGTAGCTTTTTCAACTGTCACGACAGCACTACAGAGTATGCTACATTACGGGTTGGTCTAGCACATCATATATTACGGGATAAACGGTGGATCGAGGTTGTGGTAGTGGATAGCAATAATCGTCAAATAAGCGGGACCAGCGGCGAAAACGAAGGTCTACATCACAAAAGTCCAGCCGTAAAGGCTTTTAATAGTAGCTCCCATATTTTCGACACCCACGAAGCAGACAATCAGAAAACTATTACAGAGCAAGCTGACGACGCCGCTAGCGTAGGGGAACGTACTGACTGTGTCGACGAACATGACCCGAACTGTGATCTGGAAAGCGCTCGCAATGAGGACAATTGAGCGTAACTGGTAAATGAACATGCCGTATAACCAAAACTATTAATTACAGCTACTATTTAATTCTACTTCATTATAACTACTTTAACAGTATCTGATGGCAGTGCTACTGATATTGTAGTCACGTCGTATATGCGATACATTAAATATATTGACGAGCTTAATGTAGTTTGGACACAGACAAAAAAAAAAACAATTCCTAATACAAATACCTAATAGAGGAATAAAGTGCTGGAATAAGATACCAATAACACAGCACGTTTGTTTATTTTATAATACGAAGATATATACATATAAATCATCATACGACAGAATCGGTTCTATCATTAATATACAGAGCATCAAACAGCAGTGGTCTGACTCGTCAAATATAACTAGGATGAGGTATCTAACTAGCACATCACCACTGTCAAATATATACCTCTTCGTTTGCAAACTCTCAGGTTATCACTGATTTTCACCTTAGTATTTGCAATATCATACACTGCTTCCAATTCTAGGAAGGTCTTAATATTCCCGCTTCTATCAGGAAGATTGTGAATGACAACCATTCAATCAATATTGGACTCTCCGGACGACATCTCACATTCGCTGCTTGTTAACATAATATCTAAGAATGAACAATAAGTAATTTGTTAGCTAAAGGCAACCTTATAGAGTAAAACAAATATCACTTTAGTTCAGCGAGTATGTGCCCTTTTCATGTTACTAGTAAGCACTGAATTTCGGCGATTTTATATTGAATTGCTAACTTTTGAACTTCATAATTGTAGAAATATGAACAAAAGGACAAATTGTAGAAATATGAACAAACGGACAGTCCAACGAAATTCAGCGATAAAAAAGAAAACGTTAGAGATCTGTTCCTTCGCATCCATCGTTGGACAATTTGTTTAGCAAGTTGTTATACAGCAATCTGTTAAAAAACGCTAATAAAACCGACTTAGGGTTCAAGTCGCATTCTAACACATGCTCAGATACTCGGCACCACTACGCGTCTTTTTCGTATTTTCCTTGTGAATGATCTACAGATCTCTAATCACTTTGACTTCTACTCCTGTTTCTCACAGTATACCAAGAAAACACCAAGCAATACTTTTTATGCATTTAGTAGACGTTGGTGTGCTATTAGCGAGTTTTTGTCGCTTCAGCTCAGCTTAGTAGAATAAAAGCTAAAAATCACGATTGTGAAGGCTGTGCCGGTGTCACACAGCATGGCTCGAAATAAAGCCAGACGGTAGGAGTGCTCATCAGTCAATACATGCAGTTTCTTCAATTGACAGCTAGTCGATTTCATCTACCACTACAGAAATTGAGCAAGCAGCCGACCAGAAGCTTGAAAGATGAAAGCGCTCCGTTAGTGAAGTAGATTCGCTTGTTAAAACGATCGTCTCAGCCCTACTACTTTTCCCACTTTTCATGTTGCAGAACAAATAGTATAGTTTTTTCTACATTTCACGTGTTTATTTCTCTCCCAAATGTCACTGACCAGAACGTATGTAAAAGCTCCTATTACTTAAGCGTCTCATTCAACAACAGCCATACTTAGACACGTACACATTCAAGTACTCCTCTAAGATATTATAAAGATTATTTCTATTAATACGTAATATATTTGTTTTCACTTTTGTCCGTTTCTAATCTGTCCTTACTCTGGCTAGGTTTCCGCATATATTCAATCGCTTTTCAAATTATTTACCCTTCTCTTTATGTGCGAACAATTAACTCGTAAACCTTGGCCATTCCGAAAGTATCCTTACGTACTCCTCCCGGAATCAATTGGAATATTCCTAACTCTGAGTGCGCCTGAGGGGCATAGTACGTCTGCGTGTCCCTCCAACGTATGCGACGAATTCGGTCCATGTTATTGTATAGGGTGTTTGCGTGTCTTATTGTAGTTCATTATTGCGAATTTTTTCCTTCCTCATATTGTTACAAGGTTTCCTACGTGATTCCATGCGTCTTGTTCTGTCATTGTCCTGCAGCTATTAAATTACTCACGCGTCCTCTTCCACCTTTAACCATCGCTAATTTAAAGGTCTTTCGTGAGGGCTTCACTCCGGTGTACCTCACAACTGAAGAATAGTTTCTGCTGCGGCCCACACACATGTATCTGGAGCGGTGTTTTTCTCTTTTTGGGTAACTCGAGCTCCAATCTAGCTTCTCAATTATTTGTTACTGTTACCTAAGTACTAATTTAAGATCCTAAGCTGGCTAAAACCTAGCCTCGGAACCACGAGAACCATCCTTGAGGCTGAGGAGCTTGTTCTTCTGCCCGTAGAGTTACCAGACCCTCCACCCGAGACGCGACATTTTTCGCTCCTGTTGCAATATCATCGACAGAGTGTTTTAATTCGCCGATCTCCTCCTTGATTTTTGATATGACTAGTTCCATTGCTTGCCGGCCCTATGAAATGGATCAGACAAATGTAAAAAAAATCTTGTAGAGTCATCGTTTGCACAAAGGTATCCATAGGTACGCATATTTAACGTATCTGCATTTATATCCATTGCATTTTCAAAAATCTATCTCAAAAAACCGACACCACGTTATGCCTACAAAAAATAGCTGGGCATTCTGAATAAACTATATTAGATATTAAGTGAGTCTATATATTCAGAGAGTAGGATAAATAATCGAACAAATGCAACAATTGTGTGGTGTACAATATCAGTACATGGTACCCGTGATAGAGCATCTATGAGGCCACTTGTATTGCTGTAATCCATTCTTTTAGCTTGCCACAATAATTTTACAAGTAAAGGATCAGAGGAAGATTCTTTTATCATGGTCAAGTGTGGTACGAATTTCACCAAATTGGCCTTGAGATTTTGCATATTCGCAATAACATATTTAATAACGATATTTTGGCATATCTGAAGTAGTTTTCTTCGATTGCTTCGATAAGTAATTAGGTAAGTACCTTTGTAGCATTGTTGGAAATAGATCCCGCGATGAAACTCTCGAGATGGCTGCTAAGGGGCACTCCCTGAATAGTCACAACGGCCTCCTGTGTCATCAAGGTACAGCCAGGCTGGGTCGGATGCTCGGTATACGTTAAGCGTTCAACGAGATTTAGTTCTTTGCTAAAATTCAACTGAAATAATAAGAATAATAATAATATATGCGTATAAATTTGCTATGATCCTTTTAATCAAGCTATATGCCCGTGAATTTTTAAATGTTGGTGGTCCTAACACGCCATGTAAATAATTGTGCATATTTTAATTTAGCTAGTTAATAAACTTGTAAGCGATTACACCATGAGTTAGACAATTAGCGCGCGAATTTTTACAACATTATTGTAACCTACTATTGACTGTCTTCTTTTTTTACTATATTATGTTACAACATTCCTCGATCAGTATGAGGTGGCATTAGGGAACGACGAAAGCAAAGGTAAACTATCTTAATGCAAAGGTGAATTCATATGAATGAAAGGTAAAATTAAAGTTTGGCAACTAGCGAAATCCAGTAAGTAATGTCACTATTTAGTTTTATCAAATCTGGCAGTTACGCCAACAACGAAAAAACGACACTCAAAATGTCAAACCGAGGCTGTACTTCGGGGTACTCATCTGAATTAAGATATATGCCGTCAAGTAACCACGATAATAGCGAGTGAGTAGACCTCACAGAATGCTTTCATTCAAACGCAGCTTACGAAGTACTTGCGAACCTTTCAAAGTTACTTAATTACAGTAAAAGTTACCAGCAGCCGCAGGACCACTAGATCTTATAGATTCACCAAAACAGGAATACGTGTTCTTTTGTATCAAAGTACAGCGACCCGACGGTCAGCTAGCAGTTGTCCTAAAAGTTGGCCTTCAAAATGCCCGTTAAAGGGCTTTTTGTGCGTAACGAGTCATGTCTAAACAAAGCCAAAAATCGCCATAATCGTAAAGAAAAAATACGATAAAAACAGAACTAAACAATAGTTTTGCAATACGATTACATAGAGACATACACATGGGAGAAGTAAATACGTATGTGAGATCTTTCTTTTGTGAGGCTTTAGATTTTCCGGTATTAACGTTCCCAAATATGATGCACGGTAAAGACATACAAAATCTTTTGGGATTTCGCATTCTAACGCTCTAGTTAACTAACTGTAAAATAACACAATGTTTAAATTTGCTATCATATACTAGCTTCCACTGGTATTATGAATAACCTCATATCAGTATCACATGTAACACACGTACATGAAAAGGCACTTACATTTTTTGACATCATCGTCATGACCTTTTTCTCAGGATCGACAACAGAATGTTCACTTGCATAACCCAACTTATCACGCCCAAACACCTGAGATAAAGTAAACGTTAAGAGAAAATAAAGACAAAACAAGAGACAATGAAACAATAATGATAAAATTTACGTTAAATCTGTAAAATGCAATTTCCGTTTGAAATTGGCGCCCATGTAGTATGCAGTACTTCTATAATTATTATTACGAGCGTTTCTCTTTTATGTGATCTTCAACTGTGCTAAACAAATGTGTAGACGCGAGGGACAGGTACACCGTGATTCCAGTAGTAGCATACAAAATGCTATTCTATATACATATGTAAAATATGTATCCTAAAGTTGAAAGCAAAGCTTCTGTAAATTGCTTTCCGGCATATTAGGACACTAACCGGCCGGGCCCAAGCGGGAACGCCCCATTTCGTCGTGATGAGCCTATGAGAATGCAGCTGGCCTCCGTGAACGTTCCGATCAACGATGTCAATCGCTACCACTGAAGGGTTCAAGGGATTCGGATATTTTCTCCACGCAGCCTGCGTCACAACCTCCCATGGGTGGCTGATAACCGAATAAAAAAACAGGCAAGCTATAAGACATCGCCTATGTAATCGTAACAATAAATGTATAAACTATAGATTTCGATTCTGTTTGCCGCCTTTCCGATAAAGACACATTATTAGTACTTCTCTGCAATGGCTATAAAACGTGCTCATTTCCAGTCAATAAATAATATAATATAAACTGTGTAAACATTCGTGCAAAGTATGTAAAGAACTCTCGTGTATTCAAAACAAAAAAAGATTTCCTAGGTTTTGCTCGTGTCTTGCCACTATGGCGAGCTATCCGAGCCTGGCTGTCGGATTTTAATTGTACCTAGGCTGTAAATCTTAGAAAAACGATCAAAAATTCATGGGCATCAATTTCTCTCAAATAGTTTTAACTACAAAACAAAAACTGCGCATAATCACATATCGTTGCCGCGAACTTATAGAACATATGGTGCAAAGATAAAATAGATTTATTAACCCTACTATACCCTATACCAAACCTAACCCTAAACGAGTTATATTTTAAAAGCTTTTTGCAAACTAATGTTTCCTAGCGATGAGACTGATTTTTATTCGACAGATATTTACTCAGCATCACTCCACTAAGCGCCAGCATTTTATTACAATAATAGCATCTCGAGTTGCTTCTCTTACCAAAGAAGCACATGTCTATATATAATGTTCTAAAACAAAAACGACCGTACGTAATTTTGTTCCAAGCGACATTCACTACTGCACCGTCAACAAGTTGCATTGTGGAACCTCTGCACCACCGTCGGCTATCGATCAGCCCATTCTAATGCGAAATAAAAACTGCTCTCTCCAGTGGCGTCATCTGTCTCCTGCCACCGATAATGCTTCCTCCGGTGCAGTTATGTTAAATTTAGCAGTAATGCTTTTCGTACTCAGAATTTTGAGGAACTTCTATTGAGCTGCACAGTGCATTTAAATCATAGGAGTGAATACTTCTCACTCTATGATTGTTTCTAAGTGCGTAGGGGTGTGCACGTAAAGGCTCATATGGGGTTCTCTAGTAATGCTTTGCCAGTGACCGTTGGCCACTTCAGATGCGCATTGTAGTTCGCACAACGCAGCTTTTTCTGCAGGTTTAATTTGGAGCAGTAATTTTAGAAGGTTCGTTCAACACTAGAAATCCCCGTGTCCTCTTGAGCCCGTGATAAGATCTCGAATACGCTCTCTGATGTAAGGTTTGATATGTATAGAACGTAGTGGAATGATTAGTTGTGACCCTTGAGCTCGAACAGGTCAAAACGAAAGACTAAAGGTCATAAAAATTTAAAAAAAAAACGATCACATTAAGTCACACAATTGTTTTTAAGTTAATTTATCGCTATAAATAACATGCACCATGAATACGGCACTAAAATGTGCATTTAGTGTTAAGTGTATCTAGAACAACAATGAGTTTCGAAAATGAAAGTAATACTTGATATAATTCTCTGATGATACTGCAAACCTAGTAAAACAGGATAAATGTTTACTACACTGGTAGAAGTAGTCCTTAGTGCATGAGAAAATTTAATTCCAATAACTTGGTCATTGTTTTGCACGCAGTAACAATTTGACATTAAATTATATCGAATTTGGATTAGGATCTTGTTAATGCCAATCGTGATAGAACATAATGCGCTGAGTTATCGGAGTTATTAAGTAAACTGCTTTGATCTTATTATGAAGCGACTACGTAACTCATATGTCGAGTTACTCTTTTATCCTCAAGCTGTTGATGTTTGCTAATGGGCCAAAACTCGTAAGTACCCTGCCCTTTCCTTCACTTTCGGTTGTCTGGATATCTGACCTGCCTGAAAAAATCGTTGGACCAAGACGGGGCACCGTTTTTCAGCGTACGGGAAAAGCATGCAAGCTTACATCACTGTTCTCTGTGTACAGTCATTTTCTCATTGGTTCCACGTTAAGTTTGATCATCAGGCTAAAGCTCCAAAGGAACACGAAGAATAAGGCTAAAATTTGAATAGTTAATTCTCGAATCTTGATTGTAATCCCACTCGGTATTATATAATTTAAAAAAATCTTTGCTTCTAAGTAAACTCATGACCAACTAAGACCTACATGCTATATTCAATATAACGAAATATAATGAGAATGCCCATGTATGTTTGACCGAATTCATACAGAGCACTCCGAATCATCTAGCCTTTTTCACCTGTGACAGGAATTGCTACCCCAGCAACGTAGCATTCTCTTTATATATGAAATATATGAAAAAATTAGTGAAATGTTCGGATACATTCGCTTGCAGATGACCTGCGCTCAAGCTGCTCTATGAAAAACAAAGAAAGAAAAGTAAGTACTAGTAGTTAGATTATTGTTATAACCAATTTCGCTACAAAAAGTTAGCTTCAATAGAGGTCTTCTGAGAATATTTTATATAATTCGTCACCCCGCAGATGGCGTAATTACGGAAGTGGTATAGTGGCTACAACCGTATACTAGGCTCTGATAGCGTCACGTTACTTTACACTTAACATGTCTGCACTCTTGTGCCTTACTGAGAGTGGACTACCCTACTCTGACTTACAGCAGGTTGATAATGCTACCGGAAACGTTTAGCTTCGCCAAACCCTCGCCAATACTATTGTCTAATCAGCCATAAGCGAAAGCCGCTTGATAAGAACACCGTCGACCATACAAACGTGCTTGTTAGTCACGCTATATGTTCGGACAAAATGTAGCACTCGAAGACGTTTAAATTACTGATATGCGAGTTTACTAGAACAAGAACACCATATAGAAACAAATTGTTCCAGACCCCGTACCCATGCAGTGGTCACCCTCAATATGCCACATGTGACTCCCGCATCGTGACGTTAAAGCTGAAATAAAATAAGGCACTGCTACTCACTTAAAGGTATGCTCTGACGTCCAAATTTTCATGATGATTACACGTTCCAAAAATTGTGACACTTCACTTAGAGAATCACCGCACACTGATCTAAATTAACACCGAACCCAACAGTCGTTCTCTTATCGAGTGTCTTTCGTTAACGTGGAGCTCATGGATAGCAAGAGGAGCAATGGATTTCGGCGCACCCGAAACCGGCTGGAGCAGCTCTCGAAACTTCTTCTAATAAGAATAATAGCAGGGCCAATACTACTTATCACTGGACACAGAGAGGTTGCCTTTACGTTAAATACAGACTCACACACTGCACAACGCTCAGCGGGGGTCTGCTCGCTTGCTCCCTCCCTTATTTGAGCAGGGCTTACGAGTACGAAATAAAATACTGCTCACAGCCAACCTCTTCCTCCCACAGGCGAACGACACTGTTTAGCAAGGTCTCGACACGAAGAATCATCTCTACACTTATCGGCGACCGGCGGCAAAGTGGAGAGAGTTCCCTTTTTCAAAACGTGTGGCGCGCAAAGTGTGAGCTATATTTCCATTCGTTTGTGCCAACCAAAAGTTTAGGTGGTAAATACCTATGTAAAAAATGAGCGTAAAAGTCAAGTAAGAAACAATTGCTGTATTCATATAATAAAAATATAACACAGCACAGACACAGATTACTCTAGAGGCTGGGTTATGACGAAACAAGCACATTTCATACACTTCTCTGCTAAAAATCACGTGAAACTATATAATGGCAATTAAATCAAAGTTCTGAAAGTACGTCTGCTAACGAGTTGTCATATGTAGCATATGAATTAAAAGTGTTAAGTAAATTTTTTGGGGGAATTGCGACGTTCCGATGTTGTAAACGTAATCAAATCAATCAATGTCAACCTCCTAGCCCTATAACACATCTAACGCATTAGAACAAATATATATCTTCTTTTCCTAGAACTCCACATTTCAACTTAGATTCCTAATAACAAATTGAGAAAAATTTCTTTTTCTAAAGAGTTAGGGAAAAACTTCAACTTCATCTACATTCGCAAAATTCGATGAAGTGTACAATTTTTTTTTGTATTTGAAATAATCAATCAAGGAACTATAGAGTTTGGAAGTTAGTATATGCCTCCCTGGAAAAAGATGTTAATTGAACTTGAGAGCAAACATTTTCGGCTATATCGTGACATCTACTAGATATTCTCTCATATGTGAACCTTTTATGGCAATTTAGTCTAGACTGACTCGCAATAATTGAGAAATTACCTACAGTGCATTATATCGACTACAGAAGAATCATTAAGCATTGTTGACACACAATAGCTTCCCGCAGTGCAAAGTTTAATCATCGAATCCATCATTGCTTACGTGGAAATATTTACACAATTATCTTAAAACGAAGCTCATTTAGATATATTGCTGTCGTCGACTTTGGTTTACACTCTCAAGTAAAGGAGACACCCGATTACCTTTGGCGTTCACAAAAAATTTCAAATTCTTGTACAGAATATTTGCCGTGCTCAAGAGTGCTCTCAACAACTGGTATAAAATAATTAAGGTGCTTGCTAGAAGATAGTAAATTTAACGTATTTAGTGTACCCCACTGTCCCTCCGTATGAACTTCTAAGATTTTTTAAAGCACCAATATTGTAGGTAATTTCCTGCCCGACCTTTTTGCAACGTCCGTGACGTACAACTAATCGAGTTCATGAAAGTCAACCAATAAGCTGCTTTTCAGGAGTTTTGCAAATTTCGCTACGCCTTTCATTGTCCTGAATGCAGTCGATGAAGTAGATGAAGCGGGATTGCACATATCTCGTTGTGGTAAAAAAGGTTTTAAAAGTTTGCATATTTTCGACCAGGCTTATCCCCGTATTGTTAGATAGAAATTTGTTCGAAATCGACGATCGTCTTCATAAAGCTTTGGCCCACAATGGTTGATCCTAGTTTCATAAAAGAAATTAGTTCTATTAAATTTGTCTCGCTATATTGCCTTCGTCTGGATCTGTTTGCTATCAGTGTGGACCCCATCAGCCTTTACCTTCAGTCGACGAATTCAGTCTTGATAGACAACTTACATAGATACCAACGGTTACCTGTATTGCTTGAGGATGAATAGTACGTTGACTGTTATCCAGAGCACGAGGTGGTTGGTGTCGAACACCGTGTGCTCTGACATGCCAGTTTGTCGCATGTTTGCAGCTAATGATCACGTCAAAGTTATCTTTTGTTGATCTTCGGTTATAATCCAATGGTAAAGTACTTGTTACATACTGTTTGCACACAAAGGTTGCGTTAAATACCGCAAATTTTAAATAAAGATATTACTGTTACAGTAGTGGCATAGTGACAAGCCGCATAACGACATTGCAATGAATCAGTTGTAGGATACCAAACGCCCTGTAAAATAGCTTCAAAAGTAGCATGAAATTATATACACACATACATATACTTTGATGTTGCTTTCAATAATAATGTCGAGTTTCTTAAATCAATTAGCTGAATCAATTATGATATAATTTGAAAACAGTTGCTACCACACAGGTTACTAAGTTCTTTTTATACGTTCCGTTTCAGGAAGATCGAGAAAAACTACGGCCTAATACGGCTGTATATGCATTAGCCTTCGACGCTCGTTCAGGCCTTTAGTTTCTCATCTATGTAGAAGATATGTTGGAGAGAGACTTGCTGCACTAAATGTATAGGTATCATTTTTCAGTAGTACTTGCGACCGGAACTTGCTGTTGCAGTATGAACTGTGGTTTTCTTGATTCGCGTCTATCATCTGAATTTAGAGTTTCTTTAGCATTAGTAGTACCAACGGTGTGACTATAATCCATCCCAGATCTAACAAAAAACTGGCAGAGAGCACAACATTAACTCTAATAAAAGGTAAGACGCTAGGAAATCTTAATGTTGATAAGACATAATTAACTATACAACTATACATATATATATATATATGTAATACACAATATAATATATAGTATGATACTTGTGTGCCGATGAGCTTAAGCAGCTTAAATGTATATTCTTCATGACACAAAGTAAATTCCTGTTTTTTCAACTAATCGAGAAATCTTGAGTTTTGTATAAGTATTTAGTCATGACAGTAAGGCGCTTAAAAATGGGTTATAGAGCTATCCTCCAAACAAAGACAAGGCCTTAGGTACAAGCTCCTGTGTGGAATCGACCCATTTTTAATCACTGATGATAACTCGGGTTTAATCGAGATCATTTTCTATGGAGCCGTCGTTTGCAAAAACATATATACATTTGAGCTGCTTAAGCCCATCGGCACACAGAAAAAGAAAACTTAATTATGTTATTATTGTTATTCATATGCTATAACTTGCCTTTGATATCTAAAATATTAAATAATGAGAAAACTGGCAATCCGAAAACTTCGAGGTCATTTAAGAGCGCAAAACTATAAGCATGCAGTAACAGTATTCATAATAGTTAGAACCCTATACTGTTAAATCAAAGTTTTTAGATACATATATATACAAAAAATATATGTAGTCAGTAAACGCTTAGAAATGTTTCAAATTGTTTGCGCATAGCTTTTATAAGTAATCATAGGTAAAAACTATATAGCTGGAAAAGAACTTACTAAAAAAATGTGACAACTGTTTGCGTAGGCAAACTTTCCGTACGGCCTGTAGTGAGCATATATTGTTTTGTATATATGCTGCGATCCTAATTGTTACTGTACAGTCGAGTGATACTATCAGGTCAGTCACAGTTCTAGTAATTATAGTTGATTGGTTTTGACATTACTCCTCTACAGACCGATGTATTTTTTACTTGCAACAAACTGTCAAAAAAGGCAGACCTACAGATACATATATATGAACAGACAAAATGTTTCACAATTATTGCGAAGCAAATTCGATCTTTGCTCAATCCTCAATGCGACACTCTACGAATTAGCAAAAAAATGATTTATTGTATTTGAAAGATAAAAGGTAAAGTATAACGAGGTCTTTCATTTGTGCTTATGTTCTTGGTATTCTCAGGAGATTTTTTCAGATAAATTTGTATTCTACTACCTGCATAGCTGCCGCAGCATCCATGACTCGTCGTAGAGTATTGGGATGCGCTCGGTTTTTTTTTGATTTAAGGGTCCACGGAGTTATTCGTTTGACGTATTTGCATATAGTTGTTAGACCTTTATGTCGGCGAGCCTGATAGGCAGAAATAGAATAGCCACACATTGCCTTGTCCGAATTTTTTAAAATTTGTTGTCTCATAAAAATAACTGATAGACGATTCGAAAGATCCCAGCATTTGTAGTGTGTTTCTTCATTGTTTCTCTGTCTCTAATGGACAAAGCTGGTTCGTACCGCCATAGATTGGCACTATTTTCGAAATCTCTGAGTCAATATTTAGCCTACCGGCGACTCCATTGCGGAGGCTTACTTGCTATGTATGACTTGATACGAAGTTTTGCTGTTGGTAGACAAAATTTATGTGAAACAGTGAAATTTCTGTCCACCTTTAAGCCATTTATAATGATTTCCAAGGCCTAATTTTTCTGTTCCATACTATCACTGCGACTTTTCATCTGAAATTGTATATGTTAAAAATCATGTCAATATTATACCATGTTAAGCATAAGGTTAAGAATAAGAACTGTTATAGGGTGACCCTCTAAAGGCATGGGCAAGGCAAACATTTACTGCATTCATTTTTCCTGTATATTAATATTCTTCTGTTATATGTTCGTTACCCTATTTATAAAAGGCCGCGTATCAATGAATAACTAACATATTTTTATAGATTGTTTGTGGTAAAGATTCGTTCTCTGAGGAAACGCCTAACGGCAGTATCGGACGTGAAGGACTGACACGAAGCATTGACTTTGATTCATAAATTGTATTTAGATTGCCTAAAATTTTGCACGTGCGCGCATTCGCATTATTCAAAACCATCCGACTATCTCCCTATTTGTCTATCGCCTACAATATCTGTGCCCCCTGGCGGACCGCCTTCAAAACACCCGGGCACATTACATAGTCAAGTTTGCGTCGCCGTTGTCTCTTGCAGCCGTTCGTTGACCTTGGCAACTAGTAGGGTATTCGACAGCGGGATCCCCACTCTGCATTTGTTTGCCATTTTGTTTGTCCGTTTTTGATGTTGATATCTCGCCTTTTATATGTTAGTAGGTTGGTTATCTTTCTTTCGTCGCCTCGTCTCTCACAGTCGTCACTGTACTTTGGCCATTAACAGTGGTGGCGCTAGTATCGGCCCTGTCGCTGCCGCCATTAGTGCGCACCAGCGCTCGAGCACTGCTGAGTCGATCAACGAACAGGTCGGAGCCGTGCTCATGTTTAGCGAGCGACGGCGGGCAAGATCGTCTGCTTGTTCCCCGCTATTCAGACACATTTTTTCTTCATCTTCACTGCTTTCATAAGAGTCGCTAGTTGTTGGTCAGGGCGAATGGTGTGTGGTGTGTCGGTGTCTGCGCGCCGTCCGTCAGACCGTGTCCCTGTTGGGTGCGCACGACCCAAATCATCGGTGTTGTCTGCATTAGCAGCACAGACAACAGCAGCAGCAGCATTGCTGTGGCCTGCCTCTGGGCTACGGCCGTCGAACGAGCTCAGTAGCAGTGGCAGCGCCAGTAAGCTGTCGGTCGTCGTGTTGTGTGAGTGAACGAGGTGTGAACATCGTTCACCACCGTTTGCTTCGAGATCATGCCCCTGGCCCCCCCGGATAACATCCGCGCCGTTGCGGCCCGGCCAGTAACGCTTCGTCCTTAGATCCCCGGCCACGCTTTTGGAGCTAATCCAGCCAAATTAACTATTACCATAAGCCATTATCTATCGCCCACCACCTTCATCATCATCACTTAGCTGGCTGGCTGGCTAGCTAGCTGGCTGGCTGGCTGGCTGGCTGGCTAGCACATCACCGTCAGCAGCTGGTCGAACTGGCAGCGGCGACGGTGTACGCAGGAAGCAGCAGTAACAACGAGTACAGTCGAACCCACTGCTCCAAGACTTCCGTTCAAGTGAGTACATGCATAGAAATGTGTCTTAGATATATGGTATTATGTGGATAGATGAGTCGCTCTTATGCCATTCAACGAATCCCAGTCAATGTTAGATATTGCAATTGGCAAACCCATCTTCTTATTTGCTTTCTTGCCCGGCTGCCTGTCGGCCTGCACCTCCTCAGATGAACCTGCAAAAGCAGTGGTAGCAGTATAACTAGTGTGTTCTAGGAAATAGGCGGAAACAAATATATATGGCGCAATAATGACGCAGTTACGAATTCCGCATTGGAAATAGTTTGTCTGTTTATAATAGCAGGCAAAGCTATCAACACCTAATGTGTGATAGGATTAACTCATTTCCTCGCAGAACATGATGAAAGCTACTGCAAACGACTAGAAAGATAAACATTTATTATATTTATGAAATTATACGTTCAGAATCATAGGTAAAAGCAAGGCACTACATGAACCTTTACATCAAATCGTATAGCAGGTTGTTAATGATGCGAGAGAATAGATACAGGCAGGTCGTCTACAGAAATGGCGCTAAGCGCTACAGATCCACTCGTTCTCCAACGAGTGATGGCAGGCTGACGACGACTATTTGGCGACAGCGCTCAGTGTAGAAGTACGAGTTCTAGCAACTGCGGCACGGGGCAGTCGATGGTGCGGTCCTGCTGCTGTTATCGGTTGTGGTTGTTGTTGTTGTTGTCGTCGTCGTCGTCGTTAAGCAACGATGCCTCGTGTCGGACCGCCACCAGTGGCCTGTTTTTCCCAACAGTACGCGTAGGGGTTATGTGGCTTCTTCGTCGTAAAGTGAATGAATGTGCGGATGAAGTTCTGCTTCGGCGGACGGACAGAAGGAAGATTAGAAACAAAGATGGATATGAATCCATCGCTCGTGGGGGAGGTTTTGTGCTTATGATCGTGCTTGCCATAGTACCACTGCCACTGAGAATCAACCTAAGAACGAGGTCAGTGTGTATGTGAAGCTACCATTTATTGTGTTTGCTTAATGCTCCATATATATGATTATTGAAACTAGGAAAAAATTTATGGGTGGAAATACTGTTCTGTCTATCCCGAATCCCGTATGAACGAAGTACAGTGCCACTGTGTGCAATTTGTGCGGTTAAACGAAGAAACGACACGTTTGGATTTCATTTCATTACATTTGGATATGTGAACGTACAGTCGACGCTGATGCGTGTCTGGGTGAGTGCAAGGCAAGATTAGAAAAGCTGGGAGAACTAGGTGGCCGAAATTCGCAACCGAAAATGGCCGACTAGTCCTTTTTGTCACCTGTGTATTATTGGATTATTCTGACGGCAATACTAGAGAGGAAAAAGTGAAGTCTGTGTAGAGAGAAAGAGCCGAAGAGGGTCTGTCTCCGGACCACCTAGAAACATCTTTATGTTACGTTCAGCTGTTGCAAACATATTACAACCTCATCGATGTGACAAGCCATCGCTCGCCGGCTGTTGTCGGGGCATCGTGTTACTTGACTACGGAGTTACAAAACTATCTAAAGCCATCTATCGAAGTAATTGCAGCTATAAGAAGTCCTCTGAGCTACCATCAAGTCGCCTATGATCTCGTCCTAGAGCTCAACTCCTGTTATATTGTGTCTAGTAGCCGACGGTGGTAATCAGAAACGCGGCTATCCATGCCTGTTCGATGTAATTCAGCCTATTGTCGCTCAGCTGAGCGGCCCATCCCGGACGCTACTGTATTCACCGAGCGACATTAGCGAATGCGATCGAACTGACAGGCCATTCATTGTATAGCCCTTCTACCGTGGCCATTGCGTAGTTCTTCATGCGTGCAACTCCACCGCACGCGTCAAGGCTGTGCTCCAACATTAGATAGGGGAAGAACAAAACGCGACCGAGAACTGTCTAAATACATATCCATGAGATTTGATATATTTTTTGAGTATAAATGGAACTAATTGTTAACAAAATTGGCTTTACATCTTCCTTCATTTAGCAGTTATAAATTGATACGGGTAAGGGAGGTTTATTATGTGTATGTAGACTGATGGTTATGATGATTTACGATCGACGGATGCGTCCGTCGCCGCTGGCGTCGCAATGGATTTGGCCAAGATATTTATGAATATCTAAGTCACAGTTGTTGGTAGCCTTGAAGCGATTCTCATCTTTTTTCTGGTTTCATCAGTTTTGTGTACGCCAACGCAGAAACGCTGCGGCTAGCCTAGTAGCGGACGAAAATGCCAAAATCGTGGCAGCAGGTGGGCCATCGGCGACGCCATTATTCAGTAGGAGATGTAAACCTGCATTGTCGCGTAACGTGCAGTTCTCATCCGTGCTGAAAAAACTGATACCATTATATACAAGCCTTTCACGTTGAAGATTTAGGATCATAATCATAGTTGTCATTTCTAGCTCTCGTTAGCTGGAAGTACAATGTGTGCTCACACGGATGCATGTGATACACCTCATCTAGATATATGGTTCAAATGGTCGTGTCAGTTAGCATCTTCAATATAGAAAACGAATATTAAATCGGGCTGAGTCATTACATATATTATTATATAATTAATGATTGCTGATAAATTTGACTTAACGATTATACGGTAACCTTCCACACACCTTTTACTTTTATAGATGGTATGGCGGCACTCGGACAGCGGAAAGTTTCTTATCTGGATTACGGCTGGTCAGACAGTCGCCAAGGTGGTGAAGGTTTGTCCAAACGTGTGAATGCTCATATTTCTTTTCTTGCAAGGTGATTCGCTGGCTTCTGTCCAGCTGCTATCTCGATCGATAATGGCGGCTATGAAACTCACTGAGTCATTCGCTTCGAGACAAAATGCCCGTGGAAAGTGAAAACGACAGCTCCTACTTACACGTGTACATTTCTTTGCCACCCAGTAAAGTCAAAATAGTGCCCTCTATGGCAAAATAATCCCTTTATGCGCCTGCATTGACGCATATAAGGGAATAAAATATATCCATTTTATTGTTATGTGTGAACAAGACCCGGAAAAGAGGTGGAGATTCGAACTGCAGACAACTTCCCGAGCGGTGGCCTGGGGCACTGTTATTGGATGACGTAAGCCAACAGCATCTTTACATCTTTTGCTCAAAGCGGTGCTCTTTAACCAAGTGCAGCACCCGCGTTCGTTGCGGATGTCATTTCCGTTTTCGCCTCGTCAGAGCATCTCAGAATAGCGTATTGCTATTCTGCATTGTTTATTCGTTTAATAGGAAGGTTATGGTATATACCAATCAAATTCAACTTGCTACATCTCACTGGAGCAGCAATATTATGCTGTGAAAAATCTGTAGATGTACGTCGATGGCGTGGTTGCCTTTGGCACAGCTATTCAGCCAGCTATCGATGGAGTAAGTTGACTAGCTTTGGGCACCCTCTTATTAATTGTTATCCTCATTAAAGAGACGGCATTTAAAGTAAAACTACTTTCCACTGCTGTAACAACGATCGACAGAACCGGCGATGGGCCCCACTAAGCTGGACAATGATGGCTGGGTCCACAGCTACGATTCGATTAGACTAATCGCGCTGATGGTAACAGACGTCTAGTTTGCATTCAGTAAGTTTGTATTTAACACTGAACGGTGTTAATTCATTCCGTAATACTTTTTTTTATCGGTAGTCACTTTCCTATCGACCCATTGTTGAGCTCATTGTTGCTATGCTAGCAAATCTTTAAGCTGAATTGCTCTAACTAGGTTAAATTGAACCTCTGTAAGCGATGTTTTCAAATGTGTACGAGCTGATATTTCTTGTTTAGCTATTAATGACGTCGGTACTTAAATATTTGCGATACTAGGCACATCCACAGACAGAACGGACATCCTAAAATTGGCCAATGGAGTTTTTTACGCGGATTTTACCGAAAAGAGTTACCGTGCTACAACTCGATACCAACGGTTCTGCATATGGGTAGTAGAATTATCAACGGGGCCATTATATGCAATTGGGAATATCGTAAAATTCCTTTCAGCAAAAAATATCGCACAATGCAGGTTTGACAAGGTTCATTTTTTCCGAACAGCTCGCCGTTGCCAAGCCAACGCTACCTCGCAGCTATTGTTGTTTCGCCAAAGACTAACCACTTAATATACTGCAGCATGTATGCTTTAAATAGCTAACGAAAATGTTTATTCAGTAAAAAAAAATGCGTTATGCAAAGTATCATAAGCAACTAATGTAATTTTTTTAACCGATAATCTGTCCACTACCGGCTTTTGTTGCCGTTCATGTTCTTTGCTTACTATTATATTGCCATTTGCCATGCCTCTTGTTTCTACAGCCGTTTTACCACCGGTAAGCTTTAATAAACATTAAGGTAAACATTACGAAGTGGTTCAACTGGCGGAGTCAAAGCGAACGGGCTGTGGCTATCATAGTAGAATCGTATAGGTGCGGGTTTAGTAGGAGGGCTAGCGACAAACGAAGCTTTTCTTCCTGCGTATTTAATAATGCTTGCCGGTTGGGCTAGCCATCCGCAATTTTTTTTTTAGCATCATCGGCAGCGGCGTTGAACGCCGGCTGTCGCAGCTGTTCGCGCTGGCTGTATTAGAGCACCGGCTGAGCGGATAGAGGTAAATCGAGCGATTGACGGAACGAAGAAACAAATGCTAGGTCAATAATCGCTCCCATATATCATTGTTGTTGCTGTTGTAAGGACCCTTAGCGTTGTTTTTGCTATTGTCATCGCTTATCGTGGACGAAACGTGATGATTTTGATTGAAACATCTGTTTCTACGACAATAGAAACTACGCAATTCCAGTTTAATATATCGTAAACTGACACAGTGTGGACTTCTTTTATACTAGAATTTACTAAAGCCGGGCCAAATACGGATGTAGACAACTCTCAAAGGTAAATTTAACTTGAGAAACTAATTTAGTATAATTTCATTTTGCACAAGTTGGCATTGTGGGAAAACGTTATGCCTTGCACGTGCGGTCCTCCTCCTTTGGAGAAAATCGACAGTCGACCAGCAATGTCTTTGACAGCTCTGTTTATACGATCTCCTTTTCATTGTCCAGTGTTAGCAATCTGTCTGTCTATATAATATACATATAATATACAATAAACCTATATCTATTACGTTTCTGTCAAATCAGTAATCGTTTCGCTGTTTTACCCATAGTAACAACTGTCATAATCTGCCGCTGTTAGCTTAAACGATGATTCAGTGGTGATGTGTCTGGCTAGGCAACTCAGATATATATATATATATATATATATATATATACATATATTATACATATATATATATATATATATATATATATCTGAGTTAGAAACACGTCTTTTTGGTTTTGCTAGCGGCAACAAGTGCGCCATACAGATTTCAGTTATCCAAAATGATTGCTTTTAATACTGTACTCCGTTGTCGTCATTTAACGCAATCATTTGTTGTTCCTCTTTGGTACTTTTTACCCTAATAGATAGATATGTGCTCCACCACAATTATACGTAACAGTATTGTCTTATTCGCCTTAGTTGCTCGGATGATTTAAATTTGTCCTAGTTGCCCCTCTGGCATATATATATATATATATACCATCGATACTAATCTGGAAGTGGCGCTACGATGAGTTTTTCTTGGGTCTTTCGATTACTATGCGCCGCGCGTCCTTTTTCCTGTCGACATGTGGTGGTGGTGCTACTACTGCTGCCGCTGTTCCTGTTGCTTTACGTTCTTTGGACACACCAGCGAATGCCCACGTAATCATCGACTCTCAACTGTCCAACTCTTAACTCGAGTCATGTGGTTTGCACTGCAGTCAGTAATGCTACCGCCGTGAAGCTGCCGCTGTTGCTACCGGCAACACCGCTTCGTAGCATTAAAATCCCATTTCAATATCAAATCAAAGTTTCCCCGGTTGTTCTCCAGCAGTTGGTTCACTTACCTCTGATCTTGACAGCAGCGAGAGCGCTACCATTTCTCGGACATTGGTCAGCCAGAGCGACAGTCTGTTGACAGAGCGTGTTAGAATAATAAACACATAAACACGCACAGATCACCTTCGAACACCACGTAACAGCTCATACAGTCATTGTCGCGTTAGGTTCGAAGTAGCATAAAAGGTTTCATACTCATCGGCAACAAGGCAGACGTCGATAGCTGTTATTGGTGCTGATGCTGCCGTCGATGACTCGATCGATGCACGCTTACCGTCGGACACAAGAAAGCCGCGTGGACCACGCAGCCTCGTCGAAAAGTCTGATTTGTCCGATTGGTCCGTTGGATGGACTCTGTTTGTGTGTGTAAATCGTCCCCGTTTTCGGAATGCAAAGTCTGTTCTATAATTTTAGTTGCTCCCTGGAGTTTGCTATGCGCGGAGAAAAGCGACGTTGCTTGCGGTAAATACACACAGACGTAATGCATTAGAAGAGGTAATATTTTGGTGCGATCTTTCTGGTAGATGGGTTAGAATCATGTAGACCACGTTAAGTAGCGATATTGTAACAGCATATCTGCTATTAGCGTTTGTACTTTTAGGCTCACCGTAGTCGATGGTAAGTGGTTGACTTGAATCATGTAGTCATCGGGCAAGTTGTTATATAAACTCAGCTGGAAAGAGAAGAATACGTCGGCGGCAATGTTAGATCCGTGGTTAGCAACAAAAAGAGCGACGTACTGAACAGGCAGGCCGTCTGCCAGTGACTGCTAGAGAACCATTCCGATTAGCAGCAACTGCGCTGTTGTTCTGGAATGTTCGTCGGCGGAGACTGATTTAGCTTCTACGAAGAGCGACGATCATAGTGGCCCATTGGTTACTGTAAGTCGCAGCGATGATGAGTCTGGTCATGCCGATCTGAACAGGCACGAGATTTCAGCGATTTATATTCGCCAGCCGTCATGTATAAAAAGCATAATCTCGCACATAGTTTATGTTATCTTTTACATGCGTAATTTTTTCATCTTTCAAACGATCCATCAAAAAAATGCCTCGTCGTACGGATATAATGACGACTTTTTTGGTTGGTGAAACTAATTCTTAAAGAATAAATTGGAAATTTTGGTTTTCTGTATTTACTAAATTTTCGTCTTGCGAGGTACACGCTGATATGTAATCGCTGATTTAGCAGCAAATAAGCTGTTTGTAACGGTTGGAATCTGCGGTTAGCTGATATTAGATCAGTTATCCGTGTGTTTCGTTTGGCTAAAAACTCTTGTTTAATTATGCAAACGAGGAAGACAAACGATTGATTACTTTCCATAGAACAAAGCTATGACATAAATCTACTCAATGTGCTCGAAGCAACGCTAAGTAAAACTTTGTTCAGTGCTATTTCTGTATACTGTTAAAATAGTACAATCTTCCTACTTGTCTCTGTTCGCAACTATTCTTCAACTTGTTCACCAATGTCTTCATATAACGCTAATAAGATACGGTCCCTTTGCATTCAGCTTATTTACTGGATCGCACAGCCAGTGATTAAAGGAATTTTTAGGCTAAAGCTGCTGTTACTTTGAGAAGCTTTGAGCAATTCCATAGACACTATTTCTAGTTTAGCTTAACTCTATACCGTAGACACACACATACACACATATATTGTACAGCGATTTCGATTTTTCTGCTCACATGAGCTCATTTCCAGGTACTTCGACCCGATAGCATTTTGACTTATTGATCGGAGCTTATACACTAAAATGTTCTCTGACTGCAAGTTTGTATACGAATTGCTGATGTGTGTATATTTGAAGGGTGCAGATTATATATATATATGTATAGTCAGCACTCTTACTTATACTACTAAATATATATATATAGATTCCTGGGGGGCCGATATATAGATGACGATGACGTGGTGGTAGTATTACGTACGTAATACAAAAGCCAACAGCGTTTCGACAGCAGACACGTGATGTGCCTGTACTGGAGTTGTATTTGTGGGGGCTAGAAAGTGTTCATTCTTCCCCCGCTCTTCATTGCTTTTTATCCTTCGGCGGCTATAGCAGACGGCCGCTTTAGCCGGAGCAGTGGAATGAAAAAGATCTTTGCGAATTTTATCGATGAATACAGGATAACATGAGCTAGTAATAGAACCGTTTATTCTATGTGCATACGCGTGAAAAAATTTATGTATTGAAACATATGGGACTATAAAACCAGCGCGGATTTCATGAGGGACGGACTTAATTTCCACACTTGTGTGCGTTACACAACTAAACGGCAGATCCAATCGGATAACATTCGATTTTCTTGAAGAACAAGTTGAAATTGTTAGGAAAACCTACTTGTGTCCGCTGCGGCCAACCCTGTTACGGCCTCGTCGTCTCTCCATTACCCCTCCTGCTACAAGCCTGGTTTGTTTTATTGAGCGGAGTCAAGGTCTCAAGCGAGTATCATTTTATTTGGGGTCTACGCAGGGAACAGACAAGGAAAGATGTACTCCGCTACTGCTCTTTCAAAAAAGCAGACAGTGTTGGACTATTTTTTTTGAATTTGTGAGCGCTGTCACAAGTAGCTCACTCACTACCCGGACACGGGACCATACCGTTAGAGAAAGAGATAGCAATCACTGATCAGGCTTATTCGAAACATGCTTCTCGCTTGCGTGTACCGATTTTCTTTCATTATGCTTTATGCTGCTACCGATGCTATCGGTCTAGTATCCTTGAAGTAAATCAGCTATTTGCGGTAGCTGCGTGTGTGTGTGCGGTAGTAAGTGATGCGAGCTGCATCGAATAAGAGCGGAAGCTAGTTCGTGAAGGATTAGTCGAATCAGTATCTAAACTAATGGCTCTGTGTTCGTTTTTTTCGTGGACTGCCTAATTCGATAAAGGCTGCTGGCCGCTAATAATCAATTGATCTTGACGTCGCCTGTGTACAGCTAGTGGAACCGTTAGGGCGAGTGCATGAAAACAAGTTATAGTTTTTCTCTACTTAAATTATGTCAGAATATATTTCTCTGTAGTTATAAGGAAGGAGAAATGATCTATGTGCTGCTTTTGTGGACCTTCTCGCTTTTCTGTGCGTCTATCTGTTTTTTTTTTTTTAGATTGCATCGATACGTCTGTAGGAGCTAGTCCAGCTTTGGTCACAGTAAGGCTTTTATAGTGGCATTAGCGTGTATGTATCTATGCCGGCATGTTTCTAACGAGATCGTGTCGCTTGTAGTAAATCGCCTTTGGTAGTAACCTCCAGGTTTCGAATTTTAAGTCCAGTGTCGCCGTTAGGCAATGCCTCAGACTATGAGGTAGTAACCCATAACCACCTGTAACCAACTTGGCCATTTGTACTGAATTTCTTTTAGAGGGCTGAATATCAGTGCTATCCTTTGAAAAAAAATCAGATGTTCAATCCTAGACCACACGCTCATTTCATGTATGTTCACTTTTTATCGTTGGCCGGTTGTGATATTATGCCCATTCGTATTTACAGGTAGAATTTGCAAGAGCTTCGCATTTTATGGATAATATACTACGTCAAAGAAAAAATCATGACCACTGCTACGAGGCAAATGTTTCACCAGAACGCGTTCGCATTGCGTTTCAATTTGTGGTATTATTGATAAATGTGAAATACGCTTAAGCGCAAGCTACACGTCATAAGCGATTGTTTTTTGTCTGGCTTTTTTCATAGGTCACTCTCGCCTTAGATTCTGTGTTAATTTTCGATGGTGACCTGTCCCTACAGGAATTTGCCCTTGTTTTGTTTCCATTTGTCATGTTGTTACTTCACGTAGTTATATTTCACTCGTGTTGGCCAAAAGCTTGTTACCTTGCTGATCTAATTATAGCATTTTTAGCGTTAGATTTTACGTCACACCGGTGTTAGTCGATTGCGCGAGAAATCTTCTTTTTTCCTACCTTTATCTTCTTTTTCTACGTTAGTATCACTAACCGCTATCATCACTACTTACTACTACTACTGTAATTCTTCTACAGGTTTACGAACCGTTCCATTTGTTGTCTGTTGCTGACAAGACTTTGTAGCCACTGCCAGATAAGTCTTGGTCGTATTGTTTGGAGCAATGGGAAGTCAGCTGCAGGTATCGGTCGACTGCGGACAACAGCAAACGATGGATGAAAAAGTCCGAGCTAAAAGCGAGAAATGTAGAAGGGGCAGACGAGAGTTGGTGGATAGAAGCGAAGCAAAACCGCAAATGACTGCAGTAGTAGTTGTAGCAGAAACAGGCAAACTGAAAATTAAGAGCAAATGTCGACTACAACTATAGGTAGCAACCCAGTTACCCACTAACACCGCTGCACACCAGCATCTGCGGCACATTTTGTTACGGGACGTCTGGTACGATGCCGTCAGCGGTTGCTGCTTCTGTTTGCAGTCACACTACGTGCTAACGGGCTGACAGACAAGCGATAACGTAAAAGAACAACAACGGCAACCGTGGTAAGCCAGCATTATCAGCATCAGCAGCGCCATTATAATCATCTATTTGAAACCGTTACTTTTGCCTGTTAACGTAGGCAAACCGTTATTTGTATCGTGCCCAGCAGAAGACGCTCAGAGTCTACTGTTTGTGTCTATTTTAGCACGGAGTCTAATGTTTTGGCTCACTGATAGTGGTGGAAGTAGTTTTTTTCACTGCTTGCCTCCCCTCCCTTCTTAGTCGTCTATCCGGGGGGAGGGGGAGCTGATAAAATCGGAAGGTTTAACGTGATATTTCCTTACTTCTCTATTTTATTTTTATTTCTCTTGTTACGTCGCTTCAATTGGCGGCTTGTTGGGTGACCAACGCGCTGCTTTGGGCGGACGTTATTGCCATCTCAATGCAGACATCAGTGAATAGCATTATGTTCTATAGCGGGTAAACGTTGATGATTGTTATAGATGCAATCGGTGCAATTGACTACTGTATTTGTGAGTCAGCATTTCTGCTGTCACTTTTGCTGCTTTTCAAGACGATTTTTGGGGATAAAGAGAGGTTTGCCACAGGGAAAAGGGGCCAGAAGGGAGGGACGAATGTGGTGGCCGAAAAGTCTTCGGCCGGCCACGTTTCGACAGGGCAGAGATTACCTAAAATGCCTCCATCCTCGCCATGGCTCAAAGTGACGGATGCTCCACTACGTCCGCGCCTATCCTAAGCTGTTGCTGCTGTCATCCTAGTGTGCTAAGGGACATCCATTTCGTGTGTAATGGCTTCTGCTGCCGCGCACTTCAAGCTGTTTTTTTTTTAACATCCTGATACTCTGCACTAAACAGCAGAAGCAGCTAAAGAACAAGAGACACCGAGAAAGAGAACGTTAGGAACAAACATGAGAGCCTGTGACGCGCTATGGAACGACCATAGCACGGGAGATTCGGGACGACTGACGAAGAAAAAAGTAAAAAGGAAGCCAGACAAATTCTGTTCGACGAACGCAAACTACCGACTGACGAGCAATCAGTCAGTCAGTCAGTCAGACAGACAAACGGATTTGTCGACACTTAAGAAATAAAAATCAACCAGGTGTTGGCTGGTTTCAACTGTGTATGATTGCGGTATCGCGTCCCACCAATAAATGCACCTGAACACCGGAACAGATAGTTGCAATCTTTTCATGTAAATGCAGATGGCATAGGCGAAGAGAGACATTTGGCGTTTCATGTATGCGACCGTAGACAGTAGCAACAGCGGTATCAAACAACAGTTCGAGCAAGAACAGAATTGCAACTATCACCAATTTCCTACAGTGAGTTTGACGGAGAAATGTTGCCCCATACAACGACGACAATCATATTAATAATCGAGATCGTATTCCTGCTGTGGTTGTGCGTGTTCCGAATGCGATTCAAATTCAGAATATTCTTTAAGCGTAATTTATGGAGGCACTTCACGAAACTAACTCGAAACACCGAAACGCGAATCTGTTACGAGAATTCGAGATGTTAACATATGGCTTTACAAAAGTGCTGCAGACGCTTATGTACGCGTGATCAGCTACGATATTCCAGTAGCTTTGACTATATATAAATGAATTTAAGCATGCCTTAGGCATTTTCTCGCATGGCCGTCAACGGCACGTTATTTAATATTTAGCTTCGTCTCACCTTACCAACGAGTGAAGGAGACAGAAAGGTACAGCCATCTGAGCGAAGCGTTGGCAATCTAAAATTATGTAAAATGTGACACGTCACTTAGAAGCAGAGCAGGATGACAGAACGTTCATCGATGCTATTAGTGCTCTAAATGTGCTAGTGTAATGGTACCTACTATGAGAAACAGCGTCTGGCACCATGCTTTAATTGTGGAACAAAGTTCGAATAAATAAGGGAGGCAAAATACGCTACGAAGAAATATCACGGGTCCGTCTGAGCATGCTTGTCGCGCTTGACAACAAGTAACCTTAGAAGTAGTGTATAAAAAGCTTGAATTCATAAAAATAGGTTAAGCTAAATTCACATCGCACGTGATATTTGTATTACCTAGAATACAACATAAATGCAAACGATTAATCGCTCTTAAAACAGTTATGGCTTAGCAGAGAAATCTAATGCTCATCAATCTCATAAACCAGGGCAAGTCGTGTAAATGCTATGTTTAAGGATATCAGATCGGATGCGTTGATGCTGTCTTACAATTTAACTATGGCGGTCTACCATACCCGGTCAACCCGTACCAAAATGAACATGCATGAAAAGGTGGTCGATAAATGCAAACATCACGAAACCGCGAGAAAATAATGCGAGAAACAAGAAACAATATCCTTCTCGACTGAGCCACTGCTAACAGCTGAGGCTAGAGGTAGAAGATCTGATGCGATATTTTAGTGCCGCAATGCTGCCACCTTAATTTGCGAGTACTGTTATGCCATCGGGTGTATGCCTGAACGTGTATCGTAATGACGTCAGTTATGTTCGGGTTAGTAGAAGCTTTACTACTCTGTTGCAAGCATGGCAGGACGCCGAGCGATTGGACGGCGAGCAAAGGTCTTTGAAGGGAGCCGAACAGGTCGTGCTGTTCTCGAACCAAGGTCTGTCTGCTTGAATAATGAAATATTAATTGAGGCGAGCAAATTGGGTGTTCGATGTAAGATAGCGTATGAAGAGAGAAATTTTACACGTTGACAATGTTGCTGTGGCTCAACGTTTGGCGACGACAGATTGCGGACAAAATTTGTCTTTCAAACAGGGGCTGATGTCCGCTAAATCACGAGATAATACTAATAGTAATAGTGATCATCATCAATAGAGATACATATATATATATATACAAGTGAAATTGATCATGAGAACAACAGCACAGCAAGAACTGGTGTAAAGTCGAAAAGGTTATAAAACAACCATTGAATCATATGGAATTGCTTTGGATTTACGACTTTATTGGCCAAAGGGGGTATTGCCTTCATATAATAAGGTTAAAGCTAGTTAGTATTTGTGTAAGCAAATGCAAAGTCAGGTGAGAACGCGACGAATACTCGTCAACGAAAGAAAAAACAGCAAAAATATATACAATATCAGCTACAATTGGCAAGCCGTCAGCACGAGACGTGCAACTGAAAGTCAGCAAAAAAAAGAAGTACCGAAACTTCCTCTGCTGAAGTATCGTGTTATTGGTAAAAACGATGGTAGTGCAAGCGCTGGTTGAGGGCGGGAAAGTGAAGATAACAAACATGAACAGTAATTGAAACTACTTGCTGCAATAGCGGCTACAGCCATTTTCACATAAGCAACTGGTAGAAGCGAATTCAACCGGCCACCTTAACATAGTTGTAATAGTAGTTAAGAACTTGCGAGGCTGTTGCTTAAGTGCTGTCGTCGTAACTCCGTCGGAAACTGCAATCATCCGGTAGCTAATACCGTGCCGTTTTTATACTTCACTCAGCCAAAAACTCGCTTTGAATCATCATCACGGGTATCGCGATTAATAATACTGCATACACCACTCAAATGACTTCGACAGTCATCGATGATGTTGCATTATTTGGTGTATGTGTGCGTGAGCGCGCACGGACGCACGCACGCACGCACGCACGCAGGCACGCAGAGTCAGCGTAACGGTTCCACAAACAGCGCAATCGTGAGCTACCACTTACTCGCCTTTTGATTGTTAGATGGAACGTATTGCATTCTAACGTAAGAAAATCACGTTAGAAAGACGTCACAAGGTGGCGTTGTAGCTAACCACAATCGACAAACATTAGCAGACTATTCGCCACAATCACTTCGTAGTTACCCAATGTCCCAGCCGCTCGCTGTTAGATAGCTATAACTAGTGGGTGAACTAACGAATAACAGCTAATAAAAGGTCTCACAAACTACATATAAACACAGAGCAAGGTTGCTAGTAACAATACAACTATGACTAACCATCGCTTCTTAGGTAGTGAGTACCACCTGTGTGGGTCTTTGAAGACGATGTCTTAGCTTTGTGGCAATGGGACAGGAAAGGACAGTGGAACTGCGTCGGTAGAATGCACAGCCGTATGACAAAGTGGTTGCTTGTCTAAAGGAAGGTGAACTGCAGGACGTTTTGATGGAGAACAGTGGTCACAGGTGATCGATAGAACTGGGATTTGCGGCTTCTTACTGCTGCTACTACAACAACAAAAACAATTGAGGATTGGTTCATATACAGTCTGTACCTTACGTTATGGTCGCTTATCCGAAGTACTTCAATAATTGGTATCACAATGCATCAACATATCATATGTTGAACTTCGTAACGCCTTTAGGTGCTCCCTAAAGTGTGTCGATGGGTGATAGATCGATCTTATTCAGGCCAATGATTAGGATCATACGGGGTCTACACATTTCGAATTTGATTTGTCAGTAGATAGTTGTCTTAAGGAATCATTAACGTCGTTAACGTTATAACAACCCAGACCCGCTGTATAGACAAGCAAGTGCAAATGGTCTTCGTAGCAGAAAAACGTTGGAGATTACAGTGCAGGGCCCGTACACTCTGTATGATTCACTCTACTGCATCTATTTCTCTAACCCGTTGTCGACCTTGGTTCAGTCCGGCCCGCACTAGAAACCGCATATTCTGTTTTTGCTCGGTTTAAATTTTTTTTATTCCACTGTTTTTATTTCACGTACACGCAGCTTGGTATCTTCGAATAAAAATCAGCCACAAATGATCGGGGATTCCGTTATTGAAGCTTGTCAGCACATTGTTTGTGGATACTTTCGATTTTTCGCTCCATGAAGGAAGCAAGTCGCTTACACCGCAAGCGGCCTAGCAAACATTAAATGGATGTGAGAACCCTTAATGACGTTTAGTGTGCTATAGCAGTGTTTCGTAACGCGTTTTTAGTTATCTGACTGACGAGTTAAATTCGTAGGTGTAAGGGCCTCTGTCTGTGGATGACGATTGTAATCGAATGCTACCTATCGAACTGAGACTAATGTCCTATACAGAATGGTTAATTAAGCAATAACAAACAAATTTTTAGAATACATCTTATTTTCAATAAGACATACGATTTTATGACATCGTACAGCAGCAGCAGCAGATGCTTCAAAATATTTATCTAAATCTTCATATTTACTTTACTCTAATAATAAGTTTAAGTATAAAGATAGACTTATATAGCGAATGCAGTTGTTCTTTAGAGCATCGGAGTACTTTATTTTGAAGTACTCCGATGCTCTAAAGAACAACTAATGCTTCCGATATCTTAACCACTGAATTTATAGTATTTTCCTTCGAATCCGCTAAATGCCAATCATAACAAGCAGCTTGCTAATTACTAGAAAGCCTGGTGAGGCCAAACGACTACAGAACGTTATACCATACCAAGTCTTAGGTTTTTATCGTAAAACGTTGGAGGATTATATTCATTTGTCTGACACGAATAACTTTTAGTACTGAAGAACTGTCATACATGCTTTAAGTTCGACGATTGAATTATCTTCTAGATTAATTGTTACTTTTGTGAGAGCTTGAGACGCTGCAGGCGTCACGAGTCTACTGTTACAGTGTAATTACCAAGTAGCTGTAGGGAGTTCTATAGCGAACGATGACTCCGCTTAGTTTGATAACGAAGAAGGGAAAAGAAAGAGTTTAATGGTATTTTTAAGTTGGACGCGCACCGTTCTGATCAACAAGAATTAGGCGAAGAAAAGCATCATTAGACAAACGAAGCAAGTGAACGCTTATGAATAGCGACGTCATCGGATGTCTTTAGGGTATTAGATTAGCTAGGTTAATGTTTTCAACGTGCACGAATTCTCGACGGATGGTCCTTGTTAGCTACCGCGATTACGGGACATGAATAGAACTATAGCCCGTCCTATCCAACAAACTTGTCCTATTAGACCAAACAATCACAGTATGTATAAGATTAATATGACTGCACAATTGCAAAACTCAACGTCTATAAGAACAGTTGAGATGTCGCGGTAAAGCTTTCTGTTTAGGCGTCGGCAATGTTATGTGTTAGGTCCGAATCGAAGTAAATTATAGGGGTAGTCTAGGTGAGAGTACGAGCAGTAAGTAACGCATTTTCAGTTATTAGCGTCAGGAGAGACAAAGTTCTACTTTTTAATGCATTGCCGTACGTCGACGATTAGGTAACAACGGACAGTCAATATATATTATTATACTCGCTCGTTTTAGGCTTTCATTGTATTCTGTGCACTGGGTAAAAAAAATTTCGATAAAAGGGTGTACTGAGCACTCGTCTTTGGCTATTTATGCTGGATCGGTAATAGACGAGTATAGAAGCGATTATTGGTAATAGCGCTGTAAACAACGCTGGGCTGGTTACAAAAATATATCCGAGGTTACTTTTCAGCTACGAGTATATCAAGCTATAGTACGCATTCTCCTATACCTGCTACCACACCGAACCAAGTAATGCTGCACCATTTCAGCTTTTGTTGCCGCCGTTCCTTAGTACCAGTAACGCGTTCGTTTAGTGAGGGGTTGACGCCGACCTTGACGGCGCAAGACCGCGTTTTTGCTTTTTTTTTTGTTCTTATAAACAAGTGAGCGAACATTCTATGCGTACGTGAAAGACCCATCTGCTCAATAACAATATGATACGTATGAGAAGATGCGTTCTCGCTAATATATGATTCTACACCACGATAAGACAGTAAAATGACTAGAACTGAACAACATAACCTCCAACCTAAGTAGTAATTAGTGAATAAAATTACATATTATTTATGTCGTAATAATATCATCTGAACAACTTTCTTTGAGCTCTTGAGATAAGGTGTATATGACAATCAAACAACAATTGCTTCACAATTATAAATTAATCTTTAATCAGCATCATTGATCGTTAGATAATATTATAATGTAGGACAGCATATGAATTTTCTGTAGGGTTACTTAAAGCCAGATTATTTCTGCTTAAAGCATACGTGCATATTTGTTTTTGCTACTTTCTCCTGTGTGATAGACATAATAATCAAGCTACTATTACATTAGTTGGCTTTGTTACTATGACAGTTTTCAATTGGAATGCATCCATTAACGCTCTATTTAACAATGTCGATGTAGGTTGCCGCCCAACTATATTTCACTTACGAGTTACTTTCGTCCATATGGTAATAACATGATGACGCCAGTGTTCTACAGCTGGTAAATAAATTTCTATTGGACTTTGATTCATCTGTTTGATGAATTGCAGGACTGCTGCAACTGAAGTTGGTACATTCCCCTAAGCTTGTAAAGCATACCGTTTTGTCTAATGCCAATATATACCATACGATTCATCGCTATCGTCGTGATACCGAATTCCCTTATTATTTATGCCTAAGAGGAAGCATGGACCAAGCGCTGGAGAATCAGCTGGCCATGACGTAAAGTGATGTTACGTAAGTAGCGCGTCCAGTGTGTGTTCGATGTGGGTCTTTTCATCGAGATCAAATCAACACATGCTTTACTTAAACCATCACATATCGCTTTGAAGTATGACTGCGTTTCGGTCAAATCATCGTGTCCAAATGCGCTTACTTGCGTATGACAAAAAGGGTTCACGGATACAACGGAGTGATCCTGCATCCTATTTTGTCGTTGTTGAGTAGACAGTTTCTTTGTTGATAAATTCCTGTTGTGCTTAGGACGAAATGGTCTTATTAATTTTTTTTTATAGATTCTATCGAAGGTAGCGGAGAACAGAATAACGTACGACGGCAAAGCGGGAATGGCGCATGAGAAATAAAGAGATCCAGTGCTAAACAAACAGCTGCTCATTAGGGTATTCGCGTGTGTTTGGGTGTATGTTTGTGTGCGAAGACCTTGAGGCAAGGTTACGGCCATTGAGAACTACGGCAGGGCGTCTACGGTATTCGCGGTTCTTGCTAACGGTAGTAGTGATAGTAGTCGAAGCTGTTGCTGCAAGTGGATGATTCACAGTAACTGACAGAGCGATCCAACTATGGTCATAGCTGAGAGGCGCGTCTCGTCCACCAACCCACGTCCGCCTATTCGCTAACCGGCCCGGCATGCTGCATCTTCCCAATGACGTTGAACGTTGGGTATTATTTGCGCGAACGCGAACTTAATTATGTATTGTACTTTAGCGGTCAGAGTCGAAACACTAACGCTTATGACTTAACAGAAGCGTAAAGCCATCTGAGGTGACTGCTCTTGTATGATGATGACAATCGCAGCTGAACTGTTAGCTCTTGTTGGATTTGCTAGCTGCCGTATTAAATCATTGTGTGCTTTTCTTAACTACTAGAAAATAATAGCGATTCTTACTTGTTAGTCGCACCCTGCCTATGTTTAAAAAGTTTAAATTGAGACGAGAAAAAAGCGACACACAAGGAAGCTTTGGTTGAACATGCGGTTAGTTCTGCACAATTAATAATTGAGGCGGATTGAATAGGAACTTGAAAACTTTGTTTGGTACGCCCGTGCTTGTTAAACAGCAGGAAGCAAGTGTATGATGCACTAAGTTAACACGGTTCTAATGCTAACAGATGGCGTCATTTGTTACCACTGTATACCGATGTCTATTCGTAGCTACTAGCTTCTGAATGTGCGGCGCTTATTACATACAAGCCGTTGGCGCCATGGTGCCAGGGGTATACTCGTGTTTTGTATGTATATTCGCAATTATGCCAGAAGCTTTCCTGCTTTACATTTTGTAATGCATATATACTTTTCTAGATACAGATCCGTAACTAGCATTACCGTACCTTCTCGAGAAAAATAATCTTGTCATTTGTTGTGGTTGACTTCTGCTGATGCGGTGATACCTGAATATCGGTTGTCCAACCTCAAACGTTCTGTGCAAATATAATCGAGGAATTAAACAAACGCAGTTGACGAGTAGAAAAAAAAGCTGAGTCGCATACGGCGTAGTTCACGCGTCCTATGGCACTCAGGCTATCAGGTATGTATAAAGCGCAGCTGACTGCCGCCAGTACAGTGCGATCGAGCCTCGTTTCTCCGTGTAACTTACCGCCATCGTCACCATCAGCACCGTCGCTACTAGCGTTACCCGCCCCTACTACAGCGATGTCACAGAGGAAAGGGGCATGCTAGTCAGTCCCAACAGATAGCTAATGAGCAGAAATGGTGGTGAAGAACGAAGAAACAGGGCTTCTTGTCTGCTTGAAGTCTGCCTGTCTGAAGGGTCGGCGGCCAACTGCTCACGATCTGCTTTGATTCGTCAGCAGCCGCAGTAGTGGCAGCACCATGAATCTACGAACGCCGTTGAAGAGAAGCAGTCAAACGTTGCGGAACACAGCTTTTGCGCGCACAGCAAACGCTCAAGCCGTGGCTACGTGACAGTAGAATGCTGCTTGGTTGGCGGGAAAGCCTTATTTCGGTCATGGATATCGTTAAGCTTTATCATTGCGTTGGATAGAAAAGTGCCCCAATTGTTGTGCCTGTTGATGGCTGGAATTCAGGTTGGTATCGAAGGTTCGATTTCATTTACACAGAGGCTGTGCGTCCATGTGATGCTGTAGAGACAGTAGGAATATTGAATAATCATTATACAATTATGTCCCTTAGTTTCACGTTTATTGGTTAACTCTTGCCTTGTTGCTCATACACTCTCCATGTGTTGAAGTTCGCTATGACGAAAACTCAGGCTTAAAGGTTGGATAAATATCGTACAAACTTTGGCCGGTTGACGGAACTCCAGTGATAAGAACGCATATAGTATAGTTTTTCCGTAGCATTTTAATCCGCGATTAATGGTATAATAAAACATTGGTATTAACGTTATCTAGTACAGACCACGACTAACGTTTTTCTCGAGAAAACCATGCTTTTAGAGGTGGAAGGCAATAGGATTACTATGCAGTGACCCGACCGTTTGTGTAAAAAATCAATCGTTTTTATGCGTACTGTACAGCTGTCACGTGTTAGTATTATAGCTTTTCTGACCTTAAGGTGCTAGTTCACTGAGAAAGACGAGCCATTTGTATTGCTCTTCCAAAAGTGCGCTTTGCGATCTTTAGAAGCGCGGATTCATCTTTACTGCAAAGGTTGAGATCACTAATATTGAGTAAACGGTAGGGTGAATGCGAACTACGACTGAAGGCGTTTTCGGTTGTGTCTCGCATCTTCAAAGTTTGTTTCCATTACATAGATTCTATTACGTAACGCCTCAACGGCGTCTACAGATTCCATATGATCTATGATTCTTTTCTGAAATCGTATCGTAATGCTTTGTTGTAGGATGCGCGCTTCGCATCCGTTGAAGTTACCGAAACGTTGCGCTACAAGTGCCACTTACGCAGCTCTGAATTGTAGGTTTGAACTAGGATATTCCCATGCGGATAGATCATCTCAGCCTTTACTTTAATCTACAGATTGCTTCTAGACAGGGAAACCGATCAAGCGTCAGTTCTACTATGAAGCTGTTCTGTAACTTCCTAAAAAGCTGGGATGAATGAACACTCGAATTGGTTTCTAAGTCCAATTAGTTCCATAATGCTAATAGAACGCTTCAAAGGTATGTACACGGCGATGAGCACCATCCCATGGACTGTCCTCATATGCTGATGCGTGGGATACACGATACGCAAATCGCCGTGGGCGGCGTTACTCTGAAATAGCTCCAGTCGATCTTAACTGCAATAATAAACACTCTTTCGAGTGCAGCTGACACGTCCCCTGATGGACAAGCCTGTTCAATGCCTACTTCAGTATGAACGTCTGCTGATGCCTAAATGTCGTGCCTAAAGAAAAGGCGATCCGCACGATTCATTTCCTCAGAGGGCGATTGCAAGAAAAAGGTGATGGTTGTGCTGCTGCTGCTGCAAGCTTTATTCTCGTATTATCACATCGTGCCTGACTAAGTTTGAAAAAGCCCGTTCACGTATTCTAAATGAATTGCACAAATTCCGGACAGACCGCTTCACCACTACATGACTTCAGTATGTGACATACTACTTCAAGAGGTACACTGCGTCTATCGTCGATCAAAACAGTCAGTTGCCATTTGATATGGCGCCCTGAAAGCGGATTTTAGTAGAACCTATACAATGCGCAGTCTGTCACAACATCCTGCATCTGATTAAAGCTAGTTTACAAAAAAACTTCATTAGCATAAACAATGAAGTAGCTGAACTTAAACCGTTCGTCGGGTCTACTGGCGTGATAACTTGAGTCCATCGCCTTCCTCTCAGCTGTTGAGTGATCTACGCTTCTGTGTTCAAAATATAAAGGGTGATTTATGCTGACGATCTTATTACCTTTGAAAGACGTTTGCTTCATGTCCAACAAACTCTTGCAAGGCTCCCGTTACACATAGATGAAGCGGAACTGGTGATCAATATGGATAAGACAGAAGCCATGGTTTTGCCGTGAAGGCCACGTCGCTGTTATTAACACGCTCCGTATAGATCGAACAGCTTTGAAGTACGTGACCAGCATTAGGTGTGTGATTTTACCTATGAACGGCCAAAGCTGTGCAGAGCACATTACGGATAAAGCGCAATAAGCGATGGCGGCGAGTGTGGGTATATAAAATTCGAAATTAGAACGGCCCAGCTAGATTTCTATAGACTCGCGTGGAAACACCGGTTAATAATGCAACTCGAAAAGCACGAACGAATTAAACCTGCGCGGAAAAGCAAGACGACGGAAATCAATCCCGCCTTAAGGGGTATGAAGGGCGATGATCAGTGAATGAAGCCTGGCAAGGGGCATCCATAATTAATCTACACATACCTAGGCGTTTCACTGCATCCTACATGGGACATGATAATTTTATTTGTCAAACATTACGTGTGTCTGTATGAATTATGGTGAAAAATGTTTCAGGTACCATACAGCGTCATGTGTTGCGGTACCTTTGCTGAACAATATTTCTGACCAGGCATATGAATTTATTTACTTCATACATTTATAAAACACAGTTGTTCTTTTGGCAAAGCTTACCGTTATGGTCGAGCATGGTTTTTGTGGCATCCTCATGCGCCCTCGCTTTCTGTGCGCTATACACTGAGAGTAAGCGTTATATCTGGTACCAGTAGTAATCATATGATTGTGACGTTTTACTAGGCTATCAAGCGTAGGACCGGTAGAAACCGTCTGGCATTGCCAGCCGCGGCCGTTGCAAGTGATGTGTTGCAGCTGCTGACACATTATTACCAATTTATACATAGTTACTGGTGGTGATGACGGTACGATCACGGGTTTTGACTGCTGAACGCTTAATTTCGTCAGATTCATCATCGACATCAGGAACTCCCATCGTTCGTTCGCTCGCTGTGATGACTCGATTTCTTTTTGGTTGTCAAAACGTGTCACGAAACAGTCATCCCGTTTTTTTCTGACATCTTCCCCTGCTCGCCCCTTTCGCGTAGTTGTGCTTTCCCAATAAATAGAAAAAGTTCAAATAGCTACAATGATTTAGTTGAGAAAATGGCCGCAGAAGTGCTAAACTGTCGATTTTCAGTTCCATTTAACAGAGATTAGCGAAAGCGAGCCCAGATAAGTCGAAAAGACAAATACGTGCAAATAAAATGCACGACTGTTTCCTCGTGACGATTACTATCAATAATCATGAGGAAAATGGCAAATAGTTAACGCATATCAGGTATTGTAATTGTAGTAGTCGTAAGAACTATAATTTGTTCATTAAGAAAAATTTCACAGAACTTAATGTTGGGAAAACCGTTTCCCCGTTATGGAGAGAATGGATTTGTTGTTTGTTTGGAAAAAAGTCGAGATATTTTTGTGTCAAAAGGCTATACGTTCACGTTTTTTTTGTGCACTGTTTTTCTCTAGTTCAGTGTAGTCGAAGTTGAAATTGTACGTTCGATGAAGTGGCAACTATGCTTGATCCGTCCTCCTACCGTGATTCGAAAGCTATAGCAGCGATGATTAACCACACGGTATAGGACTAATCCATAGGAATTGATTGTTTAGTAAATTAGATTTAACCACAATGACGGAATTCTGAAGACAGTCGCTGGTGTATGCAATTCGAAACTTCTTGTTCATATAATAAATCTGTTGAAGTAGAAAGCAAGCAAATCGTTCTGCTTAATAACAGAGATTAGATACTAGTGCATCAGTAAACGTATGGGGTACGCACTTTCCACGGGACTCCCACTTGTCCTAGCGTCCAGGTAGGTGGTAGTAGTTTAAGGCATAGCTCTATTTCGAGTGCAACTGCCCTACTAAACCTGCCGACCGACCGGCCGGCCGGCCTGCCTGCCTGCCTGATGCCACAAGTCTTTCCCGCTGCTTTTCAATGGAACGTACCAGTATCGTTGTGACTGGAAGTATTGCCGCCGATCGGTAACTGAGTATGGGGTACGGCCAGTAGTCGCTAATTATTAAACACAGTTACAAAGCCGTGAAGCCGGATAATGGCGTAGCTGACACGCAGCTGTACAGGTAGAAGTAATAGTCATAGCAGATGCTCAAACGGTATCTGCACGTCTAGCTCTAACTCTTCTATCTGAATGGGAACGCGTTTACATTTTGTGTCCATCTTTGATTTTCCCCCGCTTCTGTGCGTTGCTGCGGTAATTTCTTATGATGCGATTGCCACGCGCGACTCTTGTGCGCGTGAACGTGTGACAGTATAACGGGATTTTACTTCTCGCCTACCCATTTTAACGTGGAGCCGCACACGGACAGAACAAAATACCTTTGAAGAAAGCCGCGACGTCAAGCTGTCAGGCGACTGACGTCGTTGGAATTGTGGCCAATGTCACTTAGTCGCTGTCCGGTTTTTTGCGTAGTCATAAAAATACAGTTGTGTTGAAGGACATTTGCATCAGTGGCATTCATCAGTGACGGCGGTGCTGACCAGTTGGGCAAAAGAATTTGTATATGTAGTGATAGAGATGTCATCGGAAAAATGGGTTATAGCTGAGATCGTTGATGGCGGTAGCGATTGACGCTTGTGGCATCACAGGGGTAAATGAGAAAATGAAGATAGAATGTGTACCCGAAGATAATGCTTTATTACAAATGTTTGTGCGCACATAGTCCTGTAATTAACAGTATTTAGTGTCGTGGCTTTCGACATTCTAGTAGGTTGTCACTGATGTATTGCTGAAGCTAATCGTCGTAAGTAGCTGAAGGTTCGAACACAAAAATTGCCGATTGACTTCGAAGATTCTGCGAGAAGATTCGTTTTCGTCAGCAGGGACAATCTGTTTGTAGTCAATGCGCAGTCGGACATTGGCATATCGGATGTGTGATTATTTACCTAAGCAACAGTCTACGGATAGAGCTTTCCCTAGGAGTTACAATGACTCAGTGATAGGGAAAGTGCAGAGATTGGACGGTTGAACAAACAATTCGAATTGTTTCGCATTAGTCGATACACCATTGAAGCCGATGTCGTTGTAGCTGAAGTAGCTCACTGCTTGCCTATTAGGCTTTAGCCGAGAATGGTCCAGACGGCGGATTTTGGTGCTCGGTGACTTAGTTGCATCCACTGTTTCTGATGTAATAGCTGCATCGACAGGCAGCGCGGCAGGTGAACAAGCAGCTGGACCGAAAGCAAGCTCAAACGTTGCAGGATTACCATGCCTACTCTATGGCCTTTGTAGCTTACCCGCGAAAATCAGCAATTTAGGTGTGAGAGGACGAAGAGGCGATACAATAGACGCTTTGCAATGGGCAGCCCAATCAGCTGTCGCGGACGTTCTCCAGTTCGGCAGTCAGTCGGTCACCGCTTGCTCGGTCCTTGCCTGCCCTCTAGCCAGTGGGCTGACTGTGGAAAAGAGGGCGGATGGGCGAGTAATCCCTCACAAATTACCTGGGGCAACTGGTAATTGCCATGGCCGATGGAATATGCACATGACGAAAACAGACGTGTCGACGTCTCTGCTTGTCCATAGCAACTTGCCTGTCATCACCGTGATAGCAATTGTAATCTGTTTTTCCAGTGAAGTGACTATACACAATTTGTGGAAGCTGCATGCCTCGTCCCACCCTTATTCCTACGCTTCTTCATGACAACTTGTGATTGTCGTCACCATTTGTTCTGTTATATTTGCCAGGCTCACTGGTGCCCCAAACGTGCAATACGCTCAAACTTGGAGGCGAGAAATACTAAATGTCTGAATTGCGGGTTCGGCTGAGCATTGATTCACTCAGAACTCATTCAGCGATAGCCTGCGCCAGTAACTGCTAAGCGGATAAGTACTCACATGGACAAAGGAAACTCTTCTCACCATCCGTGGTATCAGATGGAAGTGTTTCGAAAAGACGAGTCCTACACTCGACGGGCCGTCTGACATCAGTAATCACTGAGAAATCACTGAGTGAAAAACGACACATCATCGAGAAGGTAAAACTCCAGGTGGTAATATTATTACTGCTACACAGAAGCTCATCGGCTGAAAGATGATTTTATTCGAACTCATCTGTCTCAGTGCAATCTGTTGCAATCGATGATCTCAGGCTGAGTTAACTAGTACTAAGTCCGTCCATAGAGTCTGTCAATCGCCTGGTTAACCTCAATTTAAAGGTGACGTATTCAATCCCTTAACTTTACCTGCACACAATCATTGCCGGTACTGCAATATTGTTGATATTTGTCGTCATAGGACGCTAAATATACAAATGTGGCTTAGCTGGTCTTTTGTGTTTTGGCGGCCTTTGTGGTAATCCTGTTGCACTGTATTTCGTCGCGATATTATTGTGTATAGAAGTGGTGCTATAGTGTTGACTCGCTATTGTATTGCACTATTGTTTACTTGGAGTACAGATAGGCGAATGTGTCATGGTATCACTTGCGGGTACTATCAGTGGCCTATGGGGGAGTCTGACGCTGATGAGATGGCCTATTGTGATAAGTAACTTATATTCCAGTGTATGCCCAAATTGTTGTATGAAAAACGACGTTTTTGTCTGCACAACCAATATTACGTTATCAAGTTTGTAAAAAAACTGTTTCTTCGCAGGTAATTCCTGTTCAAGTTCTGCTTCGTAAAGAAGGCATTTAAACACATTTATAATAGTAATGGTAATAATAATAACAATAATAATAATTGTATCGATGCTTCCTCGGAATAATCGAAGAGCTCCAATTTATATAAACGCACCTTTTGAGTTTTTTGAAAAAATCCTAAAAGTTGTCTTTATAGCCAGTGCCAATACAACGGCATGTAACAGCTCCGTCATGTAGGTTGGTTAGCTATTTGTTGATTATACGTGATATGTAGTTGCGTTTTGAAATGTTGGCGGCCTTGATATACGCCAGTGATTATATAAATCAGGAACTAAGGTACGACTTGTCGGTTTAAAATTGGCGTCAGTTTAATACGACAGCCGACAAGAGAATAACGTTGGAGACAGATCAAGCAATTACTTTCCGGTCCGTCACTTCACTGCAAATCGTTCTGTAGCAGTCTATACGTATACTTCCAAAGCAGTAGCCGATATCGTTGCAAAAATTGTAGCGGTTGAAATCGCAGTAAAAATAGGGTCAGTAGTCGCACCTTGTCGTACATTTGTGATCTTGCGTTACTATATTACAATGCCTGTGTTGACGGATAGCGGTCACTTATTTTGCTGTGACAGAAAAGAAAGTGTGTATGTGCGTGTAAGTGAATCAAAGGAGAAAATGAGTGATGTGTTCGCCCAGAGGATTTGCGTATTCCTGTCCGTCGTCAACAGATACATTAATAAAAAATAAATAATAATTTATAAATAAGCTCATGGGTTACGGCCGCTAAAACTTCGGTCAGTCTTTCATTTCTCCACCTGAGAAATCAGACGACGATCAGAGACTGTGCAACATAAGTTCTATGTACTATATTTATGGGCGCTAGTGATGTCTGTCTATTATAGGGTCCACCTTAACATAGCTTTTTTTTTTGAAAGGTTCGCAAAAGTTATAGCTGATGCGGAGAGGTATCTTTTAATGCAAATCTTTACCCTCAGAGGTCGCTCTCCACCCGAATGGCGCCCTCCGCGTTGCAAGGGATCTACTCAAAAGCTTCGTCTTCATTTAATGCAATGCAATGGTATTTAAACAACCTGACACTGCTGAGTAGATGCTAGTCGTTGCCGAGGGCGTAGCAGTGCGGTGTTGATGTTAGTATTGCAGTGAATCAATTAATTGTTGTTTTAGCACCAATTACACAATACCTAAATGAATACACATCATTTAAAGTAAGTACCTGATGTTTGTTTATTGAACCATGTTATCAATTATTACGGTAATGTATGGTGGTCGACACTATAGTTTTTTCTTGCGTTTTTTACGCATTTTAGACAATAGACAAAGGTTCGTGCCAGCATGAAGCAAAGTGTGTTTCTAAGTTCAGCAGGCAAGCACGGCACCTACTACACTGTTACCGAAGCTCAAGTGAGCTAGCTTGGATATTGTTTTATATCATTTATCATACCCTGAAGTCTACGTGGAGGTGGGTTGCTTACGCCTTTGGTGGTGTCGACCAGCAGCAAATATATGCAAATATATAAGTCTACAAGTCAAACAAAGAGACACCACCTAAAATTGGCCTTTGATGGCCAGCCTTGTTTGGTCCTAACACTGTTACTGCTACTACTACTACTACTTCTATCATTAATGATGCCATATGGTTTGCAATGCCCTACCGCTGTACTTAGCAACGAACTTGCTCATTATTTATGAAGCTTCGTCTAATTTGATCTAATATCAATTCAGTATAACTTGTTTGCCTTACAGGGAAGATGGTGAGCGGTGAGTGGCTGTATGCGGGCCGTTCGGGCGGAGGCCATCATTAGCCTCTTAGCACCATCTGCATTGTGGCAATCTCCTCCACTAACGGACGGAGCCGGTAAGCCCGACATCATGGACAACCGCTAAGCACTAAACGGCTTCGGCCACCCCAACCACCAGCGGCCCTCCCTACAGCTCCCTCTCTCTCAACGATTACAATTAGAGATAACTATTTTAACAACAACAATAACAACCAACGACAATAACAGCAACAACAACAATAACAACAACAACAACAACGACGACGACGACGACAAAAATAGCAACAGCAGCTGCAACAGCAACAACAAGATAGCGACAAGACGAAGTTCAGTTAAGAACAACATTGACGAAGATACGACATCAGTATCAGCAAAGCAAAACTCAGACTTAAGAAGAGCTGCAACGACGATCGAGCATTCAACAGCAGCGAAGAGAACAATGTTATACAACATCCACATCATCGAAGTTAATTTGTGACATCAATCAATCAGTTGAATTAACTATCGGAAGATCAGCCTTTACTTATGTCTTCAACTGGCAAGCGTTCAACTTTGAATCGAGCGTTGAACCATCATAACTAAGCGTGCGCGTGCAATTTGTAACTTCGCCACCGTATCATTTTCAGAACTGCTGTTGCTAATGTCTTGAACAAACGAGAACAACGAGCGACTTCAGCCTCTCACAGGATGAAACAGGTAAAAGTGACAGTAGAACCGTTTCAACGGTCGAACATTTAGCGTTCGTCGAATTTCAATGACACTGTTGACTAGCTCGAAGATGAACACCTGACAGATAATGAAAAACCACACATTAAGTAAAAGCTGACCGTTGTAAGTACCTGTGTTAGCATACTCTTAATACATATGTAATACCAGTAATAATTATAATAAAACATGATTAAAGAGAAAACATAAACCGCAAACGTATGTATACGTAGTATTACCACAGATGGTTTTCCACCCCGCAGTCTATCTGCACTTTCCGAAAAACCACACACGATGAATTTTGAAAAGTTAGCAAAGACTCGCGTATTAACACTCAATACGAAGAAGACGCTATTACATGATTAATTTCTTTTTTCTCGATCTGGTGTTATTTCAGGGCATCTCACTTTTCAAACTTGCAAATCATTCATTTGAACGTGATTTTTGTCATCCGGACATCCAATGAAAAGCCGCATGTTCTCGTGACTTTATCATTAGCTCGAAGATTAGTTTAGCGTGCAGAACAATTTAGTGTGCAACTATCCTCTTTCGGTGGCTGCGTTGTTCGTATTTAAGAGTGAAGCGTCCAAAACAATCTGAGCCAAGTGAAATCAGGCCAGATTCAAAGGGCTGTCCCTACGATTGGCTTTGAAGTAGCTCGCTAGAAGCAGAAGCTGGAAAAAGGCGAACAATAAAAAACGTGGGTCGACACAGAGTACGTCAATTGCCCCGCTGTTTAGATGAAGTACCATCAGTTGGCTTCTGTGTCTACTCCGGCCGCTGTCTCGACGTGGTTTCAGGACGAGCTGGTCAACCGGGGCGTAGACGCAGCCTATACTTACTACGTTTTATCGCTGTTGAAGGAACCCGACGGCGACGACCAATACTATTACTGTCCTTCAACGAACGCAAACAAGACTCCATATAATCCGCAGGCAACGAAACCCGAGCGGCGTAGACTGCTAGCTAAGCGGTGCGCCATCGAGTGCCTCAAAAGTGCGGCAGACTCAAACGAGGAGTTTGACGCCCTGGTGGAAGAATTACTTGCGCGTCTCGAGCCCACTGAGGACGCTGAAGCGGACCAAAACGATAACCAACGAACACCAACAAAGAAGACCCCGCTAACAGGCGATAACCGAAGACATTCGGTGGCTAGAGATCGGCTGGACGTAGACAAGGAGCCCCGTACGTTGGCGGAACTTGCCAAGAAATATTTTGACGCATTTCCTGCCCTGCAGGTGGACGAACGACCTTTAGTGAGTAAGACAAACGGCACCGATAGCATCTCAAAGGAACAGGATCTACTGAGAGAAGAGCAGCAGCACCAGCAGCAGGGTGTTTTTAAAGAACAGCGTAAGCGAAAGAAGAATAAACGCAAGAGTTTCTCACCAGCCCTAGGCCTCGCGGACGATTTCAAAGGATTATTTAAGATTGATCGTACTAAAAACAAAGGCTGGGGACAATCGCCGGGACATCTTAAAGCGAAACCTGATTCAATATCAACGGGAGCTACAGATAAAATAACTACTTTTAGAAGTACAGCCAACATTCACGAAACCGATATGGGGTCAATCGTACGAGAGGACGCACTGCTTTCGCGTCTCACCCAAAAATTCGATTCGAAGCTTGCAGCCATCTGGGCTGATGCGCCGACTGTTGATCACCAATCATCCCTATGGAAGATATCATTGGACCTTGGAGGGAAACCCGGTGGACGCACAGGGGCCGATCGAGCCTGTGACGAGGTTATTTTTAGCATCCCAAACTTGTCAATCTTCAGTAAAATCCTCGAGGACGATGATGATTCAACGAATAACGTTGTAAAGAGCCAGTATAATTGTAGTACGGGTACCGGCATCATCGGGTCGGATTTCATCTCGGAACAGATTTTCGAATCACACCCGCCTCCAACTATTTGTTTAAAGAATTCGGCACTCAACTACGACAAAGACAAGACAGCTTTTACTGAGGTAAATTGCATACGCCCAAATCAGAGATTTTCGGCAAAAATGTTTCTCAGTAGGTAGTTACCTTGTTACTGCCTTTGATGCGATCTGATTTTCACATGTCGTGCGATCGTTAACGTTCAATAGCTTGTCCTAAAAACGCGTCCGGACGGTTTTACTGTGGCGAGCTGCGGTGACGTACTTGTAGCCAGTTTTTTCACGACAAATAAACTACACATAAGTTAGCAATCGTTAATATGCGCGAAAGCCTATGATTAGCGCTTGCGACTCATCAGGCCTATCATTATCAACAAAACAACGACGACAATGATAACAACAGAAATGAATAGATGTTACCCAAATTTTAACGAATAAATCCTTTTTAAAACATATCAGGCAGTCATTCTAATCCGGCCATGCGCGCTCGCACCCAAAGTGTACAGTTCTTTAATCTCTGCTAAGCCACACAGCAGCTTCATTAGAGAGACCCCTGCATGTTGACTATGTGTATCCATATCTATGTAAAGCTGCTGATGTAAGCTATTTGTCAATTCTGACTGTTTAATGCTACGCTAAGTGCCACAGGTTAACATATCATGATGTCTATTAAAGCGGCCAGCAAATTCATCTCAGTACCTAGTTTATGTGAGTATATAAAGAAAGCAGTTACTAATTCAGACTTTGTGTTCTATATCCAGTCTGTATATACGTAGGTATGCAACAATGAATGAGATCTCGAGTTGTTTGCTGTCAACGCTGACTCAACCTTTTCCACTTGGATCTCAATATTCACCTGGATGCCTGGATTGGGTTTTAGGCAAATAGTATGTCTCTATAATGTCGCCAGTGTGTAGACGGTTCGTCACTATCATCGTCATCGTAATCATTTGCATTGCAATGCATCATCAAGCGAATTGATAACATTCGAGTTATTCTTTTTATCGTCGTCGTCGTCGTCGTCGTTTTTATTTCAGGTGATCCCAACACGCAAGTTTAGCGCAGCTAACCGAATCTTGATGGGCGTCGAGAGAAGTGTACACGATAGTCAACATACGCAGTATCATTCCATCGGCGGAAACCCTTTGGGACCAGGCGTCGCTGGGGGCACATCAGCAGTTGTGTCCGCAGCTAGTAGCGATCCTGCCATCGACAGCAATAGCAGCCCATCTACCATCGACGACGCTGAAGATTTGCTCGTGTCCCCGCGGACTCACTTCACACCGATCCGTGTGGAACCCGAGCAGGCGAACCTCGACGACGAAAACAGACCGCCCTCTTCATCTCTAGCAGAGCTCGCTTCGTACCACTTGCTGCCGGAACCGCCCCGACGTCACCAGCACCAACAACAGCTGCATCATGCCGCCACCTCAGCTGCCAGCCACACGGCGCCTGCTGTCACCGCTTCCAAGGTCTCTACGTCTTTGAAAAACATCGCTAACAGCAGCAATACTAACGGCAGCGTTTGTGCTGCTGCTGCTGGCGGCACCACCAAGCAACAGCGCTCTCTGCTTAAACAACAACAAAAATTAATTCTACAGCAACAGGAGCTGCACAAACAGCACCAGCTGCAAGCTACAGCACAAACCAACCTAACTAAAGTGACCTCAAATCAAAAACAGGTGCAAAAGCTGCAGCAGCAATACCAGCAGCAGCAGCAGCAGCGGAGGCAGCAGCAACAGCAGCAGCAACAGCAACAGCAGCAACAGCAACAGCAGCAACAGCAGCAACAGCAACAGCAACAGCAACAGCAACAGCAGCAGCAGCAGCAACAGCAGCAGCAGCAGCAGCAGCAGCAACAGCAACAGCAGCAGCAACAGCAACAGCAGCAGCAGGTTCTGCTTCAAATTGGCTCTTCTGCTAGTAGAGCTTCCGTTGCTATCACCGGAACTGCAGCGGCTTCAGCAACGAGCATGGTCACTCCGTCTGCGGCAGGAATTTCGACGGCCTGTGCCAGTCATAATGATAACAGCAACAGCAGCAATTATTCTAGCAATAACAATGAGCAGCGGCAACTGGCGCAACAGCAGCGGATGAAGGATATAAATAAACAGCAAAAGAGTCGATCTATATCAACAACAACAACAACGGCGGTGACCGCCGCCGCCGACACCACATTGGTAACCCGTCCCGCGAACGCTGCTGCTAATAGCACCATTCGCAGCACCACAGCTACGAGCATCACTCAAGACGAACCCGACAGGGGGTCCCCACATGGCGTTGTAAAATGTAAGCGTAAACGAAACGTAAAAGTACATTTCGTAAAAACTCTGACGTGTTGTCATATCATGTCAGGGTTTCTCGGCCAACTATTAGCTCATATTTTATTGATCGTGGGTGATGATCTCAGTTTCATGGTTTTTCAATGTTTCTATGTATTAGTATGCACCTATTGATGTTGCTGTAACCGTCCGTGAATTATTTTTTGCCTCTAATTTACTGCCGCATAATATATCAAATTCACGAGCTTGAAAGATGTAAACATGCGAACTGCTGGTAATGGTCTTAAAGTAGGAAGTAAATCTCGGTTTTGTTTGTTTTATAGCAAACTTTTTAGCCCTACGAGCCCTTTTTAACCTTACAGCCTATCGCCGAAAGCTCCGTGCGTTCTATTTACCCTGTGACCTCTATGGCAAACACCTAAAATCAGCTGATTGAGAACAGTGGCACCGTTTTAGTGGTGCCTGATAGAAAGAAAACCGTGACTTCAGGTCGCCGATAACTTTTGTCTTATCAGCCACCACAATTATCATCACTACATTTTGAATCAGCAAGACTAGTGGAACGCGTAGATTCATTGTTAATCTCATCTGTGTCTTTTATAACCTTTTACCTCCACTATAAAAAATTTAGCAGTGTTGTCCTATTTATCAATAGTTACCATTAACTAGCAACAGATTGCACTAGTCGTCTACTACCGAGGTACCAGCTGTTATTATTACAGCTGCTGTTGACGCAGCTCGCTAGGATGAGCTGTGAGACGATCGGCAGTATCCTGATCATCAAATGATTACCGATTGTCACAGAAACGTGGCAGTGAACGTATCGCAAAGGCAATTCTATTTAGAAGGGTCACCTGTAGCTGGGAAGATAAACGCGGCTGTGTACATGGCCGAAAAGTGGCACGCTCCAGATGGTCCAACAGGCACACAATCTTGTGCTGACAGCTTTGGCAGTCTTTGTGCAGTGGTACACACGGTCACTGCCGAATAACAACGCGATGTAATGGAATAGAACGCTGGAGATCACCATCACTGTCGACAGACGACGATTCGACGGGGTACAGCGGCCAACCGTGAGCGCTGCCTGGTTTGCCTTTTGGACATCCTGTTGTTGTGCTGTCAAATTTCGAGTTATCGAAGTGAATCAATGAATGATTCATTTTCTGGGTGTCGACAACTGACTGACTGTGAAGTTCTTACTGAAAGAAGCAGAATGAGGCCCCACCGATGCTTATGTGGCTGGGATTGTTATAAGAAATAAGAGCTCATTCATACAACACTGTCGCAACCCAATTTGTGAAGATTTGGCTGCCGATAATTTTCATTGTATCGTAGGTCTTTAGCCATACGATGGATTGATTCTTTCTCTAGAAACACGATAATTTACCTGAAGGATTTTAATTAAGAAAAGGCGGTAAGAGGCGAAATCAATCGCTATCCATCCCATTGAGTAGCCCGATATTTGCGGCTTTGTGCGAAATTAATATGGACATTTTCCATCTGTGAACGATCTATAAGAACGATATTCTTGTTATGAACATTATAGCTTGCGATCACATGCTGCTTTAGGCTACTACACCACATGTAGAAACCTATGTATTTTCAGCGGAGGGTGAATTTAGATAGTATCATATTCGATCATATGACGAGATCAATTGAACGGTACGGTGCACGGCAAGATGAAAATTTTGCCGATAAGAATTTGGAGTCGTAATTGACACCATCCTTAGCGACAGAATGCTGGCTATGGAATCCTTTGCTAGCAGACAGTAGGATATAGCTACAGAAGGATAGGTATCTGTACAGTTAATTATGGCGTTATTAGAGATATCTTCATGTAACACAGTATTTGTTATTGGTTGAATGATCATGAATGATGAGAAATTACCTTTAACGCGTGTCTTGTTAATGTGATTGTGTGTGGGCTTCTTATTGCTCAGGTGGGACCGCTTTGGATGACGTGGAAGTTCAGGCCCTGTGGAAGATGGTAAACTTTACGCTGCCACAGGCCCCCGCTGTGAATAGCGACGCAGACATCTTGGGGGTAGCACACTGTTGGCAGACTGCTGGGCCCGCGGTAACTTCTAGCGCCGCATCCAAGGAACTACGAAATGAGATCCATGACGAACAGGAGGAGTTATTCCTTGACATTATGCTTGAGGCACGAACCTTGCAGGCACTACAAGCAAGCCAAGACGCTCAACAACAGCGTATCGCAAGAATTCATGCACAACGAGTACAGCAACGCCGAGAACAGAATCAGGATGACAGCGACAAAACGTCTGCTTGCTGCAACCGTGAAGATCGTAATATAACAGGAGCATCGACAACAGCTTCTACAGCAAGCGGCTACGAGTCATCGTCGTACCATGGTGAGCAAACCGGAAGGCATACTGCCCGCACCGAATATTTCGTTGGCCAAGATAATAACCATCATTAATGTAATGTAATGTAACTGCAGAGAACACTACATTGAATGCACGTTTGTATCGGAATATGCGGAGATTCGTGTCGCGCCGTTGATCGTGACCACCTGGGATTAACATCCCACAATATTTCCTGTCGAATAGTAGGATTTTGTTCTCCATATATGAATTTATTTACACGTTCCAGTAAACTTTTTGTCCTATTGGAAACAACAAGCATATGTTTTATATTTAATTTGCTCTGCATTCGCGTTTGCTGTATATACAGTGCATATCCACGTTAGTTGTTCCTCCCATAAAATTTTTCGTAGTACTAGTTCGTAGGTAGTTCGTTGTATTTGTATTCGTCGTAATAACTATTAGCTCACATACATATGTCAACATTTGTCATCTACGCTGCGTAAAATGTGGGGCAATTGGGCACTTTTAGATGCTTCTTTGGAGTACGGATCACTGCCGGGCTGCGAGGAGGACAGGGGGGTGGCGGACTTGAGCTGTTCGTTGGGCTACTCGGAAGATTCATGCGGGGTGCCCATCGAGTATCTGTCGCACTTCTCATCGAGTGTATCTACGATCACTCCTGTGGCGTCGTGCCTATTCGCTTCTCCCGAAACGTACGATTCGGCTATCATAAACAGCGTACGATGCATACAGGACTTGCAGCGTCGACGGCAGCGAGCGCAGCGTAAGCCGTGCACGTTCTACATGGAGGGCAACTGCCGTCGCACCGACTGCAAGTTCAGCCACGAACTTGCGGCCATTACGTGCCGCTTCTGGGAGGAAGACAGTTGCTTCAAAGGTCTTGCATGTCCCTTCCTGCATGGTTATCCGCCATTCGAGGAGGAGCTCTGTAGCCAATCCGTCGGCCAGAGCCTGGCAGCAGGCAATGTCGGGCCTAATACCGGTAATACACACGGAAGCCACCATCAGCATGGAAATCATCACCATCATCACCACCATCACGGAAACGGCCACCCCAAGAAGGATACAATTGGGCATGTGGCCAAACGAAACAGCAAGTTTACCATAGGTAAGTCGTAGTACTATATAAAATTTTGCTCTTACTGCTAAATGACAACAACAACATTGTCAACTTATTAATACAGCGGCATGCATTTTAGACACTTACTTGAGCAAAGCTATCTTGTGTGGTTTTGTTGCCTGTCGGAACGGGTAAGATATTCTGCTTTGTAAATAAAATATAATAATGTAATAGAGATGATCTTACCTAGATCAGAATGCATCCCTAGTGAACAACCAATATTCAAACACTACCTATCCTATATTAATAATGTGAAGTAATAAAATCAAGAAGCTCAGTATAGTGCAGAGGTAAGGTCAACCTGTTTAAACTCTCAGTAACAGATTCAATGATGGTCTGATCGATAATATGGCTATATTTGGTATCGCATTAGTATATATTCTATACGTGATATTAAGATCATATTAATTGGCCAGTAGTTATTACTAGTTTTATACAGAAGAGGCCTATAGTTTTTAACATAGTTGCTTGCAGCTTGCAGCTGTTGCCCATCGCCATCCGACCCTGCTCTCCAAGTTGAAAAGAGTAATACGTGTTTCCTATAATCTGTTTCTGCATTTCGTAACGCTGTATTTCTGACCCATCACTGAAGGATTAACCCAGTCTGACTGGTTGAATGACCACGAAATAATTTCGCCTATTCTCTCTTATATTAAACGATCTGTGGGGAAATCAATAAACCAAACCAGTAGAAAGAATTTTTTTTTTTTAATTATATCCTCATGAACGACACGCATATATGCAACTGTTCTCACACTTCTAGAGGAGACGATCTCGTTTATATAATTTTAATTATGTATCTATATTTCTTGCTGTTTTTGTTTTCGTCAATTTTTTTATTATTTTTTATTTTTTTTGTGTCGTTTTTGCTGCGATTATGTTTTGTTGACCCATATTTACAGGGGGTGGGGGGTTAGATGGTGTGTTTTGTGGTAGTTCCTCGCAGCCAGGCTCACCCAGTGTCGCCACCCAGTTGAAAAACAGAAGCCTTATTCCACCATTGTCGGTCGCAGGGGTCGTCGGCTTACGAGTATTCTCGAGACGCCTGCCTGTATTCAAACGGTTTTGGCCCTACTTCAAAGGTAACAGCCACATTTGGCGATGCTCTTGGCTGTGAATGGAAGGGAGATTAGCTAACGCGATGGAAGTTTAAAGGGTAAAACACACATGAACTGTCAGAATTGCTGTTGTTGTAATGTGTTTTTTTTATTTGGGACATATGCACGTTTCGGCTGTATGCTCGTGCTTCTATAAGCGAGAAGAGAGGCTAGCTGGCAGGCGGTGAAAGGGAAAAATAAGCTAAGAGGATAAAATTTCGAAGACTCGGCCTCTTGTATCACTCTTTAAAATTGCTACCTATCATTAAGGTAATGATTATAATGAGGGCCAGAAAAATGAACGATTCATTCTTACTCTGATTTTCACACCTACTCCTTTTACCCCTACTTACTTGAAAACCAACGAACTATTGGCTTATACTTAAATAGTAAATGTACATGGTCCAGGCCAAATTATTTCAAATGCCACTATGGCTGTGTCTGAACATGCAGTTGGTACTATCAATCCCTCAGTGTCTGTGAGCGTGAAAGCTGTTAGGCGCTGCACGTTCTATATAGTTAAAAAAGGAATCTATTTCGTGTCTGCTTTTACTGTGCCTGCTGTCAGTGGCTGTTTGTTGTCTGACTGTCAAACTCAATATTGTTGAATGCCGCTGAAAGCTTTAGGTGAAGGACGCTTTTGGGCAGGATGGTACAGCTTGCGTTACAATACGCTTTTAATTATCCATATGCATAAATCTCTCTGCGTTTGAACAAGTATGATCTCGTTGGTCAATACAAAACTCACTAACAGTTGTTTTTTTTTTTTATTTTTTATGTATTTCTGTGACGTATCATTATCTCTCATTACAGAATCCGAACAAGACTTCCCGTCGCTGACTAACCAAAAGTCCAACGGTTATCTAAGGGCCGTCGCTAAGAAGAACTTGAAGAAGGCGAACGGCATTGTTCCGAAAAAGGCCAAAAAGAAGAAAAAGAAGCTGAGTTCCACCTCGAGCTGCGGAGAATCGAAAGCGGACCCAAAGAGTCGAAAGACAGCAATAACAATGGCGGCCAATCGGAAAACAATAAGGGCAATAAGAAAACTGATATACCACCTAACGCCATAAACTCTGTAACAATAACACTCGCTGCTGCTACATTGTCATCGAACGGGAACAACATCGTCATACCGTAAATTCGATTTGAACTTCGCTCGGTAGCATCGAAATCAAGATCAGTTAAGCTGAAAGATACACCGACTTTAGGTAGTGCAATTGTATCCAGACGCAAATGTGTCGTTGGCCGTCACGAACCGATGATGAAACAAATAAAACCTGTAGAGAAACAGATAACATTGAAAAACGTAGAAGAAAACGAGCGACATAAGAAATCCTATCAAATTATCATAGATAGTGTCAACAATTGTGCATTCATACGATGTCGTTGAGAAGTCGGGGGCTAAAGTTAGTCGATCGGCAAATCAATCTGTTTCGGACAGCGATCATGGTCATCGAAGTTGACTGAGCTTAACACAACTGCGGGTTAAGCTCTTAAAGTTAAGCTAGAGTGTAGCGCGATCGATGAAATTAAGTCTGATAAATCTAACACATTATGAGAGCCACGTCTCAAAAAGGCGTGTAGCGTAGTAATGATGAAAGAGTGATAAAGAGATAGGCACAGACTGTGAGGGATTTGAACAGATTCCTCGGCCAGCTGAACACGTCCTTGTCCCACATGGACTCCGATAAACGCAGATAGGACGAGTCGTCGTTGATCAAACTCTCTTCGCTAACGTTAAGGCTAACAGTTCGAACAAGCTAACATCAACAAAGAACATGAACATTATACGAAACATCAGAAAACTAAAACAGCCAGAAATAGAAATAATAGAGGGAGAGAGAATACGGGAGAACGGCCTGCTCCGTGGTCGCCGAGATGAGTTGATTGCCTAAGAGGGCCCAACAGAGGCCAGACTCGAGGGCCTCGCTCTAAGCTTGACGGGGGGCCTAATGGCTGATGAATAGAAGAAGTCGTTATCAGCACAACATGATTATGCGAACGAAAGTAAAACTAATGAAAAACTGTACAGACACAAGTAAGTGAAGGAAGGAAATAATAATAATAATGATAATAATGATAATTATAATCATAATAATAATATTAATAAGTAACAAGAATTTAAAATAATTTTCACACATGAAGGAAGAGGAGAATATGGAACAAACTAATGACGATGCTGAAGACGGATGATAATGATGACAGGACGAATGAAAATGGGAAAAACAAATTACTATGTACTAAATATTTCCCCCATCAGCTGTGTTGCACATATCACCCGCTAAGAACAGGTTGTCGGCGCCATGGCTATAGAGCACCCAGCAAAAAGCTGACTTAGGCTCCTACGAGAGGATATTCGTAAACCTAATCAGGGCGAACATTCAATGAAAAGTAAAAAGAAATTGAACTCAAAAATAAAAAGCAGACCTTGTGAATCGTTTACAGGAGGAAGTTAATTGGCGCAAACGGACTTCTTGATGGTTACTGAGTTGCGGCATGACAGACCGCATCTGAGGGGGGTGAGCATGGAAGATTTCAGCAAAACCAGAAAGATATGGAAGAGAAACCACGTTAATTTGGGCGCGTTGTGATGCGCACGACCGCCACTAATAATGACCTCTCACGCGAGTTCAACAGCTATCTAGTACTACCCCCAAAAGCTAGAGTAGGACGGCCCTAGCTGAATTTTCTTGGTTTGGTCTTAGAAAGAGAATAGATTTTTGATTTTTACTGCTGACAATAATAATAACAACCATCCTCAAACTACGTAAGAAATAACGGTGTTAAGAATACTTAAAACAAATATGCTATTAGTTATAAGGTAAAAATTTGCTCGTATTTTGCGGCTGTCATATTATTAGCAGTTATCAGACATTATATTATTATTATATTCGGTATTCGGTTCTTATTTAGCGAACGGATTAGCGTGTCTGAAATCTCCCCATTAATTTATATATGACTCAACCTGTGCTTCTTTACGAGTATTGGCGACGATGAAAGAATATTTGGGATACGAAGCAGGCATGGATACTTACGCCCTCAGCCCCTTTTCAATGTACTGTACAATGCAGCAGCGAACATGCTGCAACCAAATCTGCTAATACGCGAATTACACGCAAAGACTGTCTGAACGATGGCTCTCCGTAAATGTGGATAGTACGCATATAGACGCCCTAACAGCCGCCTTGTAGGTGAGCTACACACGTATTTCGCTATGAACCGATAGCTACAGACGAAGTAGCAGTAATGAATCTCTATGGTACAGCTAAACGGATCAATGGCAAACTGTTTTTCTCTAGTTACTTCGTTATCAGATAGGCAAGAACGGAACGCGGGAAAAATGGAGCTTGTTTCTCGCTGTTTGTTAGACATTTTAAATGGATCGTCAAGTTCGCGTCTATGACGAAAAACATCCGAAGGGAGAAAGTGAAAAAGATGGAAAAAAGGGCCGGCTGTCGTCGACGCTGTACAATAATCGGCGGCTTTGTTGATCCTGTTTGGGCTTATCTAATGTCTAGCATCTGTCCGCAGCGAACCGAGTTTCACGGTGACGTCCCCTCGGCCCGCGTTGCTGTTTGTATAGCACTTCTGTGAGGAGTTGACCCACCCACTCCCCCCCCCCTCCTCCCCCGTGCTTATTTCATTTCTCTCTTCTCTTTACATGCAAGTTAAGTGTGTAAGCTAAGTTATTCTCTTCAATAGTAATGATATAAGCTATTATTACAGTACGCATATTATGAAACATCACATAAAATAATGATGGTGTCAACGAAGATAATAACGATGCGTAATGATATTACTGTTATCACCGTCAAATGTAGGGTATTTTTTATAGCCTTATTTATAACTACTGCAATTAGAAATAATGTTAGTAGTAAAAGAATCGTTGAGACTGACCATCATTCCCCGTTTCCCCATCTAACGGCGCAACACACAGTAAAAATAATAGGTGTCATTATGATCATATAGAAAACCGTTTATGGAACGAGAAATATTGCATTCTGTTTTAGAAAATAAATAGCGATTAACAGTAAATAGAAATATATTTGGCGTGGGAAAAATGTGCGTCTGCATTGTGGCCAATAGTGATTTCAGCACAGAATGGCTGTTGTGTAGCGGACAGCACAAACTGACATGAAGACGAATTGTAGATTGGCGGATCTAAGAAAAACCCTAAATGCAATTATTGAGAGAAAATATCTTGGGGTACCGAACGAATTAACTTCACATAATTTACGAGGAATCGTGATCTAGACGTTGATGGTTACTTTGAATGATTGTGCAGCAGTCTTCGAAACATATTAGCACATTTGAAATAGACATAAGAAATTAGTAAAAATGA
>NW_019211458.1:35985539-36027844 GCF_002443255.2 Varroa destructor | reverse complement strand
CAACAAAAGCAAAATATTGCAACTGTATACGTTACTAAAATTATATCTCAATAGAAATAGTTATCAGTGTGTATATGACATAAAGTGGCGTACAGTAAGCCCAAACGGATGTAGTTTGAGCTTTAAACGATGATATTAGTAAGCCAAGAAATATACTCGTCAGATATGGGGAATTCTTGCTGAATTCAGCTCTCAGCACCCGTCTGCGTAACAAGACAGTTGATGGATGAATCAGTAAACAGAGACAACCGTATCTAATAATATACTCAGATAAGTCTGACCCATTTAGCTTGCTTCATAATAGTACTACTAACGGCCAAATTAAGAAATCTAGATTTAGTTTGTTTTCAGGAAACCAGACCACAATGTTACTTTGTTATGAGTATGACCTAAACGAAGATACCGTCAAGGGCTTTATGCTTAAAGCATCATTCGCAAAATTAGAAGCTCTTTAGGTTACAATTGACGGTCTGCGCTACGCTATGTGGACGCAAAATTATCTCGGAAAATTTCTACCCCAACTTGGTCCCAGAATGGACCACACCGAATAGACTAATAGACTATTAAAAATGACAGAAAACTCATTTCTAAAGGTCTTAGTGCGGAAGGCTCGGTGCTGAAATTAGCACTTATTTTGAGAACGAGTTAATCCATGACCTATTGCTCAATCCCCAAAACACTGATGTTATTCTTTACTGGACATTTACATTATCTGTACTTTTATATTTTTGGGGCTTTCGAATCGTCAACAGCCCAAATATGAGTCAAATTTATATTTTTGCAATGGCGTACTCGAGCAAAACTTAACGAATACGGACATACCAATATTTTTTCTCTCATGAACGCTATTCAGTCGTTATTACATTTCTCACTATTCCTGCATAAAGGATCATTCGGTATCTATCTTCATATCAAAAGGTTTTTCACAAAGTTAAAGAATGCTTTTCGAAACAGGCCTTGAAAGGCACGCTTTTGGCTGAGAAACTACCAATACACAGAGCAGTTAACTTCACTTAAATAGCTGGTCAAGGGCATCTCTACCGAGATAGTTAAGATGCATTATTCATTAATAACCTTAAGATTTACGAAGACTCACGTCGTCCTTTCCAGATTTGAATTGAACATCCCGCAATGAATAGCTACAAACTGTAGCTCAAACATTTAGACGGCGTCACAGAAGAACACAATTCAGTTAATAAGATCTTACTTCGTTTAGGGATAGAGTGTTTTTCCAAGGTGCTACAGATAACCCTTCCAGTGAGTGAAAAAATAGTCACAATAAATCGCATCAGTTAAGCACTGAAGACATCTGCATGAGGCACGATTCCCACCCACATGCTTTTTACAGCAAGGAAACGAGCTTGAAATTATATAAGTTGAACTGCAAATCTTGTATGATTTTTGAAGTCGAACTCTCCCGCAATAACAAATTTGCGAACAATTTTTCAGACAGCCATACAATTAAACTACGCTTATACATGAAAATACTGCCCTATCCGTATCTACGATCTGATTCAGTATTCGTAATGATAATATCTACGTTCATTATCTTTAAGCGTTCAGTTACATATCGTTAGGTTACAGTCCTTATTTCCAAAGCTATCAAGAAAGAAACTCTCATTAAATTTATTTTAACGTCTTTTTTGGAAGCTGCTGCATGAACCAGCTGTCAGCAGTCAAAAGTCCCTATGAAACTTAGATGAGCTTCTGACGAGAGATAACTCAAATGTCATATGGGAGCGCTGCTAATTTAGAAGCAGTGGATCGGCACATTTTTCCTTCGGACTGTATTGAACTTGTAATACAAACACTATCATATGATCAATAAAATTGTTTTTCATCTCTCACAATATACGATACTTAACAAAAGGATTGCATTATCCTTAGGTCTTCGCACTCTGGCCGTGCATAGTTTAGTAAGATCCAATACTACTTCTGGATCGCTATTGAAGACTGGCTTTATTTTTAGGTATTTTTACACGCTCAGCCTTTTTTCATCGAGTGACTTACTAATACGTTTCCCAGTCGGAGGTTTGATCTCATAGATGGGTTTTTACAGTAGTTGTGAATCCAGAAGCCGTACTCGGATAAAAATCGTACGCGCATTGGAGGGGTCGCCTCACCTTTTTTTTTTCGTAAACATGATTTTAGAAGAAACCGAATCTGCTAATCTGGCCAGTCCAATTAATTGCGTAATGATCATCATGAGGTTTACCGTACCTAACAGTGTGTGTATTACATCTAGAGAAAGGTGTTTGAATATATACATTTTAAGCAAGCCAAACGATGCTATTTCAAGCTTTAAAAGACTTAAAAAAATGCTGCACAGTTCTATTCCATGTGTTCGATGAGTCAGCGATACATAGAACATTTTTTGACAATTAAAAGAGCATTTTGCAATTTTTTCGGTTCCGCAACAAATCCAAAATACCCCATTTGCGCTAGTCTGATACCACAATAAGTTTTCACCTTGAAAACCTGTAGAGAAAGTTTAAAACGATAATAAGTTGAAATAAAAACTTTATAACGAGGAATATCTATAGAACTTTTAAGACCGTAGTTTTTAGTCAGTAAATATTTGCCCAAAAAAACGAAAGCTCACTGATTTCCTGCGTATTCGTCAGTTCCTTCAGAGTGCCATATATATACACGCTCTGTATGACATAAAAAAAAAACTGTTTTCTTTTTAAATATAAACATTTAACTCCGTATAAATCTAATTCGGTCGCTTGCGTACTTTGAGTGTGTTTTCGAGGTTTTTGTCTGGGTCTTGTGGTCGGGTCATGACGTCGTTTCTCCAGAGGCATAAATACAGGAGTTGGGGCTGACGGCAAAGAAAACATTATATTCGCACGTAAACCACTGAAATGAGTTTATCAGTGCACTCGACTGCAGCCCATTGTTGACTACTACTTCAGTTATTCAGTTGTATCAGCCATTTTGAAGGGATCTTCGCCATTGTTTAGACCTGCTCAGATTACGGTATTATTTGAAATTACACAAAATAGAAAGATTGGCAAATGGCGCTAGAACAAATAATCTGATGAGAGCCGTTTGATTTCTATGTTCACCTTCCGGGTTAATTTGTCTTCGGTCGGAAACGCTATGAAGTACTATTAAAAAAATGTTTATAACAGTCTTTCAAGATGTATCTGGCTTAATAGGTCCTTATAAACCAAAGTAATCTGCACACTCGCTTAACAATCTAAAAAGTCAAAACGTAGCACTATTTGCCGATATTATCGGAATACGGGGGGTACGTGGGGAAAAACTGTCATAAAGGCAAAGATTTATGATTGTTTTACGGATGGCTTAATAAGTTTGCCAGCTTCAACTTCAGTTTTCGTTTGTTTGTCTCTTAAGAGGGGGGGGGGAGAAGGGTCTTGTATTGCCCCACACATATTGCGAAACCGTAATAATCTGCCAACGTGGATGTTTTCAATCTAAAATTGGGCAATTTTTGGAAGATTCGTTTTCCACCATCAAAAAGGAAATGAAGCGACGCATGCTGATCCTGTGCTCAAGTATTGGTGGCTGTTTAGTTATCAAGCGCATAAGCCAGGAACGGTTCGCACGCTGCAGCAAATGAAAGCCCAACCTTTACCACAAACATATATCTCGACGTAATCCGATCTCGTAAAAATGCACATAAAATCAAAAGAAAGGCGAAGGTAAGTGCATGGTGCACAGAAAATGTTCTGTTTATCTAATGTATTCCTAACAAAACGAACATTCCTGGTTATGAACTTAAGAGTAATCTATATTTCTGTCAACCGCAAAGTATTACTGCCTAGCCTCATAAGTGCACGTACGTTCAGGCAGATGATCACGTGTTATGTGCGTAGGGAGGTAGCATCGGCGGAAAGGGCAGAGTGAAGCTGCCAAACGACAAACAAAGTGAGGAATGGGTTCAGGGCGACATTCATAGTTTGGACTACTATGAGGAGACGTACGTTTGACACAGAGAATTGTCGGTTTGACACAGAGTTACCGGCCATCTAAGCTATGCGGAAAAATCTAAACTGGTCGTTTGTTAAGTGAAGCTGTCCCCGAGTTTTCTATTCATCCTGGTACATCCTCATATATCTGTCCTATTAGAATGGAACGCTTTACTGGTAATAAAATTTACTTGGTATAGTTCCACATGGACAACGGTCACTTTCACAATCGTAATTATAATTGTTTCATAGCATTCAATGCATACCTTCATCTAGTGCCAGCAATGCTCTCACCTACTGCGAATGTAGCGGTATAATTCGTCTGTCTCCTAGATAGCGATCTTCATGTCTGACAGAACTATTAGGCTCGAGAGCTTTGACTTTTTTCTTATATATATACATAGATAAGAAAAAAGTATATATATATGAAAACGGATTGATGCTCTACTGTACTGTTCATAGGTAGTGACTTCCCAGATTTTCCTGTCTTTATCCAAGCTAACATTTATTTATCTAGCATCGGATTTAAGTATTTAAATGTGTTACACTCCCTAAACAATCAAGCGAGGCTGAGAGTAATTAAGATTGGTAATAACAAAGCTGTTAAGTTTGATAATTCTGTGTTTCCTGTGATAATTCTGTTTAGCTTTTATAAATTTACTTCATCTTGAAGTTAATATAATTTATCTCGAGAAAGCGAGCATTCTCTTCTTTCGGAGAGTTGGACCATAAAGGTGACAAAGTCCATATACCAATCTTATGTACCGCACAATTATGCACTCGGAAAACATATATATACATATACGTTTGCTTAATAAAAAAAATCTTATTTTCAAATAAAATAAGACAACTAAGCGTATCCGGTTTATAGTCCTAGATTTAAGAAGAAAGGCAACAAAAGATCACAACCACATATCCGCAGAATTAAAACCGAATGGTCCATGTAGGGCTGGGTTTTAAGACACTACGTTATGGGTTATATGAAACACAATTTGCACCTGGCAACCGTTGAGAACAATCTTGGCCACCGGATGGCGGAGTATTACAGTCTATTAGCTGAAAACTCTTCCATATTATCGACTAGAAGAGCTTACAACAATTTACTTATCTTTGGGAAGGACATCCCGTTTTAAACTCGTTTAACCTATAAGTTATGAAAGTTATATGGGAAAGAAATTAAATTATGAGTAACTAATTATATTTGTACAGAAAAATCAGTCGCTGGACAAAAGAAAAATTTTATAGAAATAGGTTCTAGTAAAATTTTTGTCCTATGTTTTGAAGATAAATAGGAAATACTGCAACTATTGTTCTCCAACGTTAATTAAATTCTATCTATACATCGTATATGTTGTACTACGGGGCGTACTAATAAATGTTATCCTAAAGGGTTTTTGCAATATAAGAACGAGGTGTCGCCCAAACAAGTCACGTTTGTGCCCGTACTAGTATGTCGCATTATATATATATGTGTGTATGAGTGAGTAAATATTATGTAATACAGCCCAGCATTTTTTTGTGATTTACTTTGAGTTACTTCTGGAGAGAGCAGCTTTTTAGGAGAAAACAGGTTGATCATTTTGGTTATTCGTGGCTCAGTACATATTCCCTTAAAGTGCAAAAAAACCTACACTTAACCATAGTAATTTTAATTTTTGAAATTTGGTTGGAAAAAATTGAGTAACCCAAAATGTGGTACGGTTCTAGCCGACATACGGCTCAAAAATATTCAGAGTTTGATCAAGAATCAAATTTTGTTTGTTGAAAACATGTCGATAACAGGCGCCATAGACTCATTTTCGGTAGCGGATTATATATATTTAATGATTTCAATCGCACAATATTATATAATATAAAAAGGTAAGAGTTCACATGACCTGTGTAGTAGGTGCAATTTGTGTGTATTTCCTGTCGATTCGTAGAAAACGAATTGTGTTCTTGAAAAACATATTTTTTCCTAAATGGGAGGCTTCAGCACTTAGAATAGTGTGTTGGGTTTGATACTTGTGTCTGCCCAGAGGATGCATACTTAGAAATTGACATCGCTCACTGTAGTATAAAGCTATAGCGGTAACACCACTATCCCACAAATATAGATAATCTCTAAAGCGTTCATCAGTAAACATTTGTGCTACTGAAAATTCAATTTTTTCATTCATATGCTATCGTTTTCTTTTCAATTTTCATTGATTTCCTGAAATGAAATAATCATAACAGGCTCATATTCCATAAATGGCCGCATCTCAGTAGCATGGTTAATAAGGCTGCCGTGCATCAATCGAACGTCTCCTTGAGTGTATCCAAAAGTGATGGGTACCTGATTTTTTTTTTATTCAAAAACGTGGCATTATTCAGTTTATGTAAAAAATATCTCACGAATAACAGCACGAATTAGTTTGATGGACGATGTATTTATTTCATTTAGAGTAAATATGGGGTAAGATTGTCCAACGGTGTATACACGAAATACCCTTGAAGCACAAAAACGTCGATGGCAGAAGGTGGGGCATCCTTACAGATGTCGTTGCCAGTATGATACCTCAGAAAGGAGTACTCAACGTTTGAGTTAGACAACTTTTGTCTCAGAAACTCCAGTGTCTGTCTGCTGATAATAAACATAAGTGACATTTTTATCAAATAGAGCGTTTATTGCCTACCTAAAAACGGTATCAACCGCCGAGTAGTGAGTAAAAGACAAGATATATTATTGTTAATAGTCGCTATCATTAGATCATGTACCTGTCTATAGAAATCGACCATTAACATAAACAACCTCATTACACACAGAAGCACTTCTAAACAACATCACAGAAGGACGAGCAGATAACAGTAGCGGAAACAGACAAAAGCGATAACGTTCAAGCCTCTGCATATAACCTCACCGCTCATGGCCTTATGTAAGTGACGGCCGAAAATACCGGCATAAATCTGTGGCTGCTGCCAAAACCAAATATGAAAGACTAGGATCCGCAAAGAGTATTATGGCGACAAAGGAGAGTCTAGACGAATCTATACATTGGTGCAGTATGGAAAAATGATGATGTGAAGGAAAGGAAAGTCATTTTGCCCAAGTGGCGGTAGACGATGTTAACTGTTAAATTTGCCTTGCTAGAATTTAAATTACTCGCATTTCATACTACATATAGTTGTGGGTATTATGTATTATACTGGGAACAGAGAACATCGCAGCATATTTGACCCAGATACACGGCGCATCCGAAGGTTTCGGCAGACCGCACAATACATTGCCCTTGGCGCCTGCTTCGGTAACTTCACAGAGAGATTTTCCTGTACTTAGTCTTGAGCATACTTCTTTGCCATATATACGTATTTTACAATAGCCCTACGCATTGCTGCTTTCGTGAAGCGTCTCATAAAGCTATCCTCTAACTGTAAATTCTGAGTGTAATTCTTCTTCACGCATGTTTCTCCTATTGTATTTTCTTAGATGTATACAATGAGTTATTATTTAATTTGCGCCTTTTCATTTCCTATTAAAATTGTTCGAGAAACTCTTCTAAATAAACTTGATTTTCCACTTATCTATCTGTGCGTCCATTCGTGTTATGTAATTGAGACATATTAAGAGATCGCATTAGAAGCATCCCTTGCCCAATGCGTACGGACCATGCAAGCTTGTAGTATGCTTGAGGCAAAGTCAATTACTTACAATTTCGCCAAGCAACTCAACATAAACGTACCGGACAGTTTGCATCATGGCTAGATTGCACGAAGGAAGTGGCTTTCCCAACAGGGCACGATGAACGCTCCTTGCGGCAGCATAAAAGGTGTGTTTTTAACGCGCAATAAGCTCTACTAAATTAGCGGCCAAAGTTTTCCTCAAAAATCATAAGGCTGCGATGGAGTCATTCAACTTTACCCCTTCAAATATCTTTAGTGCAGACGAAATGTTTTTTCTTACGCTAATGGTCTCACCTAAAGTAACTGCACTGAAAAGAGCGAAACCCCTGACATCACAAAAACGGGTAATTTTTGTTACAATACTCATTTTCGAGTACATAATAACTAATAGAGGCACCCTTTGAAAACCAGGGTTTTGCAAACCCACCCGAATGTATCACAAAAGAAGTATTTGCAGACCGTCTTAAGTATTTAATCTTGACCATTCGCTTTCCCTAGATCATGTCTGTTAATGGTTGACAACGACATCGTTCTGAATGCAAGCGAGGTAGCTTTGGAAAATGGCGTCTACATTATTAAATTTCCTCTACACTGCTAGAACAAGCTACAACCCTATAACGTGGCAGTGCTTAGGCCACTTAAACTTCAACTTTATATAGCTCTACAGAACGTAGTTACTATTTACCATAGAAGGATTATAAATCTATGACATACCGGATAGAGAAAATGCATACGGAGATTATTTACGAAGGCAAATATCCTTAAAGGATTTTAAACGGCAGGTACTTCTCCGCTGAGCTAAAACTTATTTACACTAAATGTTCTTCCTTTAGTGAATCAGGTTGATAATGATCCGGGGCCGTTGGGTTATCACGGAATGTCCCTTCAGCAGAACAGCCGTTAATATTCGGATATCGAGGCTTTCCTGCGGATTATCGCCCTATTGCAAGAGGCAGCGCGAGTAAATTATGCGTTACTCTTATAATATAACACTAACAGTTCCGTTTTTAAAAATATGGGCTAGTTCGCTTCAGATGTTCCACGGAATCAATTAGATTCAACTATGCAGTCCAAATAAATATGCTGCTTATTTGTATATAAGTATCTATTTTGTATAAAAAAACATTCAAGAGCTGAAGAAATTTTCGACCAAGATAAAACGAGAGATATCTAACCGCTCCAATCCAATTGGCTTCTTCGTACAGAATCATTTATAACCTGTATAGGCCTACTTCCCAGCGGCATTAGGGTCTCTAATGGATTATTTATCGAAAATTAACAATTTATTATTTGGTGGCGGAAAAACAAAACATTTTATTTAATTCAAATCTTAAATAAGTTGTTCTATGGGTTAGCTTCAACCCTAATCAAATTTTGTAAGATAGATTTACTTTGAAAAGTCGATTGCGTCGAAAAGACGGATAATGGAAGCATGCTTCAGACTTATTTCATGAAGGATTGCACCATATAAATGATTAAAGCAGCCTACGCCTAGTATAATAAGACATGAAACGAGGTAGGAAAAAACAGGCGACTGCTTCGCTAATGTCTCTGGTGAACGTTGAATTAGATCTATTATATCTCTGTAAACGGCCTTCTACGAAAAAATATAGCTCCCACATTTGGCATGGTCCCAGCTGTTTAGACAGAAAGGATGCATGAAGCCACTTTCGCTAATATTCGCTGATACTTCGCTGCAGATGTTTGCTGTAGGAGATATATAGCAGATTGGTGCTTCTACAGGATAGGCATCGAGTACCCAAGTGAAGACAGGGTTTGGTGTGTTTCATCCTTGCTTCATACAATACTGGAATCGAGTCTGAGGCAACAGCATATCATTAAAAAAATACTAAGTTAAATCGTTTAATTGACGTCGAATATACATTGAGATTTATATCAAGAAAGAAATCACTTCTATTTAGATTAGCCGTATTATATTTAACGAGTTTTGTTTTTATGAAAGTAACTGGAAATAACGCTCGATTGAATGTTATTTCCAGTTGCTTACGATACTGTACTATTGCTTTTCCTTAATCTGGCTTCAAAGAAAGTAGTGGTACAATATCTATTTTATTTTCTACAGTTCCGTCTTTAAAAATGAAACGTCTTGTTTTCAAAGTCGAATGGGGACAAGCCACATGCGCATGTGAGTCTTTACAAAATACATATACTGCTGTAAACAGAAAAGAAAATTAACAAAGTTTCGCTATCGTTAAGTTCGTGCACTGGCGTAGGGAAAAGATTGCACACCTATTTAAGCTATTTTTATGATTACTGAAAATGAAGTGTAATCGTACGTTTCCCACAGATTGTGGATTTGTGTATATATTTATGCAGAAGTGGAACTGAAATTATCTATATTAATTGAGTTTACGTACAATGGTAAGGCAATACTTTACATGTTGAAAGCAAATCCCACTTCACAGTGTCCTAACGTTTACATAAAATTGTCCCTTTCAACTCCGTGAACCTCATCCTATAAAGGATCTAGATAGAGCAACGACGATCTCTTTCCGATCTTGTATTTCTCTGATATTTTTTGTATTATTTATTATGTATTTTATTGTAATATTGTTTGATTACAGACCTTATTTGTAGCTACTGCTGACAAATTCAGATTTTTTGGTTTGTTGCCAAAAGCAAAACTTACTATCGGCATGTACAAAATAATTTTCAATATAACGCAAATTTTAACAAAATCAGCCTCAAATCTAATTTGTCAATGGCTTTCGATTACATAACAGAGTCGGATTCAAGTACTGTATGCTTGTTTGTTTCTTATCATAAGTCTACCATCTTACTACAAAATGTCCATGATGTTGCAGTTTTTCAACATTTCTTGGAATGATTGTAAATCTATTCGTTATTATTGTTATGTAACTTACGGCAATCTATAAAGCGATACCCACCTCCAAAATAAGTTTAATCGTAAAGCGTGAACGATACGTAGTACTTCTTTTCAGAGATTTTTCGCTGTTTTGAGAACACATTGTATTGTTTGCGCCGATTAGTACTAACTGAAATACGTACTGTCACAAGACAACTGTGTACTAAAATTGAAAGCTGGTAAACCATAATGTCTTATTTTTCTTTAGGAGTTTTCAAAATCAGGAACTTGTGTTAGTGTTTAGAAGCCGATGAAGCGAAGGCCAAGGGGGCGGTCGCCGTACAAATGCATCGAATACAAAACCGTAGAACTAAATTTGCTTCCAGAAAATGGCCCAGCTAGTCCATTCGTGCCTATTAGCCAAGTAGGAAAGTAATAATCGTTTTACACAGGTATCATCTGGAGTGCCTCAGTTCAAACAACGACAATCAAGCAATCTTAGGCTAGTTGGTATAGGTAGAGAAATGTAGTACAGAAGAATTCGATCACTCCTTCCTTAAACTCACCAATGCGAGAGCTTAACCCGAAGCCGAATGTCCTTTACATTGTATTAGTGAATTCTGAAAAATACTGCGACGTTAAAGATTTAGTTTTTATCACTGATGGCCACAAAAGCTGCTGGCTCATCCTTTTCAAACTGATTGTAAGTGTTAAGAAAAACAAGCTTAGACATCGTTTTTGTTAAGTTACCTAGATTGTATATATCACAGGTAAATGTTGCATGATTCTCCTCACATAACATCATATGAATCTACGATCCATTGTTTCTAATACAATCCTGAAAAAAATAAAAAAACAGGTGTAGTCTACTAATGTATGACTTAAATGATTAAGCATCTCCATTGATGACACGCAGATGTGGGACTGGAAATTACCAACTTCGACTTCCAGTTTTGCTCTCGGGTTTTTCTAGCGCACTACCCTTATGTTTTTTGTACAATTTCATGTATGTGAATCGCATATCTCCGTTGGATTAGTACGTATCTCGTTCGTAAACTTTTCCATTTTGCAAATTTGCAGAATCAAAAAGTGTATATAAGCTGGCTGTTTTGAGGGATGTCTAAAAATCAATAAGTCAAAAGAATACACATAACATAAACGCAAATGGAACATCCTAGTTTGTGTACGAAACAAAAAGCCGTAAAATAGTTACTATACCACTAATCTACAGTCGCTCGAAAAATAGCTATATGGCATTTAGAATTGGTAATGATAATCGATCAGCAATTGATTATCATTATTATACATCATATCATTCCATATTGCTTATTACAAAAATGAATGTTGCGTATGTAGCAGAAGACGAATGTGCTAATCCAAGTGCACGTCGATTACTTGAGAACAGCACTAGTCTTTAACATAATAGATTTTGTTATAATTATTTTTCTTGCGAGTGATGCTGAACAGCGGCAATGAACCCTGTTATCGAAGGGACAACTGAAAGTCTACTACGGGACACAAGTTTTTTTTACCCGTCTCATATTAGAAAACAATGTTGCTTACACAAACAAACATAGTTTTTTCTTCTTTGACACTCCTAGCCATTTTTTTGTGAACAAATCCTTGGTATCACTTTTTGCAGCTATAGTATCAAGGACCAGCCTCCGTTAAGAATCTAATCGGGACGGGTATTGCTAGACTTGTTTGGGTCTTTCTCCCTTCCACAAACCACACCACTTCCCACATAAATAGATATCGAAGCTGCCCAACCTTATCCTATGTTAACAATTTAGTGAACACCAGGAAAAAGTACTTTTATGTGCACCTTCCTCGCGGTTATCTTATGCACGGGCATGTGTCTTGTATTGGTGTTCAAGAATATCTTGGCAATATTGTAAACATCGTCTGGACAGGAGGGGTGGCGGGTAAATTTGAATAAGCTGCTTTAAACATCAGGTTCGCGCGAGCTGCCAAACTGCCTTTCTGTGCGAGTCTAATACTACTAATTTACTAATTACTAATTTCAAAATATCTTTTATGCTTAAAGTCCAGTAAAACTGTAGTAAACTGTGTGCAACGTATCATACTAGTTTAATTTGAGAACTTACGAATCAAAACATAGCAAAACTAAACCGTCAAGTTAATTTTCTCCACTTGCATCTAAATAGAGCGTCCCAGTCAAGAAAATGGAACATTGAAAAAACACACAGAGGAGTGAGGAGAAATAGATAACAGAAGGTGCCCCTTACATCGGCGTGTTCAGTTGTTTCGAACGGCATTTGACGGTATCGGTCTATCTATTTCGAGTTTTACATCTGATATAGTCGTTAGACATTTCATTACACTGATGAGGGTCTGTTGAATTAGAAGTGATCTGACTCTTGTACAAGAATTGCTAATCATAGTAGCCATTTTATGGTACAAATGGCAAAAGTAAGGGAATTGTTTGAGAATATGCAGCTCAGTGATAATGAACACGAAAGGCCTGCGATCATACAGGTAACAACGCGCGAATTGTTTATGTGTTTCTAGTTAAATTTTCATGCACTGTAGGTGTTCTAGCTCTTTTTTCAATTTATTATAATTTTTTGCTAGTTCGGTCCGTTAATATATAAGCACATCCCTGGTGGCCATTAACTCTAGCTGCTTTTAAATGTTATGACATCCTCGATACTAGCGATAGCTAAGCTACTCGGTAACTATGTTGTATTAAGCTAAATGTATTGTAAACCCGTATTTTGGTTTCATCGGAGGCTTGCTTTCGTGCGCAATAATATTTCAATAGAATACGTGGCGATTAGAGATCTGTTTACTAAGAACAAACAAAAATTCTCTAAATTTTAAACTAATAATGATGCCAATAGTTTATTGAGTTATTAAATAATATCAAAATAACTTGAGTTTAAGTATTACAGTAACAACAGTGGCCTATATATTACAACAGACTGTTGTAAGTAATGTCTTTTAAGTACACCAGAGCGTCAAATACATCAATAGACGCACAACACAGTGATATCCTCTGCGTTTATCTCTTGCCCAAAAAAAGCGTCCCAAAAAAAAAACGCTTGGGACAACGGAGAAGTACGCGACCTCTTTGTTATGCACTCGTGATCAAGATTCTTGAATGACAACTATTTTTATGGAATAATTCCATCTTTTTTTAGAATATATATTTTGCGTAGTTTCATGGTATATTCATTGTTTTTTCAGCAATGGCTGTCCAAGCGTGGAAACGTAGTGTCGAGTTTTGCAGTCGGGATCTCAAATACATGTTGGAGTTGTACGGACGTTACAACCGAGTGCGGTCTCAGATACCAAGTCGCCTACGGTAGTCAGCATTTGCTCGATCAGGTCTTAAAAATGGCACCAAAAGCTCAACAGGAATGGTTGAATATTGATCCCGAGGAAAAAACTCAAGCAATTTACGCGTAAGTTGGTTACGAGATAACGATGACGAATTGCAGAAAGAGTTCAATACAATAGTGGGCCCCTTCATGACGTCCAAAATCTTTAAATTCATTGAACTATTGGAAGTAAACCACAGCACGTAGTCTAAAAAAATCGGCACTTAGCCAATAAAACACAAACCGTATATGTCAACGTGATCAAGGTAGGCCGGCTGAATCTACAGAGTTAGCTGTCGATGAGCTGTGCTTGAATCTAGATCCATGTTATTCAGTTACGTCCGCTTTTAAATTTAGTGGCAAAAAACCATAGCCCAATGTATGCTATAAACATCTCCGGATTTCGTACCGGAACACTGTATTTATACAAACATCAGATCAGCTAGAAAATGAATTCGTTTTTTAGCTCGGCTTAAGTGCTACTTTCTTTTTGAGGAAACTGGCCTCCCTCACCAAATTTAGTCCTTTGGCGCCTGAGGTTTTCCTGCAGTCGCTTGAATCACAGATGGATTGTTCAGACAATAGAAGGAAACATCAAAGCGATCCACTCAAAGATCCACCGCTTTATTTGAACAGCTTACACTTAAGGCCACGCTGTGTAGATCTGAAATGACATCCGATAAAATAAACTATAAACTATACACGCGCGTAAAAAAGTTCATATCTGTAATTTATGAGAATTGGAAATAAGGCCAATAGAGGTTGCCGAAGGGCATAAGATCTAGGGCTGTCATAATACAAAGTAAGCAATCCAGGAACCTTTTCTATCAGTTTCTCAACTCATTTTAACAAGCTGAATGGATCACGATCTGTATTCGTTCACTAAAATGATCGTAGTGAACCCGTCGTTGTAGATCGAAGTTTTGTAGATGACCATGTGAAAGATCCTTTTTAGTTGTCTTGAATTCAAAAAGTTACCATCGCTTTTAAACTGAAAGATAAACATTTTTACTCATAGAGTATGTTATTAATTGTCATCAGGTTCTTGTTACCGTCCGGATACAGTTTGTGGTGTCATGAGAGGTTTTCAATTGTGAAGTTTTAGAACTGTTTTTTGACATATATTGTAAAATACTGCAATTTTTTTTATATACTTTTTTTTCTATTTCATACACACGTTTACCCTTGTTATTGTTGTCTTAGCTGCGTGCTTTCCAAAGACGGATAAGTAGTGGAGACGACAGCGTCAGGTATGCGGTTTTTTGGATTTATACTGTAGTCGCACAGAGAACTGTTACCGAAAAACCCAGATAGGATGTGCATAGTGCAGTAACTGCAAACGCAAAAGCACCTAGAAAGAGTACGCTCCAAGTTTAAAACCTGAAAAAAAAGGCTGAAGAAAATGCACAGATAGCAGAAATGAAAAATTTCTGAAATTACTTTCTGACTACCTGATACTTCCATAAAATTATTCACTATTGCCTAACCTTTGCAAGAATTTCGTAGATATTTTATCGGAGTTATGTTGCATTATAAGAACTTGTGTAAGTGAAACTGTTTGCGCTGAAAATAACGTCGTCATCGAACAGTATTGATTTAAGTCCTGTTTGTTGTTATACAGGGTAGCCCGGAACTTTCAGAAGCATGTAGCGCTGTTTAGTACCGCGGAAGCTGTTAGCTTTCCGTTCAAACGTCTCGAAAAGTGCCGAGGAGCCTATGCCACGAATGCTATAGAGTATTTGTACAGCACGGCGGCCAGAAGGTGTTCCGGTAAAATCCTGCCAAGGTGCTCAGCAGTGATTGTCATTCAGGTGGACACGGAGTTTTTCCTTTATTCTCTATGTAGCTCTTTATTTAGAGGTGAAGGAGATTGTTTGCTCGTCTATAGCCCTAAACAGATGTCTCCTCCTACTTTTAAGTTAAATATAATGAATGGAAAAGTCTAAGCAAAACCGTTTCCTTTCACTTCGCAGTATGTATTGTTAAAGAAGTCCAAGTTCCTCATGTATTTATTATGTATGTATCGAAATTCACGTTGGCCTAGATACGTGTCCGCATATTGCTCGCGTCTAATGCTAAATTTGATATTCTGAATAGGGATCGGACTCTTACCCAATGAACCTTATTGCTGAATGGCGAATTGGAGAGGCGTGGTCGGCCCACACTCCTGTTGTCCTCGCTGTTTCTCCGTCAAACTGCTTGCCAGCTCTCATTTTTTCCGACATCTGTCTCGTTGCTGGGTAAGTCTAGAGCATTCTGCTAATAGGAGTTTACATGAAAGACGGCGTATTTAATGCATGGAATTATAGCAATATCAATGTAGTCCAGCACTTCTTATTGCACTTCTTTTTGCCATACCTTTTTTTATTTTACCAAATTGCACTTCATTGTCAACTTAAAAGGGGTCTACACAAGCTTAAGTCATTCAGAAACGTTCTATTGGATTTTAGCTAATAACGGCATGGTCGTAATAATGGATCGAACTGGATAAGGAGGCAATCCATAGGGTATTTAATGTACAAAATGTGCCTCATACATTTGAAGGTTTCCGGCGAATTTTCTGAATGTCGTTATACTTCGTGACTCGGACCTAGGCAAGTTGCAACCTATTACGGGGACAGTAATGCTTTCGCTAGAGAAAAGTCGTCCCAGTATGTCCACCTGTATCATTGCTGAGGGCGCGGATATTGGCTCAGCGGTCAATGGTGTCATGGAAATGCTATCCGACTGCTGGGGAATGGTAAAAGTCTTTAGATGGCTACTAATTCAGATATTGCAAGACCCATTGTTTCATCTGATATAGTTCCTTACGTAAACGATTTTTTACGTGGCTTTCTTCTTTCTTATTTTCGTATATATTTTATGAAGACGCGCCACAGGTTATTATCTTGAGTGATAGTTTTAAATTTTACTATTACGTTTCTAGATTCTAATCAAAATCAGGAATATTTATTCATATCTAACAGAAATATTTTATCCTATTCGAACAGAAAAACTATCTGGGAATAATGGTTTATATTCAAGATTGTATACAATCGCGAGTCATGAAAGCTCTCAAAGCTCAAATGGGCAGCCTAAAAATAGCCAAGTCTAACTTCGCCAAAACAGCTGATCTTGTGGCTCATTCCGATGTTCAGATTATCAAAGCTGCTCATATTCCTCAGAAAACAAAGAACACAGCGCCAACAGTCTACATTCAAGGTTTTCGAACTATTAAGGAAGTCGCCAGCTTAGCGTCAGTAGGTAAGCCATTTCTCCGCGCGCACATTTGCCAAGAAATTTTGCTAGACTCTTTTCCCAAAATAACCCGATATATTTCGAATACTATTGTAGATACATGCATGCTCTTCGTTTGTTACACCCTCACAACGTTTTAACTATGCTTTTTGATGCGGCCTAAACATGCCTTTTCCAGATTATTCCCTAACTAGATAACTAACATGAACCTATGATACAATATAATACATTTAGATCCGTTACACTCGGAGTATCTTTCTATCTGGACGGAATACGTGGCACGAGCTGTCGAAATAGCTGAACGCATTTATGGCTTCCGATACATCTGGATTAATGGACAAAATCACTTTTATAATAATCCTACCTTCCTCAAAGAGCTGTATTTCCCCTCCGGAAAAATGGACTTATCTGAGAAAATTTCTTTCTCACCGCCGCCGATCCCTAATGTGGAACTTGAGCACGTCTTCAGCAAGTATGTCGCGGATTAAACTTTCATCTGTGATTATACAGCAACTATTCTTCTTGGATGGTATATATTTTAATTGAATCCAAAAGAATACATTTTTCGCCAGCTGGGTCGTGTTCGTCAGCTCGAGTAGCTGGAATGACAATTCGTAGCTAATTCTGATAGAATTTTTAACGTTTCGTACCTTCAATCAATACTATTCGCAGCGTCGACTGTACCCTCAAGCTGTACTATGACGGCGGTCAGAAACATGCTGAATCACAAACTTGCTACCCGGTGTTCGAACGTATTTCATCGACCGATCGTGCCGCTAAAATCCTCGCCTACGTGCCTGCTGCAGGGCCGAAGGATGCTTGCAACGCTGTTGAAGCTGCATTAAAGGCTTTCCCAGGGTAATGTTCAGGTTCGGTGCTAAAATATCAGTGTGGCCTTAGAATATATTGGTATGCCAAGGCAACAGTGATATATGGGCTAAGAAAAGTATGCTAAACACAAATTCGACGGAGGGTGGATGTGAACTCTGAAGTCTTAATGGGTAGGAGATACTGACGCATCGCATGATTTTTGTAACAAAGTTAACAAGCAGAAATTGTAATCGATGTCTGTTTAATTTTTACATAATTGTTTCAGATGGAGTAGTAAGTCAGCGTTCAGCAGGTTACAAATTATCTACTTTTTCGGGGAGAATCTAAACCAACGAAAAGACGATTTTATCGAAAAGCTGTCGCGAAACACGGGCCATTCGGACTGTGCACAAGAGCTACAGGAATCCATAGACGCGATTTTCAAATGGGCTAGCTATCGCGATACTGATGTCGAGGGCTTTGTAAGTTTTTTTTTCTAAGCTTTGGAACATTCAGTAACGCATTTTTTTCTTAACGTTTTTTTAGTCAATGGCGACCTTACCTTACTTATTGCTGTTATTGCGGAAATGGTAGTTGTAATGGTACCCCGTGTAAACTGAATTGAATATGATAGGAAGAAATACATACAAAATAAATATAGTCCATCGAATGAGCATTAACGGAGTTCAAATTCAAGCCACCGATGGTTTAAGTGCGACATATTTCAGGTATCATCCCCAGGTATGAAATTGTACTCATCACAGGAGCCTCACGGCGTAATCGCTATCATCTGCCCTCCGATAAAGGTTTGTTACTTCGTCGTGCACATCCTACAATATATAATAAAAAACTTGAAAAAGTAGTCCATAGTTAACAGTAGAAAAACTTCTACCCTTTCCTTTTCCTACTTGTCGACCTATTTGAACTGATCCACCTTCCGGTCTATGTCCATAAATATGCTTTCCTGAGGTTAAACCTTTCCACAAAGTTTATTTACGTTTTGGTAACGTTACAAAAAAACGCATCTTCCAGCCGCCCCCTTCGACCGACTTGGGCTAAACATATAATCATAAATCGTGTTTTAGAGCTTCTCTTAATATATGCGCGAACCGTCAGCTCTAAGCCTTTTTCTCAACACATTAAGGTGGCACGTTCTTAAATTAGTTTATTAAGCCTTTTTCTCAACACTTTAAGGTGGCACGTTCTTAAATTAGTTTATTTAAATAAGACACAAGTCTGTTTTGTAACAACTCCATGTGAAACGTGACTAATGTAAAAAAGTGCTATATGTAAATCGTTAGCGATATTTGCTCCCTGTTTACTGCGTATTGACAGGTTATGCGTTCTCTAGTCACGCTTTTGATTAGTGCAATATCGATTGGCAACACCGTCGTTATCGTCGTTCCAGAGGAATACCCCATTGCACCATTGATGCTGGCCCAGGTACGTTTAACAGATTGTCCAATTTTGACAGCTAAATTAAGGAGCTTCTACTAAGTTAATGCATATCCGCCTACTAAAACGTATTGGCATTATTATAATCTATCGTAGACGATAGGAAGGTTATATCTGAGATACACGTCCAGTCAAGCAAGATTGTATCCTGTGAAGGAGCCGCGTTCATGCCGTTATAGTTCGTAACCAATACCTGGTCAGTGATTTTGCTTGCTGTACACATCTAAAGTTTAAGGTTAGATTATAACGATACGTTAATCAAAACGTGCGGCTGTATTTAATTCCTGATGAAATCGTTGCTTCAGGTTATTGATACGTCAGACATTCCTGCAGGGGTAATCAACATTCTGTCTGGTAACACAAATAGTTTATTAACTACGTTAGCTGCGCATGTCGACGTTAAAGCACTATGGTGTTGGGCCAACAGACGATGTGAACAAGCTAATGAAGGTGAGTGAGAGGCATATTTTTCTGAGCCGGCGTCTCGTTTATTTTTCATAGTTTTATTTTCCGATAACATATCTGTATTTTTAAATAAAACAAACAGCATTTGCTCCCATTTGTTCCTGCTAATAGAGACGTTTATACACTGGAGAACGTTTGAGTCGCATTTCAGATTCGTAGATAAAATCAATGGCTGGATAGAGCCAAGAAAGTGCTAATAAAGTAAGAACCACTCGTTTAACGTTAAAGTAGGTATTGAATGTCCGACAATGTAAACGGCATCAGGTCTTTCACTAATTTGTGGTCTCTGAAAATTTCCAGGTTGTGAAAAAAGCGAAAAACGTTCAGTCTGGTGGTTTAACATTAACCCAAAAAACCCAGTAGACGTTTGGCCCGATAAAGAACTAGACTCCTACCGAGGGAATAAAAAATACGTTTGGCTTCCTTGTTTATCGGTTTTCTCTAATTAATATTTTTGAAGACTGAACGTTTATCTGACAGTGCAGTGCCATTATGTACTGGACTTGTTCAGCTGAGGTCAAGGTGTTTGCATTATAAGGAACGGATACAAATAATACCATGCAGTTTATTGAAGTCGGTGTTATTAATAAATTCATTTGCTCCTCATCTATCTGCTTTTGTCTGTTGTTAATACTGGAACGCTTGTTTTGAAATATTTTTAGGTACGTTGAAAGCGTTAGTTTTTTCATCTAGTATAATTCTGAACGTTCATTGACGGAACTCTATTATATAGAGTTCCGTCAATGAACGTTCAGAACGTGCTATTATTAGCATTAAATAAGTAAACAAGTGCTATTATTAAAAATTTCACCGAAAAGTATGTATTTAAATATAAATCTATGTGATACCAATACGCCTAAAAGGCTCTTTACTACTCCTTTGACTATATAAACGCTAGTTGTGTTAAAATAGGAAAGCGCTTAAATAGTATGTATCTAGTATCTAATCGGCTAACTGTTCTAAAGATAAGCTCTGCTTAGGTATTCCCAAATAAACTCAATTAAACCTACTGTTAATCAAAGTTGGAGTCCAGAGGGTCCTCTTAATAGTATTCATGTTGTTCGATGCACATTTTGGCCCATGATTTGTATATACAAATATATACTTTTTATCTGCTTACTAGTTAATAAAAGACACATTTAGTTGGAATCCGGATTAAATTTATTGCCAAATAACATTTCTCGTTTTAATTGTATTACCATTATATGTTATATTCTCTAACATATATTCGGTAGTGTTTGACATGATTTTTGGTCTCACCATTGGTTGTTGTTGTTGTTGCTGTTGTTGTTGTTTATCAAATGATGGATATTAAATTATGTAAATCGTGGAGCTATTTTTGTCTTCGTTTTTCTATTATCAGTTTCGCCTAGTCTGCTAGGCATGTCGGTAACATGAACATATTGTTGACTTACTTTTACCGAATGTTTTATCGGACTGATAATCACCACTTTATTATAGTTTGTATTTCGTTCTGGTCTCTACTATCCTTTGTCTTTGTTTCTGTGTATTTTCCACTTTTTGATACTGACTAGAAGAAGAGTGCTTCCAGAATGCGTCATCGTATTTTGCATATCTCGGTGCCTTTTTCATCGGACAGCTCAGAATCGGTATCGGTACCTTCTTAAACCCGAATGATTCATTTAAAAGGAGCAATAAAGTTGCTGTCCCTAAGTTACAATTTTTTCCCCCCGATTTCCGTAGTATCACTTTGAAATGATCACTTTCACGCGTCTGTTTCTAATAGGCTGACTTCGATCAACATTCGACACCGTAACAATGATTTTTAGCACTCCACTACGGTTATGTTGTTTCATCTTGTTATAGTGATTGCAATTTTGATTGTACTTTTTCGAAGTTCTGATAATGATGATCGCAGTCTACATGTTCCTATCATTTAATGTTGCTGTGGATCTTAAAAATTCTCTCCTGCCTTCTCTCAACACCCACTTGTTCGATACTGCAAACAGTTTTCGTCTGCTCTCATCACCGTTACTTTTCGACGCAGGTAAAGGCCGTTCAAGATTCGCTCAAGTACAGACAAACCACCTGCTAACTCTGTGGCCGCCTTTTCGGCATATCCTGCTTTCTTTACCCCAGACTATAGCGACCTCATTTTCATTCAATTCATTGATGAAAGTTCTGTCAGCATTATTTCGCGCATTTACCCCTATTATTTGTATACGACGAGTTTTTCATCAGTTTATTTTTTTGTCTTTAGTCCTCCTTAGTCCTTTTCGGATCCAGCCAATTTTTTTTCATCTCTGTTCCTTTTTATCGCTCAACAATTTCGCGTTCGCTGAGTCTGTCACGCCAGCTCATGACACCTGATAATAAGTATTTGAACAAATGTTTAGAGGATTCCGAACATTTGAGAGGATTATAGGCACCATCGGATGGATAGTGGTGCTGCTGCGGGTTTTATGGAAGCGCTGTCTCTACATCTACATATTTAGCGTCTCCGGCGACTGAATACGCACAAATATACCACGATCCTCGTCGAAGATTCTCTCAATCTACTTGCCCATACGTTCCTGCAACAAGAAAGCAGTTTCTTCTGACAGAGAAGACTCTGCTGCCTTCGTTTTCTAACTCGGCTTTTTTTACGTTTCTTTAACTGCTTCAGTCCTCGTCTGTTTTTCGTCCCCTCGCCTTTCACATGATTCTATGCCCTTTTATCCTGTGTTCTCCACATCTACTTTCTCTCTCTGCTTCGTTTTATTCCCATTCGGTTTTTGCCCCCTTTGCCTTTATTGTCGTCGTCGTCGTTATTTTTGCCATCGACATACATAAACCCCAACTTGTACTACAATCTTTCCGAATCGCGTTGTCACTCTTTTGCTAGCCACGGATTACTTCACTTTCTCTGCGTTTTATTGATTCACAGTATAACTTCGTCCGTCGCATATCAATCAGTTATGAGTAGTGACACTCTATAATATAATCTTCAACATTGTCATAATCCATGTATGATTGTGTTATCATCCTTCTGCTCGGAAATATCAATCAAATTATGACATATAATAATTATAATTTTCATTGATAATAATAATAATAATAGTATTATTGTTATTAGATTAAAAGATGAAAATTCGCCGAATTCGCTTTTTCTGGGCCCTTCTTGGGAATTTTTGGTTGCTTCAACTGCGCACCCGCGCTGGGCAGTCGATCGGTCGCGCAAACGCTTGTCCGAATGCACCTGAATGTAGAATGCGCGGCTTATGGCGGCCGAGAACCATTATCGACGGTGTGGCAGACAATATAACCCGGTTTTGACCAATCTCGACACTGCCGCGATTCCGACCCTCTCTGAGAGCTCGCTTCTTCTTCTGACCACCTCAATTAGTTCAAGGGAGCACGAACTCAAGTCAGTGAAGACAGCCGCCTTAGATTAGTCTGCCAAAGAAAATCATCGAGCCAGCATCCTGTCGATACACGACCACAACCCATAGTCTTTCAGAAAAGCCGTTCCAGTTTTTCAGGGTAACCTTTCGAGAGACATGTCGTCATGTATGCTGTGACGGTTCCCAGCCCTGATTTAGACTACGCCAAAGCTGTAGCCAGCTAACGACAGCCACGTTTGGCTGCTCCGCAACAAGGCCGGCCATTTGCTTTCGGCTTGTGGCTCACTGTCGATTTGATTCAACTCGAGCCGAAATCCACCATTGAAATAATAAAGACCACGGTCCCGAAACGCATCTGTTGCCAACGGCCTAATTCACTTTGCATACCAACTAAGAGGCAGATGCTTATCTCCTACTTGTTTTCGGGACTTCGATTGTGATATCTAGGGGGTAGAAGTTCGACGTACCACGACTAGCGTGCAAACGCACACTTTGCTTGTACATATCACCACAGCTACTGCAAAAGACCTAGGTAGGCGCATGTCCCATAGCTGCGAAGCTGTGTTCCTACTTAGTCACTATTGACCTCTGCTTTACATCAATGCACGTGATTAAGGCGTCGTTCGAAGTGCGTTCTGAATCGGAACCGATTGGTCTTATTGAAACGCTGGTGTGGTCCACGCTGACAACGTTGTTGGTCTGGTCTAAAAAAACCATTCAGTAACCAATGATGCCCGTTTTTAAAGCTCGCAGAGCTACGTGGGCATAGAAGCATGTTCAAAGGCAACCGACCAGTTGTTGTCAGAGCAGAACAATGTACCAGCGCAACGTAGATCTTTGGAATACGAGAGACACAATAAACACTTGGCTAAAAATTAAGGCGTACCTAAAGTCAGAATCGTCACCATCATATGATACATTGTGGTTTTTGTTAACAATGGCCAAATACAAGCAGTTACTTCTCTGCATGTTTTTCTTTTCTAATCAATCATCGTTTCGTATTTACCGTTTAATTGAGAATACTTGTCTCGGTGTGAACTTTATCCTGTGTTTTTTTCGTTATCGAGAGAAATGGCATATGGTGACGTACAAGAATAATCAGAACACTCTGCAGGCACACAACACCGGAGCCTTCTTTGGAGGGTCCTAGGTAAATTATGTTGTCCACGGCGCTTTTTCTCATTGTCAAAAGAGGCCAAAACGAATGGCGTTGTTGTATGATCAGTGTACCATGATCAGTGGCGACTGAATTTATTTGGAATACGTGCCACTTGTAAGTAAAGCTAAATCGAAAATGTGTTACAAGTGACAACAGTAATTTGTTTAATCGTTCAAAGCAATTTGGCCGTTGTTCGCAGCCTTGATCACAACACCACAGTGATACAGCGAGGCCACTCATGACCATTTACGTCCATAGATTCTTTCTTTACGTTCGTCTTCATCGTCAATTGGTATCGGTAACGTTTACTTTCTTCTATTTCAATTCATTGCTCAAAGTTCGTCTTCCCAGAATGCCTTTCCACTGAATCACCCTGAACGACCAGAACAATTAAGCAACTAACACTAACTCGATTGTAACCGGTATCTTATGATGATGACTATCTTTCGTTTCCTTCTTCGTAGTATCTTCTTAGCTTTCTTAACCGTCTTTCACGTTTTCTATTTTCAGTGTTTTCATTAGGGCAATTGCATATCCTGCAACTGCATGACAACAGTCTTTTCTCCACGCTACCCTATTTCAACTTTGTTGATGTCCATGTTTCAGCCGTTTTGCACTTCGTTATCTTTCCTGCTTTCACATCGTAGGCCAGCATTTCCCGCTCGGTCTTCCGGTTCGTTTGTTATGACCGTTGCGCTGGATTACATTATAGCGTCGTCTGCTACTGGCACCACTACCTCAACAAAAATATAAAATAATTCAATTGGGTATGCGTGTTTGTTGCGCATATATAATAGATGTAATAATGCATATAATAATAGCAATATATCGTCATTATGAATTACATTTACGTCGTATTATCGCCGTGTAATTAGAGGGCGACTCTAGTGTTTTAGTATCATCAGTAAATAAAGTGAGGAATAAAACAAAGAACCGAGTCAGACAAGAAAACGTCTTCAGAACAAGATCAATCCTTTGCTGTAGACCGTTTGTATATATATATATATATATATATATATATATATATATATATATATATATTGATCCTTGTAATTAAACCTGCGGAATATTTAGCCTCTTTAAATTCCAATGTGTTTTTACTTTTTTTTTATGTATATATATATATCAAAATCTGATAGTGACAAAACTTGAATTTTCAAGCAAAACATGGTGATATGAAGATTGTCAGTCTATTTTTTTCAGTTTTAGTTAAATTGAATAACAACGAAATTACACTTTCATGCTAACCTTTGTGTAAATAAAGTTGCATGGGTTGGGGGATCGGGGAAGTGTCTTCGACGTAGTATTTCTTAAATATTATTTTTTTCTTTGTTTTTTTCCTCATCTTTCTACGTGATTTTAACACTTATTTTTTTGTTGTTATTATCTGTTTCGCTACCGTTTCATAGCGTATCATGTATTTTCGTTCTATTTATCGTCTGCAAACCTTGTCTCTCATTACATTGGTTTTTTCGTGTTTTGGGTTGCCCCTCTTAAGGGGAACACCATACCCCCTTGAACTCGTATCGTTTATCATTACTATTTTTCTTTTACGCTCGCAGGTCACCTGTTTTTATGGGGCCTTGTCAACGTTTTGTGTCTTCTGCATTTTCATTATTTTCAGCACCCTTCATTTTATTGGTAATAATATAATCTTATAATCATATTTTTTTCCATGTGTAAATGTTTGTTTGTCTAAGTGTGTTTAGAGTACTTTCAGACAATATGCTTATTTTTGTAGTATATTAATTAATAGTAATCTAAATAACGACGCAGTAGCAATCATGTCGACATAATTATCAGCTGTATTAAAACTCTGTAAGGCAACTCCTCTAGCGCATCTCCTACGAGTGTGCACGTAGAACTCGTATAGTTATCTCTATGTCCTTATAATTCACAGGTCGCCAAGAAGCTACGACACGAAATCCGAGCGAACTTTGCAAGACGTAAAACGGCAGAATGTGGACCGTCCTTGACCGTAAAATCTATCATGCCATTTTTCGTACATGCTTGTTCAGCACAATGAGCTGGCGTTTTTTATTTTAATGTAATTAAATTAAACAATAGGTGCTGTTTTGCTAGCTAGTTATGATGATTTTAGTTCGCCGTTTGTTTTATAAAAGCAATTGCGTTCAACAACACAGTTATACGCATAGGAAATTCTAAGAACGGAGAGAAAGCTATTCGTGCACTAACTGTTCACATAATTCAGGTAAAGATGATCATAACACTCGCCGTAAAAAGTCAAATCCGCATATGGGTTCTGTTTAGTCTGGGACAGTTAACTACGTCGCCATTACTGTATGGTGCCTCATCGTCCCAATATCCACTAGAAGCTCTAGAATAAACTTAATATCGTCAGTGTTGTGAGAATTTCATTAGAAGTGTGCGACAAAGTTAATCTTCAAATTTTCAAAGAGTAAAATACGCCTCACTCAGTAATGTACAGCTTAGATCGATGGATGCATTTGAATATGTATTTTACAGTGCTATTGTTTGTTTAGCATAGACAAGTATACTGATTATAGGATCTGTAGGAAATGGAAAAAAACTCAGCTAACCACGGAGTTGCCTTTGGTGTTAATTACGGAGCCCGTCGAACCCCGTAGCAAATGTGTGGATGTTGACGGGCTCGCTTTTCCGCTCGTTACTCTTTTTCCTCGTAATCGGCATCATTAGAGGCATCGCCACCGACATCCTTATCGATTTCAATCTGTTATCTAGATTCTGTCAGACAGTCTTCTTTGTTCTCTGTGCACTTGCGTCTGTTTTGGATCTGTTTATCTCGATATACATTCCATTGTCAAAACGTGGTGTAAGTGCTATATATTTACCCACTTGACTCGTGCATCTGATCGATCCCCCCGAGATGAACTGAACGACCCGCTGTCTGTGCTAATTACTCATCGTGCTTATCCAGACAAGTTATCGTAGTAATCAATTCGACTGTAGTCAATACCTTCCAACGTATTTTGTAGACACCCTTGCATTTGTCTAAACTAAATCTTCATTACCTACCTGTTTGACAAACCGCCTTTCTTTTCCATCTCGTCATTTCGAATCATCACAGTTTAACGAGTTTATTTAAATGTACCCCTATAGAGAGGCTGGCCTACGTTTCATCCGGCTTTAATTGCTTGGTAAGTCTAATAAACGTTTCCCATATAGATGCGACAGGCTTTCTTCGTTTTACCGTGAAATGAAGTTATTTCTTTAAATGTTCATTATCTAAATGTCCACCGATTGTGATTTGCCAGCGTTGCTTATAATAACGTTATCTCTTCTTTGTTTTCATAAAAGCAGGCGAGCGGTCTACTGCAATTTAGCTTTTACATTTATATATTATTCTGCAATTTGCCACCGTCTCTACAGAGGAGCTTTCTATGCAAAATTATTCCGTTGTTTTAGCCACATCAACCCTGCACGTCTATAGCAGTACGTATATATACGGCGATACAAAGGTATTGTGTGTTGTTAAGAATTCCTTGTAGCGATGTTATGAGGGTATCATATAATAAGAGTCACCACTGTTAATATTGTGTTGTGATCAGTCTGGACATCCTCTTTCTAACTTCAGCTCATCGTTTACTGAGTCACCTGGATTAGGCCTCAGTTTCAGGTTTTTGTATTCAATCTGACGGTCCTACTTGCATACGGAACATCCCGCAGAGAGAAGCTAGGAAAAATTTAGCAAAAAGGTAACGTGTAGTGGTTACTATTGATTGTTGAGCGTTACTAACAATTTTAGTTTCAATTTAATTCACATTACCATTTTGTATCGACGTTTGTCTTTATAGCAATCATGCGCAATGACGTACTTCTTACTTTTTTGCAAGGTTTTAAGGCTGTGGGGTGAAAGAGGAGGGGACCTCGCATCCAGGACATTACGCTTTGATAGCAGCAATACCAAATAGTCATTGTAAGCATTTATTGTTGTGCTTTGCGTTTTAGCGCCAATTTTGCATCGTCGTCATCGTTGTTGCCGCCAATATTATTTCAGTTGTTGTTCATTTTTACTAATTTCTTATGTCTATTTCAAATGTGCTAATATGTTTCGAAGACTGCTGCACAATCATTCAAAGTAACCATCAACGTCTAGATCACGATTCCTCGTAAATTATGTGAAGTTAATTCGTTCGGTACCCCAAGATATTTTCTCTCAATAATTGCATTTAGGGTTTTTCTTAGATCCGCCAATCTACAATTCGTCTTCATGTCAGTTTGTGCTGTCCGCTACACAACAGCCATTCTGTGCTGAAATCACTATTGGCCACAATGCAGACGCACATTTTTCCCACGCCAAATATATTTCTATTTACTGTTAATCGCTATTTATTTTCTAAAACAGAATGCAATATTTCTCGTTCCATAAACGGTTTTCTATATGATCATAATGACACCTATTATTTTTACTGTGTGTTGCGCCGTTAGATGGGGAAACGGGGAATGATGGTCAGTCTCAACGATTCTTTTACTACTAACATTATTTCTAATTGCAGTAGTTATAAATAAGGCTATAAAAAATACCCTACATTTGACGGTGATAACAGTAATATCATTACGCATCGTTATTATCTTCGTTGACACCATCATTATTTTATGTGATGTTTCATAATATGCGTACTGTAATAATAGCTTATATCATTACTATTGAAGAGAATAACTTAGCTTACACACTTAACTTGCATGTAAAGAGAAGAGAGAAATGAAATAAGCACGGGGGAGGAGGGGGGGGGGAGTGGGTGGGTCAACTCCTCACAGAAGTGCTATACAAACAGCAACGCGGGCCGAGGGGACGTCACCGTGAAACTCGGTTCGCTGCGGACAGATGCTAGACATTAGATAAGCCCAAACAGGATCAACAAAGCCGCCGATTATTGTACAGCGTCGACGACAGCCGGCCCTTTTTTCCATCTTTTTCACTTTCTCCCTTCGGATGTTTTTCGTCATAGACGCGAACTTGACGATCCATTTAAAATGTCTAACAAACAGCGAGAAACAAGCTCCATTTTTCCCGCGTTCCGTTCTTGCCTATCTGATAACGAAGTAACTAGAGAAAAACAGTTTGCCATTGATCCGTTTAGCTGTACCATAGAGATTCATTACTGCTACTTCGTCTGTAGCTATCGGTTCATAGCGAAATACGTGTGTAGCTCACCTACAAGGCGGCTGTTAGGGCGTCTATATGCGTACTATCCACATTTACGGAGAGCCATCGTTCAGACAGTCTTTGCGTGTAATTCGCGTATTAGCAGATTTGGTTGCAGCATGTTCGCTGCTGCATTGTACAGTACATTGAAAAGGGGCTGAGGGCGTAAGTATCCATGCCTGCTTCGTATCCCAAATATTCTTTCATCGTCGCCAATACTCGTAAAGAAGCACAGGTTGAGTCATATATAAATTAATGGGGAGATTTCAGACACGCTAATCCGTTCGCTAAATAAGAACCGAATACCGAATATAATAATAATATAATGTCTGATAACTGCTAATAATATGACAGCCGCAAAATACGAGCAAATTTTTACCTTATAACTAATAGCATATTTGTTTTAAGTATTCTTAACACCGTTATTTCTTACGTAGTTTGAGGATGGTTGTTATTATTATTGTCAGCAGTAAAAATCAAAAATCTATTCTCTTTCTAAGACCAAACCAAGAAAATTCAGCTAGGGCCGTCCTACTCTAGCTTTTGGGGGTAGTACTAGATAGCTGTTGAACTCGCGTGAGAGGTCATTATTAGTGGCGGTCGTGCGCATCACAACGCGCCCAAATTAACGTGGTTTCTCTTCCATATCTTTCTGGTTTTGCTGAAATCTTCCATGCTCACCCCCCTCAGATGCGGTCTGTCATGCCGCAACTCAGTAACCATCAAGAAGTCCGTTTGCGCCAATTAACTTCCTCCTGTAAACGATTCACAAGGTCTGCTTTTTATTTTTGAGTTCAATTTCTTTTTACTTTTCATTGAATGTTCGCCCTGATTAGGTTTACGAATATCCTCTCGTAGGAGCCTAAGTCAGCTTTTTGCTGGGTGCTCTATAGCCATGGCGCCGACAACCTGTTCTTAGCGGGTGATATGTGCAACACAGCTGATGGGGGAAATATTTAGTACATAGTAATTTGTTTTTCCCATTTTCATTCGTCCTGTCATCATTATCATCCGTCTTCAGCATCGTCATTAGTTTGTTCCATATTCTCCTCTTCCTTCATGTGTGAAAATTATTTTAAATTCTTGTTACTTATTAATATTATTATTATGATTATAATTATCATTATTATCATTATTATTATTATTTCCTTCCTTCACTTACTTGTGTCTGTACAGTTTTTCATTAGTTTTACTTTCGTTCGCATAATCATGTTGTGCTGATAACGACTTCTTCTATTCATCAGCCATTAGGCCCCCCGTCAAGCTTAGAGCGAGGCCCTCGAGTCTGGCCTCTGTTGGGCCCTCTTAGGCAATCAACTCATCTCGGCGACCACGGAGCAGGCCGTTCTCCCGTATTCTCTCTCCCTCTATTATTTCTATTTCTGGCTGTTTTAGTTTTCTGATGTTTCGTATAATGTTCATGTTCTTTGTTGATGTTAGCTTGTTCGAACTGTTAGCCTTAACGTTAGCGAAGAGAGTTTGATCAACGACGACTCGTCCTATCTGCGTTTATCGGAGTCCATGTGGGACAAGGACGTGTTCAGCTGGCCGAGGAATCTGTTCAAATCCCTCACAGTCTGTGCCTATCTCTTTATCACTCTTTCATCATTACTACGCTACACGCCTTTTTGAGACGTGGCTCTCATAATGTGTTAGATTTATCAGACTTAATTTCATCGATCGCGCTACACTCTAGCTTAACTTTAAGAGCTTAACCCGCAGTTGTGTTAAGCTCAGTCAACTTCGATGACCATGATCGCTGTCCGAAACAGATTGATTTGCCGATCGACTAACTTTAGCCCCCGACTTCTCAACGACATCGTATGAATGCACAATTGTTGACACTATCTATGATAATTTGATAGGATTTCTTATGTCGCTCGTTTTCTTCTACGTTTTTCAATGTTATCTGTTTCTCTACAGGTTTTATTTGTTTCATCATCGGTTCGTGACGGCCAACGACACATTTGCGTCTGGATACAATTGCACTACCTAAAGTCGGTGTATCTTTCAGCTTAACTGATCTTGATTTCGATGCTACCGAGCGAAGTTCAAATCGAATTTACGGTATGACGATGTTGTTCCCGTTCGATGACAATGTAGCAGCAGCGAGTGTTATTGTTACAGAGTTTATGGCGTTAGGTGGTATATCAGTTTTCTTATTGCCCTTATTGTTTTCCGATTGGCCGCCATTGTTATTGCTGTCTTTCGACTCTTTGGTGTCCGCTTTCGATTCTCCGCAGCTCGAGGTGGAACTCAGCTTCTTTTTCTTCTTTTTGGCCTTTTTCGGAACAATGCCGTTCGCCTTCTTCAAGTTCTTCTTAGCGACGGCCCTTAGATAACCGTTGGACTTTTGGTTAGTCAGCGACGGGAAGTCTTGTTCGGATTCTGTAATGAGAGATAATGATACGTCACAGAAATACATAAAAAATAAAAAAAAAAAACAACTGTTAGTGAGTTTTGTATTGACCAACGAGATCATACTTGTTCAAACGCAGAGAGATTTATGCATATGGATAATTAAAAGCGTATTGTAACGCAAGCTGTACCATCCTGCCCAAAAGCGTCCTTCACCTAAAGCTTTCAGCGGCATTCAACAATATTGAGTTTGACAGTCAGACAACAAACAGCCACTGACAGCAGGCACAGTAAAAGCAGACACGAAATAGATTCCTTTTTTAACTATATAGAACGTGCAGCGCCTAACAGCTTTCACGCTCACAGACACTGAGGGATTGATAGTACCAACTGCATGTTCAGACACAGCCATAGTGGCATTTGAAATAATTTGGCCTGGACCATGTACATTTACTATTTAAGTATAAGCCAATAGTTCGTTGGTTTTCAAGTAAGTAGGGGTAAAAGGAGTAGGTGTGAAAATCAGAGTAAGAATGAATCGTTCATTTTTCTGGCCCTCATTATAATCATTACCTTAATGATAGGTAGCAATTTTAAAGAGTGATACAAGAGGCCGAGTCTTCGAAATTTTATCCTCTTAGCTTATTTTTCCCTTTCACCGCCTGCCAGCTAGCCTCTCTTCTCGCTTATAGAAGCACGAGCATACAGCCGAAACGTGCATATGTCCCAAATAAAAAAAACACATTACAACAACAGCAATTCTGACAGTTCATGTGTGTTTTACCCTTTAAACTTCCATCGCGTTAGCTAATCTCCCTTCCATTCACAGCCAAGAGCATCGCCAAATGTGGCTGTTACCTTTGAAGTAGGGCCAAAACCGTTTGAATACAGGCAGGCGTCTCGAGAATACTCGTAAGCCGACGACCCCTGCGACCGACAATGGTGGAATAAGGCTTCTGTTTTTCAACTGGGTGGCGACACTGGGTGAGCCTGGCTGCGAGGAACTACCACAAAACACACCATCTAACCCCCCACCCCCTGTAAATATGGGTCAACAAAACATAATCGCAGCAAAAACGACACAAAAAAAATAAAAAATAATAAAAAAATTGACGAAAACAAAAACAGCAAGAAATATAGATACATAATTAAAATTATATAAACGAGATCGTCTCCTCTAGAAGTGTGAGAACAGTTGCATATATGCGTGTCGTTCATGAGGATATAATTAAAAAAAAAAAAATTCTTTCTACTGGTTTGGTTTATTGATTTCCCCACAGATCGTTTAATATAAGAGAGAATAGGCGAAATTATTTCGTGGTCATTCAACCAGTCAGACTGGGTTAATCCTTCAGTGATGGGTCAGAAATACAGCGTTACGAAATGCAGAAACAGATTATAGGAAACACGTATTACTCTTTTCAACTTGGAGAGCAGGGTCGGATGGCGATGGGCAACAGCTGCAAGCTGCAAGCAACTATGTTAAAAACTATAGGCCTCTTCTGTATAAAACTAGTAATAACTACTGGCCAATTAATATGATCTTAATATCACGTATAGAATATATACTAATGCGATACCAAATATAGCCATATTATCGATCAGACCATCATTGAATCTGTTACTGAGAGTTTAAACAGGTTGACCTTACCTCTGCACTATACTGAGCTTCTTGATTTTATTACTTCACATTATTAATATAGGATAGGTAGTGTTTGAATATTGGTTGTTCACTAGGGATGCATTCTGATCTAGGTAAGATCATCTCTATTACATTATTATATTTTATTTACAAAGCAGAATATCTTACCCGTTCCGACAGGCAACAAAACCACACAAGATAGCTTTGCTCAAGTAAGTGTCTAAAATGCATGCCGCTGTATTAATAAGTTGACAATGTTGTTGTTGTCATTTAGCAGTAAGAGCAAAATTTTATATAGTACTACGACTTACCTATGGTAAACTTGCTGTTTCGTTTGGCCACATGCCCAATTGTATCCTTCTTGGGGTGGCCGTTTCCGTGATGGTGGTGATGATGGTGATGATTTCCATGCTGATGGTGGCTTCCGTGTGTATTACCGGTATTAGGCCCGACATTGCCTGCTGCCAGGCTCTGGCCGACGGATTGGCTACAGAGCTCCTCCTCGAATGGCGGATAACCATGCAGGAAGGGACATGCAAGACCTTTGAAGCAACTGTCTTCCTCCCAGAAGCGGCACGTAATGGCCGCAAGTTCGTGGCTGAACTTGCAGTCGGTGCGACGGCAGTTGCCCTCCATGTAGAACGTGCACGGCTTACGCTGCGCTCGCTGCCGTCGACGCTGCAAGTCCTGTATGCATCGTACGCTGTTTATGATAGCCGAATCGTACGTTTCGGGAGAAGCGAATAGGCACGACGCCACAGGAGTGATCGTAGATACACTCGATGAGAAGTGCGACAGATACTCGATGGGCACCCCGCATGAATCTTCCGAGTAGCCCAACGAACAGCTCAAGTCCGCCACCCCCCTGTCCTCCTCGCAGCCCGGCAGTGATCCGTACTCCAAAGAAGCATCTAAAAGTGCCCAATTGCCCCACATTTTACGCAGCGTAGATGACAAATGTTGACATATGTATGTGAGCTAATAGTTATTACGACGAATACAAATACAACGAACTACCTACGAACTAGTACTACGAAAAATTTTATGGGAGGAACAACTAACGTGGATATGCACTGTATATACAGCAAACGCGAATGCAGAGCAAATTAAATATAAAACATATGCTTGTTGTTTCCAATAGGACAAAAAGTTTACTGGAACGTGTAAATAAATTCATATATGGAGAACAAAATCCTACTATTCGACAGGAAATATTGTGGGATGTTAATCCCAGGTGGTCACGATCAACGGCGCGACACGAATCTCCGCATATTCCGATACAAACGTGCATTCAATGTAGTGTTCTCTGCAGTTACATTACATTACATTAATGATGGTTATTATCTTGGCCAACGAAATATTCGGTGCGGGCAGTATGCCTTCCGGTTTGCTCACCATGGTACGACGATGACTCGTAGCCGCTTGCTGTAGAAGCTGTTGTCGATGCTCCTGTTATATTACGATCTTCACGGTTGCAGCAAGCAGACGTTTTGTCGCTGTCATCCTGATTCTGTTCTCGGCGTTGCTGTACTCGTTGTGCATGAATTCTTGCGATACGCTGTTGTTGAGCGTCTTGGCTTGCTTGTAGTGCCTGCAAGGTTCGTGCCTCAAGCATAATGTCAAGGAATAACTCCTCCTGTTCGTCATGGATCTCATTTCGTAGTTCCTTGGATGCGGCGCTAGAAGTTACCGCGGGCCCAGCAGTCTGCCAACAGTGTGCTACCCCCAAGATGTCTGCGTCGCTATTCACAGCGGGGGCCTGTGGCAGCGTAAAGTTTACCATCTTCCACAGGGCCTGAACTTCCACGTCATCCAAAGCGGTCCCACCTGAGCAATAAGAAGCCCACACACAATCACATTAACAAGACACGCGTTAAAGGTAATTTCTCATCATTCATGATCATTCAACCAATAACAAATACTGTGTTACATGAAGATATCTCTAATAACGCCATAATTAACTGTACAGATACCTATCCTTCTGTAGCTATATCCTACTGTCTGCTAGCAAAGGATTCCATAGCCAGCATTCTGTCGCTAAGGATGGTGTCAATTACGACTCCAAATTCTTATCGGCAAAATTTTCATCTTGCCGTGCACCGTACCGTTCAATTGATCTCGTCATATGATCGAATATGATACTATCTAAATTCACCCTCCGCTGAAAATACATAGGTTTCTACATGTGGTGTAGTAGCCTAAAGCAGCATGTGATCGCAAGCTATAATGTTCATAACAAGAATATCGTTCTTATAGATCGTTCACAGATGGAAAATGTCCATATTAATTTCGCACAAAGCCGCAAATATCGGGCTACTCAATGGGATGGATAGCGATTGATTTCGCCTCTTACCGCCTTTTCTTAATTAAAATCCTTCAGGTAAATTATCGTGTTTCTAGAGAAAGAATCAATCCATCGTATGGCTAAAGACCTACGATACAATGAAAATTATCGGCAGCCAAATCTTCACAAATTGGGTTGCGACAGTGTTGTATGAATGAGCTCTTATTTCTTATAACAATCCCAGCCACATAAGCATCGGTGGGGCCTCATTCTGCTTCTTTCAGTAAGAACTTCACAGTCAGTCAGTTGTCGACACCCAGAAAATGAATCATTCATTGATTCACTTCGATAACTCGAAATTTGACAGCACAACAACAGGATGTCCAAAAGGCAAACCAGGCAGCGCTCACGGTTGGCCGCTGTACCCCGTCGAATCGTCGTCTGTCGACAGTGATGGTGATCTCCAGCGTTCTATTCCATTACATCGCGTTGTTATTCGGCAGTGACCGTGTGTACCACTGCACAAAGACTGCCAAAGCTGTCAGCACAAGATTGTGTGCCTGTTGGACCATCTGGAGCGTGCCACTTTTCGGCCATGTACACAGCCGCGTTTATCTTCCCAGCTACAGGTGACCCTTCTAAATAGAATTGCCTTTGCGATACGTTCACTGCCACGTTTCTGTGACAATCGGTAATCATTTGATGATCAGGATACTGCCGATCGTCTCACAGCTCATCCTAGCGAGCTGCGTCAACAGCAGCTGTAATAATAACAGCTGGTACCTCGGTAGTAGACGACTAGTGCAATCTGTTGCTAGTTAATGGTAACTATTGATAAATAGGACAACACTGCTAAATTTTTTATAGTGGAGGTAAAAGGTTATAAAAGACACAGATGAGATTAACAATGAATCTACGCGTTCCACTAGTCTTGCTGATTCAAAATGTAGTGATGATAATTGTGGTGGCTGATAAGACAAAAGTTATCGGCGACCTGAAGTCACGGTTTTCTTTCTATCAGGCACCACTAAAACGGTGCCACTGTTCTCAATCAGCTGATTTTAGGTGTTTGCCATAGAGGTCACAGGGTAAATAGAACGCACGGAGCTTTCGGCGATAGGCTGTAAGGTTAAAAAGGGCTCGTAGGGCTAAAAAGTTTGCTATAAAACAAACAAAACCGAGATTTACTTCCTACTTTAAGACCATTACCAGCAGTTCGCATGTTTACATCTTTCAAGCTCGTGAATTTGATATATTATGCGGCAGTAAATTAGAGGCAAAAAATAATTCACGGACGGTTACAGCAACATCAATAGGTGCATACTAATACATAGAAACATTGAAAAACCATGAAACTGAGATCATCACCCACGATCAATAAAATATGAGCTAATAGTTGGCCGAGAAACCCTGACATGATATGACAACACGTCAGAGTTTTTACGAAATGTACTTTTACGTTTCGTTTACGCTTACATTTTACAACGCCATGTGGGGACCCCCTGTCGGGTTCGTCTTGAGTGATGCTCGTAGCTGTGGTGCTGCGAATGGTGCTATTAGCAGCAGCGTTCGCGGGACGGGTTACCAATGTGGTGTCGGCGGCGGCGGTCACCGCCGTTGTTGTTGTTGTTGATATAGATCGACTCTTTTGCTGTTTATTTATATCCTTCATCCGCTGCTGTTGCGCCAGTTGCCGCTGCTCATTGTTATTGCTAGAATAATTGCTGCTGTTGCTGTTATCATTATGACTGGCACAGGCCGTCGAAATTCCTGCCGCAGACGGAGTGACCATGCTCGTTGCTGAAGCCGCTGCAGTTCCGGTGATAGCAACGGAAGCTCTACTAGCAGAAGAGCCAATTTGAAGCAGAACCTGCTGCTGCTGTTGCTGTTGCTGCTGCTGTTGCTGTTGCTGCTGCTGCTGCTGCTGCTGCTGTTGCTGCTGCTGCTGCTGTTGCTGTTGCTGTTGCTGTTGCTGCTGTTGCTGTTGCTGCTGTTGCTGTTGCTGCTGCTGTTGCTGCTGCCTCCGCTGCTGCTGCTGCTGCTGGTATTGCTGCTGCAGCTTTTGCACCTGTTTTTGATTTGAGGTCACTTTAGTTAGGTTGGTTTGTGCTGTAGCTTGCAGCTGGTGCTGTTTGTGCAGCTCCTGTTGCTGTAGAATTAATTTTTGTTGTTGTTTAAGCAGAGAGCGCTGTTGCTTGGTGGTGCCGCCAGCAGCAGCAGCACAAACGCTGCCGTTAGTATTGCTGCTGTTAGCGATGTTTTTCAAAGACGTAGAGACCTTGGAAGCGGTGACAGCAGGCGCCGTGTGGCTGGCAGCTGAGGTGGCGGCATGATGCAGCTGTTGTTGGTGCTGGTGACGTCGGGGCGGTTCCGGCAGCAAGTGGTACGAAGCGAGCTCTGCTAGAGATGAAGAGGGCGGTCTGTTTTCGTCGTCGAGGTTCGCCTGCTCGGGTTCCACACGGATCGGTGTGAAGTGAGTCCGCGGGGACACGAGCAAATCTTCAGCGTCGTCGATGGTAGATGGGCTGCTATTGCTGTCGATGGCAGGATCGCTACTAGCTGCGGACACAACTGCTGATGTGCCCCCAGCGACGCCTGGTCCCAAAGGGTTTCCGCCGATGGAATGATACTGCGTATGTTGACTATCGTGTACACTTCTCTCGACGCCCATCAAGATTCGGTTAGCTGCGCTAAACTTGCGTGTTGGGATCACCTGAAATAAAAACGACGACGACGACGACGACGATAAAAAGAATAACTCGAATGTTATCAATTCGCTTGATGATGCATTGCAATGCAAATGATTACGATGACGATGATAGTGACGAACCGTCTACACACTGGCGACATTATAGAGACATACTATTTGCCTAAAACCCAATCCAGGCATCCAGGTGAATATTGAGATCCAAGTGGAAAAGGTTGAGTCAGCGTTGACAGCAAACAACTCGAGATCTCATTCATTGTTGCATACCTACGTATATACAGACTGGATATAGAACACAAAGTCTGAATTAGTAACTGCTTTCTTTATATACTCACATAAACTAGGTACTGAGATGAATTTGCTGGCCGCTTTAATAGACATCATGATATGTTAACCTGTGGCACTTAGCGTAGCATTAAACAGTCAGAATTGACAAATAGCTTACATCAGCAGCTTTACATAGATATGGATACACATAGTCAACATGCAGGGGTCTCTCTAATGAAGCTGCTGTGTGGCTTAGCAGAGATTAAAGAACTGTACACTTTGGGTGCGAGCGCGCATGGCCGGATTAGAATGACTGCCTGATATGTTTTAAAAAGGATTTATTCGTTAAAATTTGGGTAACATCTATTCATTTCTGTTGTTATCATTGTCGTCGTTGTTTTGTTGATAATGATAGGCCTGATGAGTCGCAAGCGCTAATCATAGGCTTTCGCGCATATTAACGATTGCTAACTTATGTGTAGTTTATTTGTCGTGAAAAAACTGGCTACAAGTACGTCACCGCAGCTCGCCACAGTAAAACCGTCCGGACGCGTTTTTAGGACAAGCTATTGAACGTTAACGATCGCACGACATGTGAAAATCAGATCGCATCAAAGGCAGTAACAAGGTAACTACCTACTGAGAAACATTTTTGCCGAAAATCTCTGATTTGGGCGTATGCAATTTACCTCAGTAAAAGCTGTCTTGTCTTTGTCGTAGTTGAGTGCCGAATTCTTTAAACAAATAGTTGGAGGCGGGTGTGATTCGAAAATCTGTTCCGAGATGAAATCCGACCCGATGATGCCGGTACCCGTACTACAATTATACTGGCTCTTTACAACGTTATTCGTTGAATCATCATCGTCCTCGAGGATTTTACTGAAGATTGACAAGTTTGGGATGCTAAAAATAACCTCGTCACAGGCTCGATCGGCCCCTGTGCGTCCACCGGGTTTCCCTCCAAGGTCCAATGATATCTTCCATAGGGATGATTGGTGATCAACAGTCGGCGCATCAGCCCAGATGGCTGCAAGCTTCGAATCGAATTTTTGGGTGAGACGCGAAAGCAGTGCGTCCTCTCGTACGATTGACCCCATATCGGTTTCGTGAATGTTGGCTGTACTTCTAAAAGTAGTTATTTTATCTGTAGCTCCCGTTGATATTGAATCAGGTTTCGCTTTAAGATGTCCCGGCGATTGTCCCCAGCCTTTGTTTTTAGTACGATCAATCTTAAATAATCCTTTGAAATCGTCCGCGAGGCCTAGGGCTGGTGAGAAACTCTTGCGTTTATTCTTCTTTCGCTTACGCTGTTCTTTAAAAACACCCTGCTGCTGGTGCTGCTGCTCTTCTCTCAGTAGATCCTGTTCCTTTGAGATGCTATCGGTGCCGTTTGTCTTACTCACTAAAGGTCGTTCGTCCACCTGCAGGGCAGGAAATGCGTCAAAATATTTCTTGGCAAGTTCCGCCAACGTACGGGGCTCCTTGTCTACGTCCAGCCGATCTCTAGCCACCGAATGTCTTCGGTTATCGCCTGTTAGCGGGGTCTTCTTTGTTGGTGTTCGTTGGTTATCGTTTTGGTCCGCTTCAGCGTCCTCAGTGGGCTCGAGACGCGCAAGTAATTCTTCCACCAGGGCGTCAAACTCCTCGTTTGAGTCTGCCGCACTTTTGAGGCACTCGATGGCGCACCGCTTAGCTAGCAGTCTACGCCGCTCGGGTTTCGTTGCCTGCGGATTATATGGAGTCTTGTTTGCGTTCGTTGAAGGACAGTAATAGTATTGGTCGTCGCCGTCGGGTTCCTTCAACAGCGATAAAACGTAGTAAGTATAGGCTGCGTCTACGCCCCGGTTGACCAGCTCGTCCTGAAACCACGTCGAGACAGCGGCCGGAGTAGACACAGAAGCCAACTGATGGTACTTCATCTAAACAGCGGGGCAATTGACGTACTCTGTGTCGACCCACGTTTTTTATTGTTCGCCTTTTTCCAGCTTCTGCTTCTAGCGAGCTACTTCAAAGCCAATCGTAGGGACAGCCCTTTGAATCTGGCCTGATTTCACTTGGCTCAGATTGTTTTGGACGCTTCACTCTTAAATACGAACAACGCAGCCACCGAAAGAGGATAGTTGCACACTAAATTGTTCTGCACGCTAAACTAATCTTCGAGCTAATGATAAAGTCACGAGAACATGCGGCTTTTCATTGGATGTCCGGATGACAAAAATCACGTTCAAATGAATGATTTGCAAGTTTGAAAAGTGAGATGCCCTGAAATAACACCAGATCGAGAAAAAAGAAATTAATCATGTAATAGCGTCTTCTTCGTATTGAGTGTTAATACGCGAGTCTTTGCTAACTTTTCAAAATTCATCGTGTGTGGTTTTTCGGAAAGTGCAGATAGACTGCGGGGTGGAAAACCATCTGTGGTAATACTACGTATACATACGTTTGCGGTTTATGTTTTCTCTTTAATCATGTTTTATTATAATTATTACTGGTATTACATATGTATTAAGAGTATGCTAACACAGGTACTTACAACGGTCAGCTTTTACTTAATGTGTGGTTTTTCATTATCTGTCAGGTGTTCATCTTCGAGCTAGTCAACAGTGTCATTGAAATTCGACGAACGCTAAATGTTCGACCGTTGAAACGGTTCTACTGTCACTTTTACCTGTTTCATCCTGTGAGAGGCTGAAGTCGCTCGTTGTTCTCGTTTGTTCAAGACATTAGCAACAGCAGTTCTGAAAATGATACGGTGGCGAAGTTACAAATTGCACGCGCACGCTTAGTTATGATGGTTCAACGCTCGATTCAAAGTTGAACGCTTGCCAGTTGAAGACATAAGTAAAGGCTGATCTTCCGATAGTTAATTCAACTGATTGATTGATGTCACAAATTAACTTCGATGATGTGGATGTTGTATAACATTGTTCTCTTCGCTGCTGTTGAATGCTCGATCGTCGTTGCAGCTCTTCTTAAGTCTGAGTTTTGCTTTGCTGATACTGATGTCGTATCTTCGTCAATGTTGTTCTTAACTGAACTTCGTCTTGTCGCTATCTTGTTGTTGCTGTTGCAGCTGCTGTTGCTATTTTTGTCGTCGTCGTCGTCGTTGTTGTTGTTGTTGTTATTGTTGTTGTTGCTGTTATTGTCGTTGGTTGTTATTGTTGTTGTTAAAATAGTTATCTCTAATTGTAATCGTTGAGAGAGAGGGAGCTGTAGGGAGGGCCGCTGGTGGTTGGGGTGGCCGAAGCCGTTTAGTGCTTAGCGGTTGTCCATGATGTCGGGCTTACCGGCTCCGTCCGTTAGTGGAGGAGATTGCCACAATGCAGATGGTGCTAAGAGGCTAATGATGGCCTCCGCCCGAACGGCCCGCATACAGCCACTCACCGCTCACCATCTTCCCTGTAAGGCAAACAAGTTATACTGAATTGATATTAGATCAAATTAGACGAAGCTTCATAAATAATGAGCAAGTTCGTTGCTAAGTACAGCGGTAGGGCATTGCAAACCATATGGCATCATTAATGATAGAAGTAGTAGTAGTAGCAGTAACAGTGTTAGGACCAAACAAGGCTGGCCATCAAAGGCCAATTTTAGGTGGTGTCTCTTTGTTTGACTTGTAGACTTATATATTTGCATATATTTGCTGCTGGTCGACACCACCAAAGGCGTAAGCAACC
>NW_019211458.1:35961484-35985514 GCF_002443255.2 Varroa destructor | reverse complement strand
GCATCTCGACGTTAATATACCCATCTAGATCCTTTTGAAATATCTGCCTTGAAAGTTTCTGAAGCAATGAATAGTCAATCTTGAATTTTGTCAACTCCTCAGAGAGTTTCTCTGTACTCGTATGCATCAAAAGAAGCTTCGATAGGTAGTCTCCTCTGTCGTTCACTTGAAGTTGTATCGTAATGTAATCTTGTAGTTTTACTGTATACACGTGGGTGATGAATTTCGCCATTATCTGGTTAGGGTTGTTAAACACCTGAACAACTAGATTTTGCGTGTTCCTACACAGAGGTATAATATCCTGGAACACATCGGATCTTATGTATGCGCCACGTTGGGCATCCGTTATGAATGTGTCGACGCATGTTTGGAAGCCCTTAAAGTGAGCAAGGATTGATTCAAGTTGAATCATCTTTTCCACGTCGCCAATCTCATGGGCATTTCGAAATTCGTCAATAAGATCGCTTTCGATCTGAGAGTATTTCGTTGTTATGCGAGCTTTCGCCTCGTCGAATTTGCCTCCAGAGGGAAGTTCTTGCGCGATTAGATGCAGCTTTTGAATTAAGTCAGAATTTTCATAGATATTCTGCTTTGACAGCGGAACGTCGCTGACCTCACTCTGGAAGTCGGCGAATTTTAGCATCAACTTTTCGGCTTCCTCGGCGCGAGCTCTCGGTGTGTTCACAGACTCTAGTAGGTCACCAAGATAAACGACTTTGGCAGCTACGCGTCCTATATGTGTGTCGAGGTTTTTGTACGTGCGTTGGCTTTGCTTATTCTTGTCGAGCAGATCCTCAACACGTCTCCAATGCCTCTCCATCTCATCACTGCAGTCTTTTTCTAATCGTTGGCATCGTTTTTCCCTAAATATGTAAACAAAAGAACATAGAAACGGCGACTGATTGACCGGCAAATATTCTTTCTATATAGAGGTGTACATATCACTCGCTTTTCGCGAGGTCCGTTTCAAATCCTGGATATTATAGATTGCATGATTTCAAAAAGGGTCTGCTATTTAAATAGCGGTCGACACTCACCGATGGTCGTACTCGAGCCTTAACTGTTCAATTTCGCCCCTGAAAGCCTCTTCAAGACTTTTGGCGTCGAAACGGTCATCTTTCTGTGGACCAAGGGTTCGCCACGCAAAGCGCTCCACCAAGTCTTCGGCACAAAAGTTCTCTGCCTCGCATTCTGCTATTAGAAAACTCATCTGAGCAGCCGTGAACACAATATATTTTAGTTTATTTCTTCAAACGTCTCTTTATTATTATTATTATCTGACATTTAAGGAAAAGACCTCCCATCGGGAGCGACTACGTACAGCGATTATTGTACACGCTTAAAATAAACGCGAAGGCACCTTATTATCACTATTTTTTATTAATAGAACTCATACTTAGTATCTGTTCTTCTTTTTCAATATAGAAATATTTTCAAATGCTAATCGTTTAAAAAATAGTAAATAGTTAGATTCACAATACATATAGCTATAATTAAAAAAAAAAATTGACTCGATTCAATAAAGTTCGTATGATAAACGTTCAGTAAAGGCGTAGAGCGTGTTGTGTAGTAAACAATTATAGTACATACTGTTTACATATCAGGTCATATAAGTCGAAATGGGATTTTGATAGGCCAGAGTTTCCTACTAGCCCTAAAGCCTCGTCTGAGCTTAGGCGTAAGCTATTTTGAGATAACCTAAGACGATGTGAATTGTTGTCCAATAATAATTTACAATGCAAGATATGTTGCAATCAATAATAGTGAGCGCTACAATGTTTGGAGGTAGCTGTGGCTGAAAACAAAAACTAAATTTTCAATAATTAGGTTATGTAATAGGGTGTATATATATGTATGTATGATCCCTTTTAGCCATTTGTCTCGGAAAAAGGTTTCTTTAATTAGTGACAACTTTATGTATTTGGATTAATTCATTACAAAAAATGATAATTTGATCTAAAAATCTCCACTCTGGCGTTTTTTCTATTTCTGCTCACGCTGTTCATATCGACAGAGATAGAATTTATCTCATGGCTATAGTTAGTATGCTTTGGCATTCAGTATCTACTATCCTAGCAGTGCATACAGTAGGATGGAAGGTTTGATATGCAAGCGGGCCGGTAGAAAACTATGATTTTGGATATACGGGACGACCAGGGATACTGCGTGGAAACCTATACCTCACTTCCAACTTGTATCGTACCAACAAACACCTCAGTTGTAGAAGTATTCACGACGAAGATAACTGAAATAAAAGTTAGATTCTTGGTAGATATTATGAATTCAGCGAAGGGAAAGTAAATACTCAGCACGTTTTTAGTCAGAACAGAGGTCAAAGCGGGTGTAAATAAATACTTAAACAAAAAGAGAAGTCCATATTGAATGAACTGGGGCAAGACTGTATAAAACCTATAACCGTCTCAGTATTTTCGTGCAATTAAAATCATGCAACGTTCTTTTTTACACACAGAAAAGGTGAAGGTAAGGGCAAACAGATCATGGTGGGATCACGAGTGCCCAAGGAGTATGCCCCGATAGTATCAAGCAACAAAATTAGCTCTAGCTTATTCGAAGGTGAACGCATATCGCGCTGCTTAAAGCTCATTACAGGCCTACATTAAATTTACCAGTTGTTTATCGATTTGGTCGAAACTTTAACGAACATTAGCATTCTTGCCAAAGTGTGGTTTTTAAGCCTCAGTGTCGTCGGCTTTCTGGTGTATACTGTACCTTTAATATACCTCCACAAGAAAACTTATTGTTGTCAGATCCGGGAACGGGCAAATTTGCCTATAAGGGCTTCTTCCAGTTCACCTGTTTGTTAGGTTCTCATTAAGATATGGTCTCACATCACAGTCATAGTATGTAACAGCTCAGTTCTGTTGGAAATAAAGTTTGCCATTTGGATCAAAGTCTTTCTGTATGCTTAGGAATACAAATTGTCGTACTAAACTCAGGTGGGTGGCATAAGTTTGTATTGTCAAAGGAGAAGGAACCCAACTATTTGCGTGAGATGCTGCATCAGACTGTAACTTCTAGTAAATTTACGTGGTGTCTTTGCGCAACATGATGATTTACAGTTGTCTGGTATATTATGTTGATGAATTCAATTTAAACGTAGCCTCATCCCTCTAAACAACCTTTGCTGAAAATTGGAACTTTACATTTTTGCAAGGGTCATTTGCAATGTTATTTTCTCCGGCCCGGATGAAAATTGATGAAATAGCCAAACTTTCAAATAAAACGTTGCACATATTTGGAAATCGCCAAGCGTGAACTTGTTCGGAGCGCATATCGAAGAGAGAACATTCAAGACTCTCGGGTTTCTTCCATTGATTTAAAGCCCATAAAGCCTTCTGTTGTAAACGTCACTGAGCCAACTGGAGAAACTACTTAACGGCACCTCGAATCGATAGGATCAAACTTGCCTTCCTAAAAGGAATTTTAGATTTTCACCTGTCCGCCAAAAATCGACTCGGTTCCACGCATGCATATACGCCGTTCTTCATTGAGTAACTTAGGTCAGAAACAGCATGTTCTTTCTGAGGTAAAACGAAATAATTTATTAGGTTTCACGAAGAAAAATTTGTCGATTTGAGCTCGGCATTTTCGACACGAAAGCAATGAAGAGTCATGCATGGAGATATGCATTTAAAGCCAAGTGCCACATACAAACCAGGTACCCAGCCAATGACTTACACCATTTACTTGGCACAATCGAAGATTTCCTACCGCATAGAAAAGAGTTTGCATAATAAATTACTGATAAGATTAACAATAATCAGTTTTCAATATCCTTTCTAAGTGGTTGTACCGCGTGAATTGTCGATTTTAAAAGAGCGTATTTTCGCAATTTCACGTGAAAGTAAATTGATTATCGTATTAACAGGGTGGGAGCAGATAGCCCGTGTACATCAAAAATAGTCAACATGTTTATCAAGTACATGAATCGATGCGTACAGCAACGCTATGGGTGCATTTTTCATAACCAGTTTACTTTTCATATAAATTAAGCAAAATGTATATATATAAAGGGAAATAATATTGAGCACGTGCGCACAAAGTGTCAGAACCATTGATATTATATATAATCTGAAAATATTATGGTGGTAAGAGAGCTTTGCAATTTAGCTTACTAGTTACTTCGATGATCAAATTTTGTTATATTAACTGTTATCGTATTTATCGCACAAAGCAGACGCACACACCAGGACTATTGCGTTTGTATATATATATATATATATATATATATATATATATATATATATATAAAAATCGTGCAAAATTGCTCAAACAGGAATGCCCACCTATTTGAACTTGCTTAATTTACATCGCTTTAGTGCTTCGTTTATTACTGCAAAACGATCCCTTATTATTATTATTATGTTTATAGAACGAGCGGACTTAAGCCGCATTATACTAAACTAATGCTCAATTTGTAGATACCCAGTCTATAGTTTTCACGAATGGGCGTATTTTCCATTGCTTTAGCTCGTTCTGCTTTTCTTCCTACCATTACAGTGTACTAGCATCTAAGGGAATCCGAATTATATCGTAATCACAACTTGGTTACTCACTAAGCTATTATTGACATGAAAGAGTCATAAACCTTATTGTTTTGCTGTTGATGAAGATGATTCCTCGACGACAATCGGTTACGGCGAGTAATTCGTTAGAAACGTTTTTTTTTTTTTCGGTGTGGGGTCACTCCTTGCGGCTAATGACTAATAAATACATTACAGATGCACTGCCGCCGCACACAGGCAGGCATATGAAACACATACATAGACACAGGTTGCCGAAACCTCAATAACAATTGTTCACTAGTATACTCCTATCTACTCGACCTTGCTGTAGGGAGCACTTCTGTAGTCTTCGTTACCCCAGCTTGAATCAGTTTTCTTTAATTTTCCTTTCTAATCGGTAACCAATAATTGTCAATAGGCGAATTTATTGTAGTATTAAAATTGAATACACATCAACCAAACATCACATTATATCGACGTTATACAGGCCTTCCGGCTGTTGACAGGGACTACCCCCCTTTTTGATATTACATGCATCAGTCTTTAGCAGGTATCTAGGGCTTGTAAATTTCGGACGTACCTCGAACCCTTTCAAACATAATAACAAAACTTAATTTCTTATTATATTTAACTGCCCGTTAATAGTATAAATGTATCCGGAATACGACACTCAAATAAGCTCCCATAATGATGCTATTTTTTTTTACTGATCAGTGGTTTTAGATGGCACACATTTCCTAGCGAAATTCTTCTCGCGACAGTCCAATCGTGCGGAAATATACTGATAACTCGAAGGAAGCGAACTTGGAGCAGTAGAATCAAAATCCGAATATTACATTCAGATCGTTTATGCTAACAGTTCTGTGCCGGTAGAAAAAGAACGAGTAGCGCAGATAATGTATCTACGCAAAATTGTAACCCAGGGTGTGCGATGTTTCGCCACCGAGGCCAAACATAAACACATCGAGAATATGGTAAAAAAGAGTAAAGTAGTTGTGTTCATGAAAGGAGTACCTGATGGTAAGAACAACATTTTAGGATGCAAGTAGTTCTAAAATCATGCGTTCAATAGCTTTTTACTTTTCTAAGCGTCGTACATTGTATTGTGAAGAAATTTGTTAATTCGGAATACAGATAAAATGAACTGAATGATACTCTCAGAAGCCTTGTTCACTTGTAGTGATCTGTAATGCATTACTTACTTGTTGTTAAAATGATTCCTTTTAGAACATAAAGGAGTACCAGTATAACTGAAAAGAAGACAATTTTCAATTCACTGAACCATAGCCCAAAATTTAGTCATTTTGTTTTTATAATATAGTCGATTATTCTTTCGTGTCACGTTTTTCTTTAGCTGTTCTACCTTTTATTTCACGACCACCCGCGGATACCCATATCGTAGTATGCATATGACCTTTTTTTACAGATGATGAAAAATTATAAAATGTTTTTCTCGAAACCTGCGTACACTGCAAACATCATATCAGGCGCACGATGTCCTGTCTCTTGAACTTATTGATAGGTTAAGTTGTTTCAAGTGCTTGTCATATGTGCTCTGAATTGGTTTCAGAGCCTCGTTGCGGTTTCAGCAATGCGGTCGTACAGGTGATGAAAATGCATAATGTACCCTTTGATGCGTACGATGTCCTTCAAGACGAAAGCTTACGACAGGAAATCAAGGATTTTTCGCAATGGCCAACTATTCCTCAGGTTAGAACTGGTTACATTGTCGAAATAATGAAAGGCAGGTGTGCATATAATTAGATAACAAACTTAGCCACCCGTGTGACGTCTGAGAAGTTGTTTTTCCAAATATGTCTTTATGACTGCTATTCGATTTAAAGATTGATCTCTTCTTTTGGACTCAGCTTGGGATTCGAGTAGATCTACAAATATTTCAGCGACGTTTTCGCTAGCGGACCCTCACTCGATATCATGTAACCTAAATTAAAAAAGGGTTGAATTTTCAAACAGATTGTGTCGGTCGTAATACAAATGTTAGATTAGATATATAAATATAATGAATAACTGAGAAACAATTGTTATTATTCTAGTAAGCATCCGTTATTTTCTAAAAGATGTTTTCTGAGAGGTTTTTTTAACAATTATAGTTTTGCATTTGGTCATGGTTCTATGGGCAGCGATGTGCTCCATTTCGGCAGTACTTTTATTTCTTGAATTGATTGAATTGATTTTGCTAGTTAGAGGTATTGTAGCATCGAAATAAATTCAGTGTTTACCAACATATAATTTAAGGCACATATTTACCACTTGTTATGGATGCAGAGTAGGATTTAATAGTTGTAGGTCCAAGGTTCGATACCCAATGTTATACGGAATTTCCAAAAGCGTTGGAATGATTTAGAATCGTTGAATTTAGTCAGCATTCAGAAAAGACTTTATTTGCAACATACGAAAATACGAACTGCAACTTTAGACATTATATATTGGGTACATAGGTGCTGAAAGGTCCAACATTTTATGTGAAAAACGTGTGATATCTAGGTCAAATATCACTGGATAAAAGCGCTGAACAGACTACCAAATTTGGCAAAAGATATTTTTTTCTAGGTCTACATTGATGGACAGTTTGTCGGTGGTTGCGACATTATCATGGATATGCATAAAAACGGTGATCTCGTTGAGGAATTGAAAAAAGTTGGTATCCGATCAGCGCTACAGGACCAGGAACCTCCAACGAAAAAATAAGCGACCTATGTATGGAGTTAGCCAGGAGCTAGATAATTATCGCACTACGGCAATGTCGCCGTATCATGTAGATATTGCAAATTGTTCTGCTACTGCTATGGTTAGTACCGATTTTATAAATTAGGTGTCTTATTATATAAATGATCATTGAAACTTTAAAAAACAAGAAATAAATTGTGCGTGTTGAACACGCATGTTGATGACTTAATCAAGCCTTATCGCTTTTATATAGTTGGGTAATCACATAATTTTACAAAACTACGTGGGCTATTTTGTAATACGGTGTCATCTTGTTAAATAATGCTAGTTGCTTGATTTCTCCTTTTCTATACCAGTTCGTATATTTGTAAGCTGTAGGCATAACGAAGCTGAACACTTCATTCAAATGAATACAATCCTTTAACATGGCTATCTTCAACGAAACGGTAAATGCTTCAGGGACTAGTAGACATGTATAAAAATGTCTATTTATTGGTTCAAGGAAGCCAGTAGTTAGAAAAGAAGCCTGACCTATTACATGGCAAACCTAAAAGGTGTCATTTAGAAAATAACTCACAAGAGAAAGTGTTTCACTAACATGCACTGAGATAACGACACATGATTCGATTAGAAATATTGCTTTTTATATTCAGAAGTACAAACATTTATTTATAAATTAGACGTTCCCTGTGGGGATACATCTGAATATACATATATACCAGGTGGATTCATAGCTGAGTTTGAAATAGATGTTTTGGTTTCCATTAGGTCGACTCACCGCCTACAGATGCAGTGCTATAGGCACATCATATATATCAAAATCGATTTACTATAAACTGATATTCTTGGTATGAGTTGCTTTTCTCCGCATCTATCAGATGCAGATATATGACAAGAACTGTTAAATCTTGGCTAATTTGGAATCCGATTCTTATGAACCCATTAAGAGTTCTAATGACTAAAAATACCCCAACATAAGTGATAATCCAAATATAAGGTGTTTTGATGACTGGGTTATTCGATCGACAAGCTTTCTACGAGCTATCTTTTTTGGGCAAGGAAGTGGCATTTAGTTTGTGTAGATCGTCGTGCAGTTGACCCAACATTGTCGCGTCGACAGGCCTCTGAAGTGCTTCCTTTGTTCTCCAAACAGCACGAGCCACATCCACGGGTAACGTAAGCAATCGGAATGGGATTGTTAACAGGTTACGTAAGGTGCTTATCTGCACAAAGAAGACAATGGACGCTAAGTATTTATGTAGAAGAAACAGCCAAGCAGAGTTAGGCACTCCACATACAGAGTAATCGATGTTGTTTTAATGGTAACGTGAACTCCAAACTAATGAAAATGCACCATAATCATGCAAAAAAGGAAAGACCTAATTAATGAGTAAACCGATATCTGCAGAACCGTAAAACTGAAAGTAAAAAGAGCGTTTTAACGTCAAGTCGGGCCTAATACCTAACTGACAACAACAGAGCTTGCATACACTTTGAAGCCTTACAGGAACAATAGATTTCAAAAACCCCTCTGCCTTTCTCGTACAGAAGCCTTCGTCTAAGGTTGGCTCGAATGAAACTCATTATAATATATTCAGTGAAAGGAGTTGCCGGACATTGACGATATGCTTGATATTCTCATAAGTTTCTCTACCTTGTAGTGGACCACTGCAACAAGTGGATAGGCGGCGTAACTCAATATCGGTGTTCCATTTAAGGAATCCGTATCATTGTCAGATCGTAACAAGCGAAGAGTATCATTAAATGGCAAGCCCATGTTATCCGCCGTACCGAACAGATTTGAAAGTTGTAGCTGTGCGCTTCCGTTATGTCCGCCATAATGGAAGTGCGTTGAAACCTGAAGAAAGATGAGTTTTTCTTTTTTTTCTTTTAATTTTCTAAAAGATAAAACTTAGCGAATAGATATACAGTGTTTTTCTAAATACGCTTCGATTTATATTTTTAGACGTCTACGGTGTCGGGTCTGGCAAAAATGTCTTTACAGTTTTATTTAATTGTCAACATAGTAGTTTTAAAATGGCATGTTTGAATTGTGTTTGGTACAAAGCAGATTTAAAACACATTATTAGTACTAGAATTAAATAATAGCTTCAATTACTCACGATTAAATCATATACCAGTAAGGCCGGTATAGATATTACTTAGCTTTTCAATTAGCTTCCGAAAATTAGCTGTTTCTTCCCTGACTACAATTGTGAACCGAGGTAGTGTGTTTTACGTAAGGACTTGCCATTGGCACAGGTTGCTTAAGTGCAGATCATCGGGGTCACATAGGGCTTTCTTTTACCAAAACATTGGCTCATTTACACATACATTTACCTATATATATATATATATATATATATATATGTATATATATACATATATATATATATATATATATGTATATATATACATATATATACAGGATGTCCCAACAATGTATACACAGTTTGAATGATAACCTTAATTTTTATTTACAAATAAGTAATGCTTAATAAAGTCAATTTATTTTTCCTTTTATAGCAAATATTTAAAATTTCTACCATTTTGGTCAATACAGTGCCGATAATGACACGGTATTCATCCACAAACTTGATTTTATTTGGTGTTATGACGTATTCCTGGTCAACCACGACTTTGAAATCTTCGAGTGTCGTCGATTTACTTCCGTAGACTTTGCCCTTTAAGTATCCCCATATGTTCTCACATCACGATAATAGTGCGCAAATGTTCTTTTCTGTTGAAAATAAGCTTTACTATCTTCGCCAAATTCTCTCGGAATGCGCGGCAAAATAGAGTTTGAGGTAAATTCGACTAATCGCCATAAATATTTTCTGGGACATTATATATATATATATATATATCTACACCAATCGTCGCAAACGCTCGTACCTTTTTAGTCTTGCTCATCCTTAGCTTATGTATTCCTAGAGCTTAATTAATCTATCGATATTTTTAACAGAATTCAGATCCACACGTCCTTCTAGGCGACGATTTCATCTTTCTCGTTCAAGGAGTGGCAGAGAGATAAAACTGGCATTGGTCTTTCATCAAACTGTTTAAACAGGAGATGTAAGTTAAACAAGATCAGCAAAAGCCTACTAATCAAGTTTTGACGATAATCTATTAAATAATTAACTGCGAACATACCACAAGTTGTACCACCAGACAGCTAAGAAGGCCGACTATATTTTGAGCACCTTGTGCCATTGTAATCCGATTTCGCTGTTTAGCTCTTTCTTTTCAGCTCACGCGCCGTATAGCGACCTTTCATGGAGATCATGGTTAGCCTTTTCACAAAAACGAAAATCAAACCATCTACAAATAGACGTGTGACTCTCACTAGCCTAGCTTGTTGAACGTTGCACTGCAGTACCAATTCCGTGCAGTGTTTTTCGCATTCGTTGCATATTAAATTGTACGCACACGTGTCGCATTAGTAATACACCCCGATCGTAGGATATTTGACACGCGTGCTGCGGGCATGTCGACAAATACAGAAGAAGTACACACATTAAACCGGCACACAAATCTAATCCGGCACGAAACATTGGGATCAATATACGGAACCTGCACGTGGCCTCGATATTCGAAGCGAAATAGGCCAATCTATCAGTTTGACGTTAGATATCCAGTAAATTAGAGCTTACTCTAATGTCTGTTATGAGAAGTAGGTTGGTTGAGTCCCGTTTTTGAAGTTGAGCCAATGCTCGAGCAATTTGAAAAAGCTAAAACGAAACGTACGGCTTCTATTGTGTTCCGACTGTCACCAATATCACAATCCGGGACCTAAAAAGAAAATAAAGCAGGCATGTGTGGACGATCGTGTATGATAAGGACTATTCACGTAAAATCACCTACCAAACCCGCCAGGATTTTGCTTTTGTTAGCTTATACCATTGTATTTTGCATGTGTGTAAAGTGCAGCGATTTCTTCGTAGATGACGAGGAGGAAACTTATGTCACAATGTAACTTACGAGAAGAAACGTCAAAGTGATTTAAGCTTTCAAACTAATTTTCATTCACAGACATCGTTACGATGAAAACCGTATTAGGTAAGGATTTAGGGGGATTGGAACCTACTTTTGCAATGGAACATTGCACTTATCTAGTGAATACCACAAAGGTATATACTTGACTAAATAACTTCAGAAAAAGACATTTAGTCTTGAGCAATAGTCTTGAAAAAGAAGAGCATATGCCGTTTAATAATCTCCCAAAAATCCTTTTTTGAATTAGAGTATGCTTAGAGTATTTTAAAGTAGTATAGGGGTACACTATAAATAGAGCTCCGGTAATTTTGTATCTTAACACTAAAATAATGCCACAAGCTGCAGGGCGTTGAACACTATGTTCTACATATAATGCTTGTGTCGTGGACCTTGCTAGACGAAAAGTGTTGTCGTGCATGATTTAGCCAATGAAGAAAACCATAGGGTAAGAAAAAAACTAATAAGCATGCTGGTAAGGAGAATGCTTTGGTACATCATTTTCGGTGTCGAGTTACCGTAACGTCCGAGATGTAACAAAATCTTAAATTTTAGGTGTCTGTTTTGTCGAAAGTACCTAAAAAAACAAGTATTGCCTTATATTTCATTTAGAATATATACCTTAGATTTATTAATTTCATAATCACTTCTATATCGCACGCCATCTGTCTTACATAAGCCGACTGCTTATTATTACGTTAGATCAAGTGTATAATCATATTTTTAAGGATGGTGTTGAAACTGCGGCCATAATTATAGTTATATATAAATATTTATGTTAAAACAGATGAATGCTTCAGTCTCGTTTTCCTCACTCAAACATTATTGTTTCCTTTGTAGTGGGTAGGTCAATTTACTGAACTTCTTAGTACTCAGCAGACAGCAACACGTACAGATTTAATAACAGTTATTGTAAATAGTATTACTGTTGCAGAAATAATGGCTCCTTAAAATTAACTACACCGGTCCCCCGAAAAGCTTCTCATTCTAGCCGTCTTCATCCCATCGTACATTGTCTTCAATGAAGTCACTTTAAATAGTTTCTACTGCTAATTTAACATCTGTCTATACCATTTAGTCTCCAACTCTATTTTGTAATTGTTGTGTTAAACCGAAACAAATGGTTAAGATCGTGCGTTAAGTCCACGTTCTTTATTTATATAAAGGCCAAAAAAGAAGAATGGCATCTGGGTACTTAGACAGGCGGAAGTCCGGCCTTTTGCCTACATTTCTGCATCAACGCTCGTAGCATAAACTGCTTTCGCGATTGCTCACGCACGTGCTGTAACGGAAATATTATAAAGCAATAACAAAACATGGATAGACTATGTAGATACATTAACTAATTATGTAGATAGGGTGTTGAATATTTCCAGTTCTAGCTAGTTCTATATTTTTGGTAAAATCAATTTTTACACAAATCTACAACATATATACACATAAATCACTTCATTGAGCTAAACATTGCATATGTGCTTATCTTTGTTGTATATGCAGATGAGATATTTTAGGCGCTATGACACTGTAAAAAATTGATTTCCCTGCAGATTTTTTCATCAAAACTCAATAACCACATATGTACTATATTTTACTTTGGATCAGGCTTCATTCAGGATCATTTTTGCTTAACATTCTTGAAAGTTGTAGGGAATTATTATTGCTTTTATGCATAGCCGACATGGTAAAGTTAACTTATTAAGTTACTAAGCTATCAAAAAAATTAAATTGTTTTGTGTTCCTTATTGTAATAATCAAGTCAAAAGAAATGCATATATTATACGTGACAATGTCGAACTGTGTAACGACCACGCGATGGAAGTACATAGATTCCGCATAATATAACAAGCACATCTTTTCTTTCTGTTATTTTTCTCCACTTACTTTCAAAAAGGTGTCTAGATCAATAACGCCTTTCCGCAAACCCTCTCCAAGGTAGTAGATGGCATCTTCCACTGCACTTTCCTCGGCATACGCCTGAAGAAGTTGGCGGTATAATGGCGCTGTAGGAGTAACAGCGTTGTCTACATCAAGACCCCCTTTTTCCGAATCCCACGACATTTGCTCGATTGACTATGAGAACAAAGGATGCAAACGTTATTTCACATAAGAGAGTTTTGTAAAACAAAAATAAGTGTGAACACGACACATCAATTTCCTTTTCAATAGTTATCTAGCAAACAATACATTTGAAACATATTAACTGTGTGGGCTTGTCTACGGCCATGTGAGCTTCTAATGCATTTTATATTACCACAAAGTTGAAACCGTTTGGCGGTCATAAATAAATAAAACGCGAAAATTACCTGTTTGAGTTGTTCACTCTTTTCTTTCAGTACGGTGAGATTTGATTCCATTTCCCTACAATCTCTTTCCATATCGGACATATAACGGTCTAACTTCTGCTTTCCCGCCTGTAGCTCTTCATTCGTTTTTCGAAGGACTTCTTCCTCGGCTTTGGACTTTTGCTCAAATTCAAGTGCTCTGAAATAATTAAATAGAATAATAAAGTTTACGGTTTCTGGCCACATTGACCGAACACGTTACGACTTTGAAAATGTAAACTAAAACTGCTTCTCAGTAAAGCTAAGTCGTGAAATTATAAGTTTCACAGATACACCATATTATTCTGCGTAAAATGCATGATTTCCATATATACTTTACAAATACAATTAGGACAGCATTTTTGATTTAGCAATGTTCGAATTCCTTAAAATTTTTGGCCTACTGAAAATGTTTTAAGTCCTTTGGATAGCTTGCTTTCTGCGTCATTTCTACAAAATAAGCACTTAATGGGAGTCCAAAGCTATTTTAATAATTCATTTCGCTCAGGTGTATTAAAGAATGAACGTATGAATTCATTATATAAGTCTTAGTTTATATTAATATCTGCGTATAAGCTTATTATAATACTTTTGCATACCTGTCAGTAATTCTACTTTCCACAGCTGACAAGAGGCTTATGCGAATGTGTTGGTCCGTTATACTGAGTGTGTTGTTGTTATTCGAGTTGTAATTAGGGTTGTATGACGGAGTACTATTGGGGTACATGGCAGTACCACCGGGGGTTGGCATTGGAAATGCCACAGACATGCCGGTTGAGCTTGGGTAGGGCGTAGACTGTGGCTTAGATTGTGCAGGTCGCGAGCTTCCAGGAGCATTTGGACTTTTGGAGAACACTGGGGGTTGTTCCCCGAAGATCATAATCATCACCTATTCATAGGGTATTGAATGTAAGTGAGTGGCGAGATTATACATCATCACATAGAGCAAACATGTTCTTCGTCATAAATTATGTTTCTACTAGAGTACACAGAGGCATGGCAGATAAACATACACTGGGTAGGTCTGCCAACAAGTGAAAAAAACGAATCCAGGGATGCTTAGTAATCAATGAAGTTACTTTTAGTAGCACAGTTAAGCAGACGTTTAATTAGGATAAATATATTCACTTACAGATAGGATAATCCTACCCAAAATACATAGCTGTGTGCTTCGGTGAACCGCTAACCAGTACGCGACGTTGTTGTTCCGTAACGCAAAACGCAGACCTGGCTTTTTAGACGATGAACCTCTAGCCAATTTTAATACGAAATTCGCAGATAAAGTTTTCAAAGTGACTAAACCTTTCAAAGTGATCGTATAGACTTTCATTACGATTCACTCAGGCTTCCAGCATATCCTCTACCTGTATAACTCCTATGAGATCGCTGCTGTTGCGATTCCAGTCGTGTAGGTACGGTAGATAGACCCGGCCACTTTCGTCCACGTACTGTGAGGTTTTAATCTGCATCGTTGGTGTTGGACAGACGTAACAAAAGGGCGCGTGGTACGGATGTATATCCAAGACCCAAATGCGAATCGGAATGTTGTACGTTACGTTCTTGTATCGAACAGGAATTGTCCCTAGAAAATTCCCAAGTGTAGTAAAACCGTGTTGAGCAGGACTTCTTTTTTAACTATTTCAAAAAATAACACAACGATTTAGATTGTATGGAGTCGGGTTGGTTGTTAAGTTGGTACTGACACAGTTGTCGAAAACTGTCACGTAATTTGTGTGTGTGTTGCAAGGAGTCGTGCAGCTATATATATTATTTTGTGTTTGAGCAGGATTTGCTTTTTCACAGCGTAACCCTTAACGCACCTTTCACGTCACTGAAGACATGTCTAATATTCACCCAAATGATATAATGTTACATAATATAAATTCGTAATATACTGAATAATGCTATGAATTTGCTAATATAAACGTTTGCATCATTCTACTTGAATTATACCAATCTATGTCACGCTAAGCAAAAAACAATGATTGAGAGTCTTGTCATTTCTGGTCCAACCTACCATCGAGGCACACGAGCTCCTTGGAACTGCCATTGTTGAAGATGAAGGTTTCTGCTTTTGGAATAAGGCCACGGTACTGTTGCGTCACACGCTTGATGTCGGCGCGGGCTTTCTGCATGTACTGGTAACTCTGATGTATCAATCCGTCAAAGACTTTTAGTTAAACATCCTAATACATAATAACACATTGAACCATAGTCGTTTACAATAGAAGTAATTCTCTCAAAATAGAAATGTTTGCGGCGATCTTCGTAAAAAAAACTCTTTACGCATGGAGATAGTTCTTTTGGCCGCTTCGCTTTTGATACTTTTTTGTAATATTACCTTACGGGCTTTTTCATGCACAACTGGTGGGTATACTTGTAATCGCAAAGTTCTTTTCGCCCGTCCACTACGATCTTTGTTCTCACATAGATGTAATTAAACGATTTGATTTTATGTGAAAGCAATCAAAAAGTAACCCATTATGTACAAGCTAATAACAAAATTGAATAGCCGCACTATACCACTACTAATTGAAGCTCATCAATAAAATCCGAAAAAGATGTTGTACGTTTTTTGTTGTCAGTATTTTGTACAGTATCCAATTGACCAAGTAAATTTTGATAACTGCATTCTCGAATTACGACGGCAAAGGCCTAGTACGAACATCATAAATGTAATGGATTTTCCATAGCTTACGGTGAAGTTTAATATAATATCGCAAAACTAAGCGTGTTCGCTGAAAAATCGCAATCTCAATCTTGTCCGATAAACTCTAACACCGTTTAGGTTATGCCACCTCTTTTTATTTTGAGATTGATGAAGTTTGAGTGAGTCTGAATCGAACATGAAAAGCGAGCAATTTATTTACAACAGCATTACCTCATACCCTCTTTCTTTTTTCAAAGCCATGTCTATTCACTGTCGCGGCCTCGAAAGTAACACGTAATTCTATACTTTAGCTAAGCTGCTGTTGCAGCATATCTATGTTGAAATGCAACATCTTTTTTGACTTCTCATTATGCCGCAGTTTTCTTCTGTTTAGTTCTCCCGTATATATGTTTATATATGCTCTGGACGCGGGAATTAAAAAATTTGATTAAGTAGTGTAATAACTTTAAAAACAATTTAGTCTTAATCAACATCCCACGTTTGTATAGAGTGGACAGAGCACGGTTACTAGATTTGTGGTAAAGTGAAGTTAGACAAATGACTTGTATGAACTTAATCATGAAAAATTACCCTATCGTAGATGCGTCATATCCCATTAGACCTAGCAAGCGATTCATTTGCATAAGGATATTATACCGATCTATGTTTGAACAAGATCGTGGGAGACCTCCTTGCAATAAATAGGTTCTGTTTATGCGTATGATGATATCAATTATTCCGCGATAGAAATCTAACACAGACTTGACAATTAATGAAATAGCTAGCCGAGACCAAGTTGTTTTTTTATTTCTATTAATACTCTGACTCACAGTAACGATACTTATTAACATCGATGTGGTGAATGATACATTAATGTCAGTTGTTGGGATAATATTTTAATGCTATGTACCGAATTAATGCAGCGTTCCACAGCAGCTGGAAGTGGACCCATCCTCCCCCGTTATGCTGAACTGCACTCTAGAATGCACTATCAGACAGGTAGCCTACTTCCAATGACGGTGATCGAGACGACGATGATGATATCCACTGATTGTGCACGATCGAGTTTTTGCGTATGAGGTATTAGCCGTCACTATTTCGCACAAGCTCACAGCACCTTATACGAACGGAGTCCAGTTTAATACAAGAGCGATAATAATGACGACGAGTCTGACGAGAAACACTGCACGCGGCGGCTCCTTGCACAAAGAATGTCTAATCACATCGCTCACAGAGAAACTCCGCATTATAGACGCAGACTCGCATCTGACTGTTGGCTAGTTGACATTCTTTGACTCATTAGTCGTACCATTAGTAGAATCGTATAAATTATTCTGTATTCAATTTCTGTTCCTTTCTCTCTAACCCAATAATAATTTCAGAACAGCATTTGCATTGACACTCGAACACACACATACACAGATATACACCCAGAAAAGACTTGTTTCTACATTAAAAAAAAAGCAGAAGGACAAGTCCTGAACCTACATTCACAAACAGACGAAATAATCCCATGCAGAACAACATTAGCCTGGACATGCCTGGAAATGTCGTCAGCTAAAGTGTGACCAAGGAAAATAAGGCGGGCGAATTTGAACTAATCGAACTATTGTTTCGGAGTACGTAGCCGTTTTACTTAAAATTAATGCCAAGCTGATGGTAAAGAAAATGTTTACATTAAGCAATTAAAAAGAATAGGTTAGAACTGTCAAACAGACGATTTTCGAATAACTATGTGTATTTTGGTTGGTTAAACGAAATCACGTTCTCTTCATCAAAGTTCTATTTATCGTGGTAGATTAGAAAATTATTTGTTTTCCCTGCATTGCTACAAAAAATGAAATAGTTGTAAAGAACATACATCTTATGCCAACGCATTAGCCTCATATGATATAAAGTAGATAGTAAGTTACTTCAGATTAATGATGTCTTCTGTGTAAAAATTATCTTAAGAATCCCCTGCTGAAATGTGTAAAAACAAATATTCGCTCAAAACTTGACTCAAAATTCCCTTTCGCGGTTACTATATTGGGGCCTCATTCATGCTTGCGTCAGGTTGCCGAAAGTACTGCTCTACAATCATTCTTTATCAAGGTATTGATAGAAGAATACGAGGCAATATTTAACGCAGAGAAGAATTTCTAGTAAAATGTATGTTTTTCCCAAACCATTAAGTTTCTCATTTAACCTCTGAGTTTCACATATGCTCGGGTATTAATAGTTTGTAGAAGTACAAATCAGATATCTGCATGATAAGTTCCTTTATTCACATAGGTTGTATAGTGTTTGCTTTTGCCGGGACTTGAAGTAGCTAATCCTGTTTTTTTTAGATCCCAGTTTGAAATGACAGGTTGTATTAAATGATCAAGAACATCAGGAGTGACACTGTTGGAATATGTAAAAAAAAATATAGAAGCACTAGTTTTTGTTTGAATACAATTTTAGAGACGAGGCTTAGGAAAGAACTAGCTCTCTCTCTCTCTCTCTCTCTCTATTATATATATATATATATATATATCGCTTGTCCACAGTTTTTGGTAACAACATTATCATTACTAGATAGGCTTTAAAAACAAAAGACAGCATTATACAACTCTTGAGTCTATCAACATGGTTTTAGCGGCGATAAAACATTCTCACTGTAAGAATGCACTGTAAAAAAGATCAAATCCGAGGAAGGACTTGTACAATGTAAATTGTCCTCATTCAAGAAGAATATATGCCAATAAAAATGTATATCTATCAAAGCATGAGGTTAATTAATTGCTTGCTTTATACGGTCACGTAAGGAATAAGAATGATTTTTAGAATCTATATGCATATATTTCATTATTAGAATATTATTAAAACTTCATTGATTACTAAGCATCCCTGGATTCGTTTTTTTCACTTGTTGGCAGACCTACCCAGTGTATGTTTATCTGCCATGCCTCTGTGTACTCTAGTAGAAACATAATTTATGACGAAGAACATGTTTGCTCTATGTGATGATGTATAATCTCGCCACTCACTTACATTCAATACCCTATGAATAGGTGATGATTATGATCTTCGGGGAACAACCCCCAGTGTTCTCCAAAAGTCCAAATGCTCCTGGAAGCTCGCGACCTGCACAATCTAAGCCACAGTCTACGCCCTACCCAAGCTCAACCGGCATGTCTGTGGCATTTCCAATGCCAACCCCCGGTGGTACTGCCATGTACCCCAATAGTACTCCGTCATACAACCCTAATTACAACTCGAATAACAACAACACACTCAGTATAACGGACCAACACATTCGCATAAGCCTCTTGTCAGCTGTGGAAAGTAGAATTACTGACAGGTATGCAAAAGTATTATAATAAGCTTATACGCAGATATTAATATAAACTAAGACTTATATAATGAATTCATACGTTCATTCTTTAATACACCTGAGCGAAATGAATTATTAAAATAGCTTTGGACTCCCATTAAGTGCTTATTTTGTAGAAATGACGCAGAAAGCAAGCTATCCAAAGGACTTAAAACATTTTCAGTAGGCCAAAAATTTTAAGGAATTCGAACATTGCTAAATCAAAAATGCTGTCCTAATTGTATTTGTAAAGTATATATGGAAATCATGCATTTTACGCAGAATAATATGGTGTATCTGTGAAACTTATAATTTCACGACTTAGCTTTACTGAGAAGCAGTTTTAGTTTACATTTTCAAAGTCGTAACGTGTTCGGTCAATGTGGCCAGAAACCGTAAACTTTATTATTCTATTTAATTATTTCAGAGCACTTGAATTTGAGCAAAAGTCCAAAGCCGAGGAAGAAGTCCTTCGAAAAACGAATGAAGAGCTACAGGCGGGAAAGCAGAAGTTAGACCGTTATATGTCCGATATGGAAAGAGATTGTAGGGAAATGGAATCAAATCTCACCGTACTGAAAGAAAAGAGTGAACAACTCAAACAGGTAATTTTCGCGTTTTATTTATTTATGACCGCCAAACGGTTTCAACTTTGTGGTAATATAAAATGCATTAGAAGCTCACATGGCCGTAGACAAGCCCACACAGTTAATATGTTTCAAATGTATTGTTTGCTAGATAACTATTGAAAAGGAAATTGATGTGTCGTGTTCACACTTATTTTTGTTTTACAAAACTCTCTTATGTGAAATAACGTTTGCATCCTTTGTTCTCATAGTCAATCGAGCAAATGTCGTGGGATTCGGAAAAAGGGGGTCTTGATGTAGACAACGCTGTTACTCCTACAGCGCCATTATACCGCCAACTTCTTCAGGCGTATGCCGAGGAAAGTGCAGTGGAAGATGCCATCTACTACCTTGGAGAGGGTTTGCGGAAAGGCGTTATTGATCTAGACACCTTTTTGAAAGTAAGTGGAGAAAAATAACAGAAAGAAAAGATGTGCTTGTTATATTATGCGGAATCTATGTACTTCCATCGCGTGGTCGTTACACAGTTCGACATTGTCACGTATAATATATGCATTTCTTTTGACTTGATTATTACAATAAGGAACACAAAACAATTTAATTTTTTTGATAGCTTAGTAACTTAATAAGTTAACTTTACCATGTCGGCTATGCATAAAAGCAATAATAATTCCCTACAACTTTCAAGAATGTTAAGCAAAAATGATCCTGAATGAAGCCTGATCCAAAGTAAAATATAGTACATATGTGGTTATTGAGTTTTGATGAAAAAATCTGCAGGGAAATCAATTTTTTACAGTGTCATAGCGCCTAAAATATCTCATCTGCATATACAACAAAGATAAGCACATATGCAATGTTTAGCTCAATGAAGTGATTTATGTGTATATATGTTGTAGATTTGTGTAAAAATTGATTTTACCAAAAATATAGAACTAGCTAGAACTGGAAATATTCAACACCCTATCTACATAATTAGTTAATGTATCTACATAGTCTATCCATGTTTTGTTATTGCTTTATAATATTTCCGTTACAGCACGTGCGTGAGCAATCGCGAAAGCAGTTTATGCTACGAGCGTTGATGCAGAAATGTAGGCAAAAGGCCGGACTTCCGCCTGTCTAAGTACCCAGATGCCATTCTTCTTTTTTGGCCTTTATATAAATAAAGAACGTGGACTTAACGCACGATCTTAACCATTTGTTTCGGTTTAACACAACAATTACAAAATAGAGTTGGAGACTAAATGGTATAGACAGATGTTAAATTAGCAGTAGAAACTATTTAAAGTGACTTCATTGAAGACAATGTACGATGGGATGAAGACGGCTAGAATGAGAAGCTTTTCGGGGGACCGGTGTAGTTAATTTTAAGGAGCCATTATTTCTGCAACAGTAATACTATTTACAATAACTGTTATTAAATCTGTACGTGTTGCTGTCTGCTGAGTACTAAGAAGTTCAGTAAATTGACCTACCCACTACAAAGGAAACAATAATGTTTGAGTGAGGAAAACGAGACTGAAGCATTCATCTGTTTTAACATAAATATTTATATATAACTATAATTATGGCCGCAGTTTCAACACCATCCTTAAAAATATGATTATACACTTGATCTAACGTAATAATAAGCAGTCGGCTTATGTAAGACAGATGGCGTGCGATATAGAAGTGATTATGAAATTAATAAATCTAAGGTATATATTCTAAATGAAATATAAGGCAATACTTGTTTTTTTAGGTACTTTCGACAAAACAGACACCTAAAATTTAAGATTTTGTTACATCTCGGACGTTACGGTAACTCGACACCGAAAATGATGTACCAAAGCATTCTCCTTACCAGCATGCTTATTAGTTTTTTTCTTACCCTATGGTTTTCTTCATTGGCTAAATCATGCACGACAACACTTTTCGTCTAGCAAGGTCCACGACACAAGCATTATATGTAGAACATAGTGTTCAACGCCCTGCAGCTTGTGGCATTATTTTAGTGTTAAGATACAAAATTACCGGAGCTCTATTTATAGTGTACCCCTATACTACTTTAAAATACTCTAAGCATACTCTAATTCAAAAAAGGATTTTTGGGAGATTATTAAACGGCATATGCTCTTCTTTTTCAAGACTATTGCTCAAGACTAAATGTCTTTTTCTGAAGTTATTTAGTCAAGTATATACCTTTGTGGTATTCACTAGATAAGTGCAATGTTCCATTGCAAAAGTAGGTTCCAATCCCCCTAAATCCTTACCTAATACGGTTTTCATCGTAACGATGTCTGTGAATGAAAATTAGTTTGAAAGCTTAAATCACTTTGACGTTTCTTCTCGTAAGTTACATTGTGACATAAGTTTCCTCCTCGTCATCTACGAAGAAATCGCTGCACTTTACACACATGCAAAATACAATGGTATAAGCTAACAAAAGCAAAATCCTGGCGGGTTTGGTAGGTGATTTTACGTGAATAGTCCTTATCATACACGATCGTCCACACATGCCTGCTTTATTTTCTTTTTAGGTCCCGGATTGTGATATTGGTGACAGTCGGAACACAATAGAAGCCGTACGTTTCGTTTTAGCTTTTTCAAATTGCTCGAGCATTGGCTCAACTTCAAAAACGGGACTCAACCAACCTACTTCTCATAACAGACATTAGAGTAAGCTCTAATTTACTGGATATCTAACGTCAAACTGATAGATTGGCCTATTTCGCTTCGAATATCGAGGCCACGTGCAGGTTCCGTATATTGATCCCAATGTTTCGTGCCGGATTAGATTTGTGTGCCGGTTTAATGTGTGTACTTCTTCTGTATTTGTCGACATGCCCGCAGCACGCGTGTCAAATATCCTACGATCGGGGTGTATTACTAATGCGACACGTGTGCGTACAATTTAATATGCAACGAATGCGAAAAACACTGCACGGAATTGGTACTGCAGTGCAACGTTCAACAAGCTAGGCTAGTGAGAGTCACACGTCTATTTGTAGATGGTTTGATTTTCGTTTTTGTGAAAAGGCTGACCATGATCTCCATGAAAGGTCGCTATACGGCGCGTGAGCTGAAAAGAAAGAGCTAAACAGCGAAATCGGATTACAATGGCACAAGGTGCTCAAAATATAGTCGGCCTTCTTAGCTGTCTGGTGGTACAACTTGTGGTATGTTCGCAGTTAATTATTTAATAGATTATCGTCAAAACTTGATTAGTAGGCTTTTGCTGATCTTGTTTAACTTACATCTCCTGTTTAAACAGTTTGATGAAAGACCAATGCCAATTTTATCTCTCTGCCACTCCTTGAACGAGAAAGATGAAATCGTCGCCTAGAAGGACGTGTGGATCTGAATTCTGTTAAAAATATCGATAGATTAATTAAGCTCTAGGAATACATAAGCTAAGGATGAGCAAGACTAAAAAGGTACGAGCGTTTGCGACGATTGGTGTAGATATATATATATATATAATGTCCCAGAAAATATTTATGGCGATTAGTCGAATTTACCTCAAACTCTATTTTGCCGCGCATTCCGAGAGAATTTGGCGAAGATAGTAAAGCTTATTTTCAACAGAAAAGAACATTTGCGCACTATTATCGTGATGTGAGAACATATGGGGATACTTAAAGGGCAAAGTCTACGGAAGTAAATCGACGACACTCGAAGATTTCAAAGTCGTGGTTGACCAGGAATACGTCATAACACCAAATAAAATCAAGTTTGTGAATGAATACCGTGTCATTATCGGCACTGTATTGACCAAAATGGTAGAAATTTTAAATATTTGCTATAAAAGGAAAAATAAATTGACTTTATTAAGCATTACTTATTTGTAAATAAAAATTAAGGTTATCATTCAAACTGTGTATACATTGTTGGGACATCCTGTATATATATGTATATATATACATATATATATATATATATAGAC